>NC_052500.1:65075019-65400471 GCF_016617805.1 Bactrocera tryoni | reverse complement strand
GCGACTTCTGCACGCATGACTTTTATATATATAGCAGTCCCATTAGGGTGGTGCTTGCAAAAAATGTGGGCATTTACGATGTTTAAGAAGTTTGATTGAATGTTTAGCTTATGCTGATGGAACTATGAGGGAAAATATTTGAATTTTTTTCAAATTTAAGGTGAAGAAACCTGCTCGGTTGAGGATAATAGTCTAAATTCTCAACTATCGTAAATAATATCGATTTTAGGTATTCGAAAAAGTGTGTTTTGTTTTGTTTAAATATTTATCTGTTTCATATTAGTCTTCATCTTCTTCTTATTCCCTTCATTTTTCTCTTTTTCTCCTTCGTCTTAAATCGTTATTTGTACTTATACAATAAATTTAACCAATAGAAAGTGGAAATCCGAAAAATGTTTATATAATTTTTAAATTTTTAACGAACCACCCTAATACTGTCGTGAATATGTCTATATAAACATGTCAGTATAAAATACAACCGATCTAAAAAATAATTTCTATAACATATTTAATTTCATTATAAACTCTTAACGGACCACCCTAGACGTCTACACTTACATATGTTTGTTTCAAATTTTAATTTATATAATATATAACCGTTAGAAGGCTGAAATCCAAAAAAAATCATACGCATCAGATTTAAATTCCTTAAGAACCACCCTAATGCTAATATAAAAAAATCTCAATTTACTTTTTAAATTCCTAAAGAAACCTAAAGAATTCTTAAAGAAGCACCATAATCTTATTTGCTAGCATAATGCTGCCACAAAAATATATCTATGTATGTACAAATGTGAATAAACAAACTTTATAACCGTTAGAAAGTTGAATATCGAAAAATTTTATTTATTTCATTTCTAAATTCCCAAAGTACACCCCAAATACCGGCAGAAAAATTAATGTCGTATAAAACGTCCTCTGAATTCTTTAACAACCACCCTAATACTATTATAAAAAAAATTCAATTTAATAAATTTTTCACCTATAGAAAGATGAAATATGTTCTTAAAGTACCACCCTAATGTTGCTACACATTTGACTAAATAAAAACTTCAATTTATTAAATATATGTATAAACGAAAGAAAGTTTAATGCCGAAAAAAATCATTTATAACCTTTCAAAAATCCTAAAAGTACCACCCTAATGTAACTACACCACGTACACTTCTATATAAATACGAACAAACGCCGTCATATGTAAATTTGTAAACATGTTTGATTGTCTGCACTTTGATTTCTACTCCATTGCCTTTTCTAGTATCTTTTGTTTGTTATTTGTTGAGAGTTTAACTTTGGCTTCCTTCCTGCACTGCACACATTGCTGCCCGAAGTCACTGCAAACATTAACACAACTCTACAAATATGCACAGAGTTATGTACACCAATGTCGTTCGTTGGCTGTTCGGGCGCAATACTAACGTTGCCGTCCAGTTTCAATTCATGTCAATTTCCACTCCCGTCCAGCACATCCCTGTCTTGTTGATGTATTGCCTTTGATAAGCGCGCCCATCACATGATATTGTTGTTGTTCTTGTGCGTGTGAGTGTGTGTGTGTTAATGCTCTGACATATATATTAATGTGTAGTCTGCGTTGTGCAGCGAAGCGATTTTTGCTTGCTGCATTTTTACGCTACAATGGGCGTGAGAAAAGTTTGCGCTCTAAGATGCATTCATAACTATTTTGCAAGATTTAAGTCATTTCAAATGGAAATTGGTTTGTAATTTTTATAGTTTAAAGATTTGCGAAATTTAAGTGCGTCATTGTGGTAGTTAACACTTTTAACTTGACCCTCTCATATGCCAAATTGAGGCAAAACTTTGCATTCGCTATTTTTCAAATAATTTTTAACTGGTTTAACAGGAGGAGTCTGCGCACTTTTTTTGTAATCACTCGCTTCAATTCAATCAGCGTTTGTCAGTAGTGCTCCTTATTAATAGTTTTATTCGGTTTTGATAGTTCATGAGAAAGCCATAGATTTGGCTGGTGGGCCACGTTGCAGATATGATTTTTTTCCATTAAGGGTTGCGCAATGATTTAATTTTTCATCTTCAGTCACAATTCGATGCAAAAGCGACTTCATTTTGTAGCGTTCAAGGACCATTTCTGACATGTAAAATCGCCTTTCAAGGTTTATTATCTTTTTTTTTACCGAAGGGGAAATCTTCCATAGATACTGAAACTTAGTAGTATACAGTTTGCACGATTCGTACTATTCGCTAAAGATACATCCCATTCGGGACCACGCCTAATCAGTGTTATCCTATTATGTCGGACTTGTGAAACAGAACGCCTTGAAAGGCGCTGCGGTACCGTACCTCGTTTCACTAGCATCACTGCTTCTTGGGCTTGGGCTCTTCTCAGCTTTTACAATCAGTTCCTATCGTCCTTTCCATGGTATACCATACTTTTGTATGCACTCGGCTGCTTTGAACGTTTTGCAATAATCTTCGTAATGCTTCTAATTTCTCATTTTCAAAATTTTTTGATTTTTCAGCACGTTTTTAGTCTTTTAAGTTAAAATCACTAAGAATAGTTTATCATGTAAACTACAAAATTTAGTGAAAAATTTCAACATTTTTGTGTTTTAAGTTGTCAAGCGCCTAGATGTATGCTTTTGGTTAAGTTGTCAAGCGCCTAGATGTATGCTTTTGGTTAAGTTATCAAGCGTCTGGAGATATGTTTTTGGTTTTGGTCAAACGCCTAAAGGCATATTTAAACAATGAAAATGTTTAATCTTCATTGAGTAATACTTTTGGTTTATCATTTTCAAACATTTTCAAACATTTTTAGTCGCTTAGAGCGTTCTTCGTGTTATAAGCTAAAATCACTACGAATAGTTAAACATACATATAAGCTATAAAATTTAGTGAAAAGTTTCAATATTTGTTGTATAAGTTTTCAAGCTCCCAGAGGTATGCTTTTGGTTTTAGTTCTCAAGCGCCTAAAGGTGTGCTTTGGTCTTGGTTGTTAAGCACCTGGAGGTATACTTAAACAATGAAACTATTTAATCTTCATTGAATGAAGCTTTTAGTTTCTCATTCAAACATGTTTGGTCGCTCAGCATATCCTTCGTCTTTTAGTGAAAAGTTTCAACATTTTTGTGATATAAATTGGCAAGCGCCTAGAAATATGCGTTTGGTTAAGTAGTGAAGCGCTTAGAGGTATACTTTTGGTGAAGTAATTAAGCGCATAAAGGTATACTCAAACATTTAAAATATTTAAAAAATAAAAACTTAGCCTAATTTTTGTTCGGTGTAAATAAAGTACCGGCTGTAACTTATTTATGCCATTTTTTAAACATTCTTGAATAGTTTTATTAACTTACAAATAAATTGAACCTTCTCGCCGCTCCTATTTCAGCAATTTCTACATAGGTTCTTGAATACCTGTAATTAGCTCAGCAATATATTGGAACTTCTTGCGGCTCCATTTCCAGCCAACTATTTGAGTGAAATCATATAAAAAATTGTCCACCGACAATTGACGTCTACAAACACTCACCTAGTGGATTAGCTGAATTTATGTGTGAATAAGAAATACAATCATCTTTATAAATAATTTCTCTCCTCAAATCTTTCTCTTACAATCTACCACGTGGCTGTAATTAAAATACCGTAACCTTAATAAAAAGCAATTAATAACTAGCAAATGTGTCTTAACAAAAAGCATTATTCATAGTACAAATCTTATCATACTAGCAATTACTCCAATGTCTTAAATAATTGATGTAACATAAATTTTTAATAAACTAAAAAGAAACTCTCTTCTACTTTCAGGTATATCTACATATAAATGCGATTGGATTTATCAATGTTCGTGCATTTAATCATGAGCAATTTACATTTTATATAAACACACTTGAGTAAGTGGCTTTTCATAGACTATTATTTGGATGTATGTATGTGTGTATGCAGTTATGTTTGAGTGAGTGTATGTAAGTATATATGTGTGTGAATACACATGTATGCATTCACGCATGCGTGTGTGTTTAATTCATATATGTATGTGTCATTTCAGACTACTTTTCGGTATAATTACAATTGCGTTCGACACCCTATATAAGCAAAGCAGCAAAAGGCCTGCCATAGCGATGCGTATAGGGGGCGTAAGGGAGAGTGTGTGTGTTATAGGCGCCCAATATGCTGTACGTATATGAGTTCACACATTTATATGCACATAATAATCTACCATCAGCGCTTCTATCTGAGAACAATTAATTTCCTTTGTAATTCATCATGCTGAGCATTTTGTTGATAGCGTGCATATTTGAAGCAGCACTTGAATATTATAATTATTTTTTCGATGTTTATTTATCTCGTGCAAGTTGTAAATGTGTGCGTATGTAGAGTGGCTGTAGTTATTTCTACAACCACACAAAAAAAATATATATGGAAAAAAAGTCTGAAAAATGAAAGCGCAACATGCAAAGCTATTTTTTAAGGCAGATGTATGCACTAGGGTGAGACCTAGTGGATCGAATTTGTGGATTAAAATTGACTTATGCATGGAAGATTAATATTTAAAGTTTTTTTAAGCATTCAAAGTTTTCTTTATAAATAAAACGTAAACAAAATACTATAACTCCTGCACCTCTAAAAAATCTTTGCACTACAGCTTCCATTCCGATGATTGTTGACTTGCTTGCATGTCAAACACATAAACCCATGTCTTATCGGCAGTTATAGTGCTCTCCACGAATGTGGGATCGGAATTCGCTTTATCAAGCATGTCCAAAAAACGTTCGTTTTTTTAAAATTCAGCTTTATCGGGACGAATCGAGCAAGAACGCGTTTCATACCCAAAATATCCATCAAAGTCATTCGGACGGTCTCGCGAAAAAGGTCGAGCTCTCCCGTCATCTCTCTAACACTTGCTTGACGAATTTCAAGCACCATATCCTTTATTTTTTTAATGTTTTCATTAGTTGAAGAGGTCGTCCAGAACCAGGTATTCAAGGATCTTTCGATTGTCTTTGTAGGCTTTGTACCACTCGAACGTTTGGAAGTTTTGCACCCATCCTATTCTTTCCAAAATGCTGCTCATTTGTTGGAGTCGCCGACATAGGAGCATTATATCATATAGCTGCCATACTAACTGAACGATCGGCATTAACTGCTTGCAGAATAATTATGTATATGTGAAAGATATAATAGCTATGGTCAAAACGAAGTTTTTTCTTGCTTTTGGTTGAATATTTTAGTTTTTGGTACACCCTAATTTACATAAATACAGAGATATATTTAGGTACAGTACAATACTCAGTATATATTTGTATGCACAGTTAATATGTTTTTCCTATAAAGTGCCGCTTTTAATAGCATTTTTTCGAAACAAATTGGAAATATTTTTCTGTTTACACTATCTCGAAAAATTACCATAAAGCGAGGGGTTGTTGAGCGTAATAACCCATCATACGCTCACTTTTGCTCTAATCACCTACTCATCCACTCGTCTGCCAGGCAAACTTCTAACAGCAGACACTCAGACAGGCATTGTTAGACCCTACTACAAGTATAAGCCATACTACCAGGTGTTAGAAAGTGTGCTAAAGTGCTGGCGACACACTGCTTTGGGAGTGAGGGTGAAGAGCGCTCTACAAAAATGCACTACAAAAGGCCGGTTGGAGCGGAGAAAAAAGTGAGACAAATGCAAAATTTTTACAGCAAACTTTTTTGTTAGACGCTCTTTAAAATGCGCGCTGGCGTCAATTTGTTTTTGCTTCAAGTCCTTTCTATGCCATCATATCCTCTTGCCGATGCCAACTTCCGCACTCGTTCGTCACTTTGTTGGCGCGCTTGCTTTTGCTTGTCAACTCTAACTGTCCTACATAAGTAATGAAAGGCTGATCATTTATTAAAAGCGAAAATTTTGTACAACAACAAAAATGGCGAAACAACAACAACAAAGTGGTAGGGTAAAAAAGCATAATAAAGAATGCTTGAGCAGCGTGTAGAAAATTGGTAAAAAGCGCGCAAAGCGCTTCATAATTATAATAAATTGGATTACTCTTTTCTTTTTTCGCTTTTTATCATTCTCATTTTTTATTTTTTCGAAATTTTCGCTTGTACCCTCTTTTGGTGACTCTTTAGTATTACCAATTTCCATTTTAGCATATTTTCGGTTATTGAAGCACTTTAATATTATTTTTGTTAATTACATTTTTGTCACACTCTGTTAAGGGTTAAGAGCCAAAATGAATGAATAATGAGTTTTCTGCGCTAATTGGTTGACCAAAGGGGGTGTCCTTTTTTTTCCAATTTGGCTAACACACTTTGGTAGGGATATTTTGTTCATTAAAGACAAGTACGCATTAGCGGGTTTCAGCGGTCATTACTTTGTAAGTAAGCTGTTATATTTATCGATTAAACACTTTGCTTTATTAGATGAAAGAAAGGAAAATTTTGGTAGCAGTTACGTGAGTGAAATGAGAAAATGATTTTTTATATATTTGAAAGAGCAGTTATAATTAAAGGTGATTTAAGTAGAGATTTTTGCTATATTTTCGAACAATATTTTAAATTTCTTCAGTACTGTTGTCGACGAAGTCTTTAGTGCTCCATCTTTATCAAAACGATTGCATCAATCAATAGTTAGTACCAAAAGTAATGATTTTTACTAAAACTCTTTGGTTAAATATAATATTTTCTGAAGATCTTCCGTTTACTTAAGAAAAGCTCAAAAGTTTCTTAACCCCTGCGGTACGAAATCTATCTCCTTCCATTATCTTAACTCATTTGAATTGCTCATCGAACTCTTTCAACTGCATACTTCAAACATTTTGGCTATGTCTTGAAAGAAAAACAAGGTTCCGTGGTAAGAACAGAGGATAAATATTTAACAGAAAATCCTTCACATAAAACCAAAGCAAGAGTTCTCTCCCATTTGAGAACTTATTGATCTAACATAAAGAACAATAAATGTTGACATTTTAATGGGAAAAAATACTCCGAATTCAACTTCGGGATTATTAAAGAATTTTTATTTCTTTTCTGTAAGAGTTGGTTCTCTTTGAAAAACATATATACATTATAAATAAACAAGAAATGTGGATATGTTCATGAGCAAGAAATATTAAAAATTCGTGTAACAGACCTCGTTTACTTGAGATTTTGAGATCACGTTTTACTACTTATTTTTGCTCCAATCTTCTTCGTTGAATAAATGTCACTGAAAAATAACTTTTTTGTTTGTTTTATTGATCTTGACCTAATGAATAAGATATGTGTATATATTCATGAGCAAGAAATATTAAAAGTTCATGTAACAGATCACGTTTAATTGAGACTTTTGGTAGTAATTTGTTCTTACTCCAATCTTCTTCGTACTAAATATCAATCAAAAATAACAATATTTGTTCTTTTTTGTTTTCAAAGCTTGCGAAAAAAACTTGTAAATCATTTGTATCAGTATAAATTTCTTAAAGTCCGGTTGGTTTGATAACTTTCCCAAATTTTCCTGAAGAAACTTTCCTATTTTATATTTATTTTTCTACAATTCACATTGCAGTAACATTATATCTTCTATCAGTTCTAAATTTAGTCCATACGTTTTATCTGAAATACCACTAGAACTTGCAAATGAAATATGGAAGTCATTTCAGATGAACTTTAACGAAAGAACATATTTCAAATAGCTAAATAATCGCATATTACTCACAAATGTTGTAAGAGATTTTGACTTCTACATACATGCTTTACATTGTTACCTACAAGTACTATGTGGGTTTGCTAAAAAAATATCGGGAATTTTCGGTTTTTGAAAAAAAAAATTGATACATTGGTTTGCACTAATTTTTTCGCATTTTAAATAGTCCCATTCGATATTATACACTTATGCCAATGCCTCTTCTTGTCGTTGGAACACATCTCAAACTCGATTTTAGGGCAAATACTTACTGGTTTTTAACAATCCGTCCCGAAAACTTTCTTAACGTTAAAAACCCAAGATTAATCGAACAAAATCAAAGATTATATGAATTTTGAAGTAGTTTTCGAACGAAGTTAATTTTTCCGTAAGCTAGTCTGATGTACACAAATAATCGGGATTAAAAAGTTTCGGGATCCCGAAAACCGAAACCAATTTGGAAGTAGTTTTCGAACAAAGCTTATGATTTCGTAAACCAATCGGGTGTTTTCGGTGCTTAAATAATTGGGATTAAATGATTTCGGGATCCCGAAAACCGAAAACTTTATTTAATGCCTTAATTTATTTTGACATAGTTTTACATTAAAATTTACTTTTCCGTAAGTAATCGGAATTAAATATTTTCGGGATCCCGAAAACCAATATCGTTATCTTATACATACATAACTTTTTTTGATATACATATGTATGTATATTTTTGAGTTGATAAGATGTCAGCACAAAATTTGGTAAGGATTATAGTCCAAACAAGCGCTACAGTTTCCGCACATACATATGTATGGTTCAGGTCGAAGGTCATACAAACTGACCGAGCAAAATCATACTCTTGTATGACAATTTTTTCTTTTGAGATGATATGCTCTCAAATTTCGGCACAGATTACCATCTAAAGTAACGCAACAATTTTTGAAGAAATTGTTCAGACCGGGACGACTGTAGCATTTAGCTGCCATACAAACTGAGTGATCGAAATCGCGTTAAAAATGTGTTTATACCCTTTTGTGCTGTGAGAAATGCAACTATGAAGGGCATTAAAGCTTCGGTGTTGCTGAAATTAATATGGTTTTCGTTAAGTGCTCATACATAGATACTATGTGTAGTACATTGTGTACATATGTAGATACATACATATGTATACATTCATATAAACATAAAGAAGTCTGCGTATAATTATACATTAAGTATGCAAACAACAACATATTTAACATAAATTCTACATAAACTTATTAAATCTCAAAAATGTTGACAGATATTATTTAATTCCTTTTCCTTTTTGTATTTTTCGTGTCTTCTACATATTTGGAAAATTTTTATGCTTGTCTTTTTTTGAGTTTCAATGGATGACCCATTGCATATAAATTAAAAGTATTGCCACAAATTTGATAAGCGCACTGTTGTTATTGCTTTTTGTTGTCGTTATTTTATTATTTTTCTTCGGCGTCACTGCCTACATTACTCATAATGCATAATTTCCTTAATTGCTACCGGTAAATAAAAGAAATGCAATAAAATTATAATTCATAAAATAATTTTTCATGTTCCGAACTGATGCCGTGTTGTGAAACAAGCTAACAATAACAACAATTTCTTCTAAATAGACAACCGCTGAAAAAACCAATTTAAATTTCCTTTGACGCTTGAATAGCTACGAAAATGAAATGAGAAAAAAATTGTATTAAACGTGACACCTGTGGGCGTCGCTGTGTGGAATAGACAAATAGAAAGGAAACGCTATTTAATTTTTTTCGGCTACCCTCCACGCCGCACCAACTCATGCCACTTAAACCGTAATAATATGCATCCAGCAATACTTCAATTAAGCCGACACGAAATAAAAACGGCCAGCTGCTGTCATATGCGGCTTCATGCCGATCGCGCACTCTTTGGTGACATCTTGCAACACGAGCATCACACACACACGTACATATATATGCAGTAGTGCAACGCCACGTACATTTTGTCGCGAGCCAACGATGTTATACGTTTGAATAGTCGTTCGATCCGCTTCCTTACTTTAACTGCCTTTCTAGGGTTATATATACAGTGTTGTTGTTGCTTTTTAGGCACTTCGTGTGAATGCAATAAACTTTAATCAAGCGTGTCTAATTTGTGGGTACCTACACTATTTTACTATACTAACCGATACAACAAAACAGAAAGGCAGTTGCAGGCATACGAGTTTTCGTTTATTCTTCACCGCTTTGCCGTCATATTCGTGCTCCATTGCACTCTCTGCTGCCCCAAATACCGCCACAGCGCAAGCGTATCTACTATCTATTTCGATTACAAAATATTTGTGTTGATGTTCATTTAATTTAATTGAATTAAGGGCATGTGAGATTCCTATTAATCAAGCCTATATGGTTGGTCAGTAGACATGCAGCGCGGTGTGGCAACGATGGGTGGTAAGGGTCAATTGAAATTTTCCCGAAAGTAAACTAGTACTGATTTTGAGGTATGTAAATGTGGTTAAAGAGTCATATTTGTAGCTATTTATAATGACATTAATATTAGTCTTTAAAAAGGACAGAAGAAATTCGAAAACGATAAATTATTCCGCCCTGAAAACTTCGTGATTTCTTAGTACGTTTTTTTAACAAACTGGTTTCTCTGTTTCCGAGATATCGTCTGATGTTTTGAGCACGTACTTATATCGGCATCGCCAATATCGGACCGTTATAGCACATAGCTGTCATACAAACTAAACGGTCATAATACAGTTCGTCTGTGGAGAACTTTTTTATTTTATAGGATATCTTAAGGAAACTGGACATGGAATATAGTCCAAGGCGACTCTGTAATCTCCGACAATATTCTTTCAATCGGACAACTATAGCATATACATAGCTGCCATATAATGTCCAAGGCATCCCTACAGTTTCCAAATAGTATATGTACATAAGTATATTGTTCAGGTTTTTTTATGCTATAAGAAATGCTTCCGTGAAGAATTCGTACTAGAGCTTCAGTGCAGCGGAAATTAATGATTTTTCTTGTTTTCATTTTCTTAAATATGAAATTAGTATTTGTATAAAATCGAATACTTCCTTTAGTTTGGGATCCCCAAATATCGTACATAGCTTTTGAAAATATGTTGAACTCTTTTTCTAGGCTACAATCGATTATAAAGCTGGAAAAGAAGCTCAAATTATTTAATTTATTAGTTTAATAATTATAATAATATAACTCCTTAATTCGTTAAAGTACGAAATAAACGTTATTACCGTTTTTGGTATACCAATAGTTCGGGATCTCGAAATCCCGAAAATAATTTTAGAAAATCCCGAATTCTTATGACATAAATTTTATAAAAAATAAGGTTTTCTAAAGTATAACAAATCGTTTTTTGAATACCAATAGTTCGAAATCTCCAAATCCCGAAAATAACGAAAATCCCGACTTTTTATAACATTTATTTTACAAAAATAAGGTTTTTTAGAGTATAAAAGTAATCGTCGTAATAAATTGCATTAACTGTTATTGTTTGAGATGCCGAAATACCGTAAATAATGTTCAAAATCCCATAAAACTTCTTTTTAAAGTCTGTAGTCATATAAAAGGCTTTAAAAGCAGCTCAAATAATTTATTCAATTAAATAGAAGTAGAAAAGGAGCATTATTAACCTTTTTGGAAGAGCTTCAATAGTTCGGGATCTCGAAATCCCGAAAAAAATTTTGGTAAATCCCGCATTTTTATAACATTTATTTTACAAAAATAGGGTTTTCTAAAGTATAAAAATAATCGTTGTAATAAATTTCATTTACTTTTATGGTTTGAGATGCCGAAATACCGTAAATAATTTTCAAAATCCCGGAAAACTTTTTTGAATGTCTTAAGTCGCATGAAAGACTTCAAAAGCAGCTCAAATAAATTATTTTATTAAATACAAATGAAGCATTATTATCCTTTTTAAAATAGCTGCAATAGTTCGGGATCCCGAAATACCGAAAATGATTTTTTGAAGACCTCGATTTTTTTTAAGCATTGAACGTACTTCCTTTGATGTCTCCATTACTTTCATACCCTGCTGTTAAATACTATGTGCCATCTTAAATACCTATACAATTATAAAGAATAATTATTAATTTATGTTATTTTCTACCAAATATGTGCTTAATTTTTTTAATTTCCGGTGGTGATAGCGAGAAGTATCGAAAATCCTGAAAATCCCGCATTTCCTTTTGTGGTCCCGAAGTAGTTTTTATTTAATCCCGCAATTTTCGTATTACCACTGTATTTAGTATTGCATGCAAGCAGTAAAAAAAATCGAAAATCCCGTAAACTATTTTACGATCCCGAAATAATTTTTTCTTTATTCCCGAAATTTTCGTAATAACACTGTACGCTTCCAAGAACGAAACCTGAACTGATTTATGTGCTTCATTTCCTGTAGAGATAGATATTTTATAGTCCCGAAATATATTTTTCTTTAATTCGGAATTTTCGGTTTACCACTGTATAAATCCCAAAAATCCCACATCTTTTGGTCCCCAAATAATTTTTTCTTCAATTTCGAAATTTTGTGGTACCGAAATATTTGTTTTTTTTTCAATTTCGAAATTTTCGATTTACTACTGAACAAGTCCCGAAATCCCAAATCTTATTTTGTGGTGCCGAATTATGGGTTTCCATAATCCCGAAATTTTCGATTTACCACTACACAGTTCCCGAAAAACCCAAATCTTATTTTGTGGTCACGAAATGTTGTTTTCCATAATACCGAAAATTCCAAATTTAATTTTGTTGTCCCGAAATACTGTTTTTTTAATCCCGAAATTTGCGTTTAACCACTGTACACTTCCAAGTGTTGACATGTCCATTACACGTCATACATATGTACATATGTCCCACTCAATCCTTTACATTTTATTTCCACATGCATCGTTGTAATAAATACGGTTAATATTTGTTGCAGCAACTCATCATAATTTTAAATGCAGTGGCACGTTGCGCAAAGCATTAAAGTTGACAGAAATAATTTTTATATTTCATGCATTTACATTTCTATAGCGCGCCATGCGTTATTTTCTTATTTTACCTTACTTGCATTTAATATTTTCCAATTTTGCCATGTGCATGTGTATTTGTGCGCATTTAATTTCCTTAAAACTCCGCATCTTTAAGTTGCAAGTCCTAAATACCACTGCATACGCTTCCCAGCCACTTCCGTTTTTATAGCGTAAAATAGCAGAAATTATATGCGCTTTATTGACATTTTTATAACTATCATATAAAAATGCTTGCCGCACACACACACACACACACACACACATTTATATGTGTATCCATAGCGCACTCGTTCGCTCATGCACGCTGACACACATATCTAAATGCCTATAAATTTTCATACCGTCACACATTACACCAGCCACATCATTGTGGCTCGCGATCGTTACTCGCCTGCGCTGTTGTGGTTGTTATTGTTGCTGCCTTTGTTATTGTTACTTACGGCCAGGAGGCATTTATGGTCAATAAAATTGCACTGTAATTCATTGCTTTAGCCTTTCAGCGTTTACTCCTTATGTGACAGCACAGCACATTTACAACATAAAACCTTTCAACATTTGTTGTTACTTACTGTTGTTGTTTTTTATTGTTAATACAACAGTATATAGGCATATACCTACACATATATTATTAAAGTGTGTTTGTAGGTAGCCATAAAAATGTCGCAAAACGCATAAATGTTTAGTTGTTAACATTTTGCTGGTATAATGGCTACAGCCGCACGCAAAACATATGGGGCATACATATGTTTTTTTCTTTGCCTCTCCTCGCTTCGCATAATGAATTATTGGCAGGATATTTGTAGGTAGGGATTACTTTTTTTATATGCGTTATACATAAAATTCTCCAATCAGATGTTGAATTTATAGCCACTTTTTCGGCGGAACTGATCTTTAAACGGTATTTTGTAATATATCACTTGACATTTTTTAGTGCGATAATGAAAGAAACATGCAATGGTTGATAGTTTGTGATATTTGCTATGACGCTTTTTAAATTAAATCTCTAAAGAGAATCTAACCTCAACACCTTTGTGAATGGAATAATAAAAAATTCATCAAAGTATGTTTTTTAACGCCAAATTTACTCCGTTAATCTAGTCTTCTCTTTGTAGGAAAAATGACTTGTCATTTTTTATGGAACAAGATTTCATAAACTGTATGTTTTCAGCATAGATCACCCCTTTTATTAACCAACTGTTGTTTTACAACCTGGTAGCCATTTTTGGAACCATCTCACAAACTTCTTGCTTACAATTAACGTTAAGAGTCTGAATGTTTTGGCAACAGCTTCCAGCTCTAGGTCACAAACTTCTTGCTTCGTTTTAGCCTTCGAGGTCTGAATGTCTGCCATTAAAAATCTGACCATTTTATGAATAGTTCATTTAAAAACGTTAAGTAACATTGAACTCTATGGAAAGGGCTACTGTCGTCAAATCAGTGATGCAGAAACTTTCATTATGTTTCAGCATCGAAACCCTAATTTAAAACTTAAATCGAAATCTGAGTATTCCAAAGGACAAAATACCAAATAAAAGAATCCTTCATAGTATATCTTTCATGAAAATGTTGTGTCTTTTTCCATTAAATGTCTATGATCGGTTTAGGAAGCATTTCTCTCTATATGATGTTCAGAGAGAGCTCTGCTAAAGAGTGGGTTGTCTTCTGGTAATAACTAATACTGAACTGCAGCTATTTTCATCAAAAAGTAATTATTGTTGGCCAAGGACCTATTAGGTATTGGAAATCGGAAAGCAAATAAGATCTAGATAAGAATTTTTCCAACTCACAAAAAAAATTTTTTGTACAAAAATTAAAAAAAAAATGTTGAAAAACTTTTTAGAGAAACAATTCATTAGAGAAAGTTATATAAAAAAATTTCTTTCCAAAAGATTAGCAAACGTATTTTTAAAATCTTTCTTAAGAAAAAAATTTACAAAAAAATATAAAAACCAACTTTTGTGTAAAAAAAAATTTATTTTTTTTTTATTTTAGGATATTAAGACTTTTAGTACATTTTTTAAATATCAAAAAAAAAGAGAAATTAAATATTGTTTAGATGAAAAAATTATGAAAGAAGTTAAAAATTAAGTTATCGATATTTTGTATAAATTGTTTTGTCTGAATATTTATTTTAAATATATGTAAAATATGTATAATTATTTTCTAAAAAATAAATTTTTTTGTTAATGTAGTTTTTTCCGAAATAAAAAGTTTACCAAATTTTACGAAACAACTTTGTTAAGAGAAAATACTTTGAATAAATATTTGGTTATAAATGATAATAGTTTTCGTATATTTTCTGAAATTAAAATAAATTTAGAAAATAAAAATTTTTCAGAAAGAAATTTGTTTTATTAAAATAAGTTAAAATTGTTGTTATAGTAACTTTGTGAAAACTTTTATTTTCAAAAAAATATATTTTTTTGTATACTCTATATTTTCTAAAAAACAAAAATGTATGTACATATATGTATATTTAAGAAAAACAAAAAAAAAATATTTTTTAAACAATATTTGTCGTTTATTTTTTTTTTCAAAAAATATTTTTTCTGAAATATATTTTTAATATATTTTTGCCTATTTTTTTTAACAATTTTTTTTTAAGTAAAGTAAGTAAGAAAATAAACATTTTTCAGAAAAAAAAATTGTTTTATTAAAATTTGTTAAAAATGCTATTATAGAATTTTTGTGAAAGCTTTTTCTTAGAAAAAGAAATGTTGTATATTCTGTATTTTCTAAAAAAATATATACATATTAATGTGTATGTATACATTCAAGGAAAAAAATTAAAAAAATCGTATTTTTTATATACATATATTTCTTTAATATATCTTTTCCACATTTTTTTAAAATATTTTTCAAAGTTTTTTTGTCTAAATTTTTTTTTGCCCCAAAATATACTAAATCGTATTTTTTATATATGTATATATTTCTAGGTATATTTTTTCCACATTTTTTTTTTTAATATTTTTCAAAGTTTTTTTGTCTAATTTTTTTTTGCCCAAAATATTTTTTTTAAAGGTATACCAATACTCTAAAAAACATTTATTATACTGACAGAGTTTTATTTTTTGAGAAATATATTTTTTACAAAAAATCGTTTTTTTTGGTAAAAATATTATGTATTTTCCAAAAAGCATAACATAATCAGATCCCTATATAGTATGTATACTGGTTACAAGCAAACACTCTCATTTTCAACAAAAAAGGGTTAAAATTGGGAATGCACAGCATGCGATTGAAAGGAGCAATAACAACAGTAACAATAACAGCAGCAGCGGTAACAACAGCAGGCACATCAAAAGCACAAGAATAAGGGTAATTCTATAAGGATAGTGGGCGATCGAACACAATAACACACATATGTACATGTGTAGGTACCAAAATTAGACTTACACACACATGAAAGACAGTAGATTGTGTGGGCGCCAAGCCATGGAAGCCCTACACTTGCATTGAATTGCTGCTATCAATGCTGGTTGCTTTTGTTGTGGCGTATACAACAATTTTTTGCTTTGTTGTTGTATTTGCAATTGCCGCCCAACGCGCTTGCTGTGCATGACAATGCCAAATATGCTTTTGATATGTTGCTGCCGTTGCAGCTGCGCATAGCGGACGTGATTGACAGTGAGGCAAGAGTAGAGCAAACACACACACATGCACGTTTATGCCTTCCAACGTTTAACTCGATTTTAGTGGCGTGTGGCGTTGCAAAAGACAGTATTGTGTGGGTGTTATTGTGCAAAGTATAATGCGTTATGTGTATGGTGTGTGTGCGTGTGTGTTAGAATTTGCTTTTTATTTTTGGTTAATTCTTCACCCACTTCCACCTTACCGCTCTGGCTCAAGGTGCTGCCTTTGAATTGAATTCCTTTCCTTCTACGCGTACGACAGCCAGCAGGTGTGCTGGAAATTGTTACGCGCTCGCATTGTGCTGCATTTGGCTTTTGTTGTGTGGCGCCACATGGTTGTACGCTGCTGTGCTTTTTCGCCATGAAACTGCTGCTTTGCTGTCGAACTTCAAAGTTGGCGTATATTTTCGCATGTGCGTTCGTGAAAGTGGCAAGAACTTGTTGGGAATTTGCGAAAAACTTGCTGTTTGCCACAGCAGATGTGAAAGATTATATATATGTATGTACATATGTACATATATACAATATGTGTATAAACATATGTTTGTATATGTAGGCGTTTATGAGTGAATAGGCGATCAAAACAGTTGGTGAAATTAAATTACGTAAAATTGCAAAATATAAGTGTTAAGAAAATAATATTAAATTATGAAGTTATGATCCTTCTTCGCTGGTCTTGAGTGAGCAGAGTAAAGCTTTTCAAAGCTTTGATCACGAAAAAGCTCTATCAGCGTTTGTTTACAACACCATCTGATCAGATTTGATCAGAACGGCCGTTACTGACATCGTTTTTGCAAATGATTCAGTTCGTTTGATACGAGCATTGACATGCTCCATACCCAAAACTATAACCAGAACATTATCCAAAACTTTAACCAAAATCGAGGTTAATTTTTAACTCAAATTCGGTTGGCACGCGCTGCTTAAATGGACTAGTCCGTGTCAAAGTTAAGTAAGATAGTAAATTTTTGTGAATATTTATTTTAAGGGTTATACTTTATACAAAATATAACAGTTTGATTAGGAGAGATTAGTTTGATAAAAATAGTTTTCTTGTTAACCGAGGTTTAAGCCGTCGAACTATAATTTATTTGCGGCGAAACTGCGAAAAATAGAGACTTTATCTACATTAGCAATAATATCGACGTAATTGTTTTTCTCGGCTATAATCGCGTAAGCGGTGTCTACGCCAATTAGGAAGAAGAAGAATTGTTTTTCGCACAAGTTCAATAGAGAAGGCTGAATTCTTCTTTAGTATTATGCTTTGTTGGCAACAAATTCATTTTATAGTGTACCTATTTGTTATCAAATGCAAAACTACTGGTTCAGTACTTAGCTATCTGAACTTTTGAAACGATTAGTTGGTGCAAGAACCAGTATGGACAGGTTATGTTGCTAAAAAGTATTTCTTTCTTAATTGTGATACAAAAGTCGGATTATAAAGTATTTTATATATAGTTCTACCTTAGCAATATTTTTTTTTTCAATATTTCTCATACTGCATTGGTTATTCGTGATCATTTCGCCACAATTTCAACTAATAGCGTGCCGTAACCACCGCATTCGCCTGATTTTCCTTCGTGCAATTTCTGGCTATTCAAGAAATTCACACGACCACACCGACGACCCCGTTTTGACTAAATTGAGTATATAAAAGCTGAATCGAAGAGGGCTGTGATGGCCATCACGACGGAGGTTTTTTCCAAGTGCTATGATGACTGGTAAATTCGTTGGCATAAGTGTATTGCAGCGGGAGGGGATTACTCTGAAGGAAATGAAATGGACAAAATTCAACTTTCAGTGTGATCACAGCAGTATTTCTAAAACGTCTCACCTGTTTTATCACAAGCTTTCGGATATGTGAACAACAAATATGTAGCCAAATTGATATATTGCAATGTTAACGAAATGTCTGAGGAGAACTTTTCCACTGCTGGGTTTTTCCTTTAATCCACAAATATGGATAATTTTAATTGAATGAATTAAGAAAATGAAATTGTGCAAATTGTCTCAATTAAAAAAAAAAACATGCCTTGGGAGCAAATATAACGTCCGACTTAGCAAAAAGGTGCAAGTGAAAAAATAGAGATCGAAATTTTTGTGAGAGAAAATTTGCTTGTAGAACGATCAACTACACAAAAAAAAAATAAAATAAGGCAGCCACTTTTAATTTAGCCCCAAAGGACTTTCCAGTACAGCATAACCATTGTCCAACCGCATGTACTCCGAACTAATATCTCGTCTACGACTGGCAGTCTGCGCATATTTGCTCATATTTCACAGGACAATGACGACACGGTGGGGAAATGTGCTCGCTCCAACAGACGACAGCAAGCATTTGCAACGTTATTTTTTTTCTCTCGTACCCACTGCTGACGTTATTTTTACTTCAATTGCACTTGGGGGAGCCGCCGCAAATCATACTTCGCACACAGCTATGTACATGCATCCACCAATAAGTACATTTGTACATAATGCCATGTGCGCACATGCAACATCATTGCGCCCCAATCACACATTTTGGCATTTCGGCGACACGACGCCATACATCATTGCGCATCTATCGTATTTCCGCTATAAAAGTCCAACGTCGCCGGTTGCTGTGATTTCGTAGCGGCTGGCGGTCGCTGCCGTTGAGGAAGCACTTGCTAGCTAAGCAAAAAATGAGAAAATATTACGGTTAAAAAAAATTTATATCGTGACTTTTTTGTGCTTTTTCTCTGCCACTTCCGGTTTCCTGTTGTTCGTCGTGCACCGTGTCGTCGTCATTGAACACTTTTCCCTGTAACTTTTTAGTTACTTACCCGTTAATGTGTGTAGTTGTAGCTAATATGCGCAATTTCGTTGTTGTTGTTCAGCGTGTTTTTAGTCGTATTTGTTGTCGCTGTTGGCTGCTGTTTGTTGTTGTTAGTACAGCTTGTTGTTGTTACTGCTACTTTAGTCTAGTTACGACTCTCACTCTTCATTTGCATATTTCATTGCATTCAAATTTGCAGCAACACACACTTATACAAAAGCAAAAACACACATACACCTACAAAACGGCAAACTAAACAGCAGCAATAATGGCAAATCGCTGCATGCAACACAGTAAATTTAGTTTCGTTGTTGCTACTATACTACAATTTGGGCATGTTGCGGTTCGTGAAGAGTGAAGTGTGCTAAAGAATTGAGTTTTGAATATCCTGTGACACAAACACTGGCAGGCATATACCGAAATTAGGTGAATTCAAGTAGGTGGCAACACTGGCAGCATTTGGGTTGAGCTACACTGTCGAGCCGGTCTGGAAGTGGTGATGAAGAATAAAATTATAGCAATACAATTAATTTTTTCAATTTAGAAGAATGATATCTACGAAAAGCTTTTGAGCTTTTGAGTTAAAAATAAAATTCTAGAAAGAATCAGTCGATAATTCGTGGTCAAAATTTATAGGTTAAGATAAGGGTCAGTTTTTTGTAACTGAAATAGTGTAAATGTAAATAATGTAAATCGAATTGTAAAAGTAGCCACAAAAAGCTTTCTAAATTGAAAGCTCTTTCGAGAAAAGCTTCTTGGCACAAAAAGTTCTTAAGCCTTCGGAAACTTTTTGCGAGTCGTAGAAACTAAAAGCTTTTTAAAATGAAAGCTCTTACGGAAAAAGCTTTGCGCCACAAAAAAATTTTTAAGTGTTTGGAAATAATTTAGAATAATATGAAAAAAAAACAAAATGTCTATGTAAAATCTCCAGACCCCAATTTTTCGGTGAGAAAATTGCTTACAGGCGAAAAGCTTTGGTATAAAAAATTATTCGAAAGAGCTAAAGTGCACGAAAGCTCAACACAAAACTAATATATAAAATCCATAACTGTAAATAGTAACAATAATTTGAGATGGCAAACGTAATTTACAGAAAGTATTATTCTCGAACCAAATTTGAAATACATTAAAAAAGAATTCGAAAATAAAATAAAATACATTGATTTCCTGAATGGAAACGAAAATTTTGCTTGTAAAATGTTTAATTTCGATGTTAAAAATTTAATTTCTCTAGAAGGAATTATTTTTATAATCGTGAAAAAAATAAGTTCACAAATAGAAAGCTCTAGGCGTAAAAAACTTTACTTCCCGAATAAAAAAATTGTTTCGCTCACAAAAAAAACTAAATTTGAAAAAAAAAAAAAAATTGTTTCGGAAATATAATTATTTTGCTATTAAAAAAAAATATGTAAATTGCTGTAAAAATATAAATAACTTAAAAAGCAAAAATACTGATATAAAAGTATTTCTCGAAAAAACTATTAATTCGGAAAGTAAAGTTTTATAAGGAAAAAAACTTCGAAAGTGAATAAACAAAATACATTCGAAAATAAAAAAGTTTTTTCGATTAAAAATATTAAAGTCATCAGTAAAATAACATAAATTTTCCCAAAAAAAAACATTTCGGTTGTAAAAATAATTACGTGAATAAAAGTCTTCTTTTTTGATTTAAAAAACTATTTTCTAACGAAAAATTTGAAGATAAAACTTCAGGTAAAACAATTATATTAGCATGTAAAAATTTATTTCGAGAAAAATAAAATTCGAATAAAAAAATTTCAAAAAAAATCGAAAATTTTCGAACATTCAAAACTTTTTTTTCGAGAAAAAAGGTTTTTTCGTGAACAAAAAATCAAATGAGTTTTTAAAAATCTCTTTTCAATAAGTAATACAAAAATTTTTTTTTTAAGAATTTTAATTTCTCCTGTTGCACACTTATCCCAAACCAATCTTACTATTAAACATTTTTTTCAATATTTTAGTTTTTCTTAACATTACAACGCCACTGTAACACTCCTTTTAACCCCTTTCCATTATTTGATTTCCGACATTGCTGTCTGCAAAGCAAAACCTTAACGGCGTAGAAATTCAATATCGTGCGCCCTGGTGTATGCTAATGAATACCCACTACGACTAGCAGCAGCGCAAATTGCCACACAAGCTCACACACACATGCACACTCCTGAGCAAACATCAAGCGCACAATTCAAGTGCCAAAATGAAGCGAAATTATTCAAGCACATACCCCGTACCACACCGCTCCCGCTGCTGCTAAATGGCACAGTATAATAAGGAAAAAGGCAACGATTTTCACGCAGTCAGTTGAGTAAGTAGCGCTATATACTAATGTATGTGTATGTGTGTATATGTGCGTGTGTGAATTATACTTTCAACTGTGTCTGTGCATGATTTGTGGGTGTGTTTTGTTGGTTTGCTGTTGCGGTTGTTGCGCTTAAGTAGTTTGTGATTTCCACAACCAGCCACCATATATAGTACATATGTACATGTACAACACACAACGCGCTTTGGCGCCTAAAACTGTGCTAGCTTCGACGACAAATCCATCCTTTGCTTGACTCCTTTGGTATTTATTCATTCACTTCGCACTTTCGTTGTGCCAACACTTCCACCCATTCACACGCTTAGGCACACGAACACAGCAAAATCACACACACATACATATATTTATGCAGATTTTCGCTTGTTCGCTTACTTGCCACTTGCTCTACGATATTCACATGTGTGTGTAAGTGTGCGTGTTTCGCATGCAATTTTCTTCTAGTCGCCGCTTTTTCTGCTGAAATTGCAATTTTTAGCCCTTCAAGTATACAATTTACTTGTTTCCTTTTCTTTGATTTTGCTTTGCATTCTATTTTTTGTTGCCTTTTTTTGCTTTTTGCTTTCTGTTCCATTCTCTGTTGAAATACTGGTAATAAAAGCGGAATTTAACGCTAAATTAGAGATTAAAATACGCTGTAGTGTGAATTTTAATTCTTATTGCTATATAAGCTGGGAAAAGCTTCATGGAGTTAGGTGGTTGCTGTGAGAAAGGGAGAGAGAGAGAGAAAAAACTCTTGTAGATTGGTTTGTGTCTGCAATCGTCTTTGTGTGGAAAACGGATTTAATTGGAGAATAAGTATATATTGTAGAAAGTTCATGCTCGCTTTAATACAACAACAAAAGGAAGGGATATTTTTTCTTATAAAACTCAAAATAATAAATGAGACTAAGCATATCAAAAATAATTTAAGAAATACTTTATTCCTCTGCAAGCACATTCGATACCATTATGTATGGAACCCGATTTCTTTTGCATGACCACGGACACGCTTGCAGAAGTCCAAACGCTCAACCCAAATTCAACGGCTTTCAAACATAAATCGGCCGGTACTGTCGCAATTTCACGTTCGATATTTGCATGAAGTTCATCGCTCGTAGCTGACGTGTTGGCATAGACCATAGACTTGACGTAGTCCCCAAGAAATGCTCTAATGGCGTCAAATCACACGAACCGAGTCGGCCAATTGACTAGGCCAATGTGAAATAACACGTTCACCAAACTTGGATTTCAATACTTGACTTGTGGAGCCAGCCTGCTGGAACCACATATTGTCCAAGTCCATATCTCAATTGCTGATCTAACAGCATGATTATGACGATCATAAATGGGACGTACGCCTCTTAAAGTTGAGACCACTGATTTCGAATTTCGGTAGTAAATCTTAGTAACTTCAACTCATTGTTGGATGCTACATCTTTTCAGGATGAAATGGCCAACCTCATGTCAAAGGAGCGAGAAAAACTGAGGCTCTATATACTGAGGGATATACGGGCATGCTTATTTCGGCACAGCTCATCACACTGATCATGTAAAAGTAGACTTAATAGGGTCTTCACGTTTCCGTTTGGCTGTTACAAAGATCATGAAAAACTTAACAAAGTGTACCTTGTTCAAGGTATAAAAAATTCATAGTGCGCGAAATCTGGTGAATACAGTGACTGAGCGATCACTCTCGTTTCCTATTTGACCAAAAAATCAGTCAAAATCTTGCTGGAATGTGACGGCGCTTCTAGGTCAAGTCAGTTACGATTCTAGAGGCTTTTTTCACTCAGATTTAGAAAAATGAAATCTAAATATTTCTTCACTCAAATTTAGCATAATAAAACCCAAATTTAAAGCTTATTTTAAGCTATGATGAAGGTTGAATTTTATTTCCAATGTGATGTCTTACTTCAATCTGAACTGGCAAAAAATAGTGATATGTTTCGTTAAGACTGAAAATCCTTATGACTTCACCAATTTTCATTAATATTTCTCTCAAAATATTTATAGAAAAAAAATATATAATATATATTTTTGTATAAATTTATTTTTGTATTTTCTAACCCAGTTGTTATTGTCCAACACTTTTCCTTCTTAGCTCGGTAACTCTACATTCAGCGTCATAGCGCTTGCATGTTATAGAAGTACAGCATTTTTTTGCTTTATGTTTCAACCCCTTTCAGTAAAACTATTGAATGTGTTTATTAAATTACAAGTGAAGAGCACAAGTGTCAGTTCAGATTAGTTGGTAACAGCTCTGAGAACAGGTTAAACGCTTAGGGTTATTTTTCGCACCCTTTCAACGCTCATCTGGACAAAACTGATTTGTAAGCTTTACTTTCAAGTATGTCAGTATAATGTATTATATTTATGCATGATAAATATAAATTGAGTTTTTGCATAACTCTCTGCACAAATCGCACTTGAATGTCACTTTGACAGCTGTCAAAATACAATAGGAAAATTGCGACCCTTGCACACACGTCACTTATGTTGTCAAAGCTGTCAGAAATTGGCAAAACTTTTTTACAGCTAACAGTGAGAGAGAGAGAGAGCGATTGAGATAACAAAAGGGTGTGCATGTGAGAGAGATGGAATGAAACAACGACGCAATTAAATATTGAAGGATATGTAGTGTAGAAAGTATGAAAATGCTTAGAAAATGTGGTGCACTAGATGTAGTAAAAGTGAAAAAATAAGGGTAACATAAAAATGTAACGCGTCTCTCTGAGGATACAGAGAAAATTTTACAAACTCCAGTAAACGCCAAGAAAATCTTGTTAAAGAGTTGAATGGTGGCGGTAAAGCACCACACGAATGTCATAAATTCATTAAAATATCCTCGACTAAATGTCACTTTTGACATCTCGCATGACAAGTGAGTGTAACAAACTTATGCGTTAGCTGTCAGAGAAGAGCGGAAAATTCGTAGCACCACTTGACAAGCATTTTCATGGCTGACAAACAGCGTTGATGCACACTTTCATCATTAACGGTATTACTTAGTGTCGTCCCACGCATGACACATATCAAATGACCAACTATGTACTTTGTCAACAAATGAAAGTTTCGACTTTTATGCCTTTTGTACATACTTTTTTTATTTTTATGTTGTTGGCTTTATGGCGATGCAACGCCGATATTTTTTGTCATATTACACATTTTACATAAGCACATATATGCTTAAATGTTTTTGTACATATTTACAAACAATTTGTTACCTTTTTCATCTCCCGTCTACCATATTTATTTACCTATTGTGTGCAACTGTCAATACAAACTAGCTTACAGCTGTCAATTGCGCGCGTTCGCCGTCCGCTGTATACTGAGAGCGGTGCGCAGACGACAAAGCGGCGCGCACCAATACTCCCGCTCCCTAACTGTCAATTGTTGGCGTGGGCGCCGAAAGTGGATCAGTCGGTATTTGTTGGCAGCCATATGATTTTTATTGTGCAAACTTTTTTCTCTCGACAAATTCGACGACGGCAACTTGAGGCTAGCTGTTGGCTGTTAAATACATACTTACATATATGTACTTGTCTACGAGCACATCAAGTGGTTAATTGATCAATTTAATTTGACACTCAGCTGTTGCTCCCATTTTATTTTACTACTGCTTTTGTAATAAACGTTAAATGTGCGCCTTTTACTACTCAACACTTGCGCTCACTCACTTGACTGCTGATTGCCGGCAGTCGGCAGTCGGCAATCGTTAGTCGGCAGTTGTCATTTGTAGGCAGTAGTAAACTCAATACATATATGTTTGCACACATACACTCTAACGGCATTCAGCATAATAATAATGACAGTCATGTTGATGTTTGCTGACAGCTGACAGTTATCAATTGTTGATTCAATTGGTAGTTATGCAAATTGTCATCAGTAATTCAGTCACTCCGTCAGTGAGTTAGTCAGTCAATCGCGCTTGAGCGCCCAGTTAACAGCATAAACACTCACTTATTCACTCATTCGGCGTCGCTGTGCGTCAATCGGCATAAATAATTTTCACTTCGCTTGTAAATATTTCGCCGAAAAAGCAAAGATTTATCTACAGCAAGCATTCAGCATCCAATTAAATTTTTTCTCTGTTTTGTAGCATTCTCAGAATTTTGCTTTTTTGAAATCACTTTCTGCTCTCAGCACTTAATAAGGAAGTTAGTTCGCATTGTTGTGTTAAAATTGTTCAGTTTATGACATTTTTTTGATTATCTACTTGAGATTTATTATTATTATTATTAGGGTGACTAAGATATTTTTTCATGGTTACTTCCTTATTAAGTTTTATGACTAATAACATAAAGCCTTTAGCTTTATAATTTTGTGTGATGAAATAATGTATTAAGTCAATTTAATAGCTATGATATTAAGTTGTAGATATCTATGTTGCAATATCTCAGCAAGCTTAAAGATTGTAATAATATACAGTCACATGACCATTCGATTAGTTTTTAGCAGCTTTCACTGAAAAGCTTCGAATCAATTTCGCAAAGTTTTCACTGAAAAAGCGCAAAACCAACAGAGCTAAGCTTTCAACAAAAAAAGCTCAAGATTAACTGGACGAAGTTCTTATGCAAAAAGCTCAAATTGTGTGAGAGTTTTCTCTAATAAACTTAAATTAATTAATTAAATAAAAAATTAACAGTGGGAAGCTTTTCTTTAAAATAATAATAATTCATTCAATTAATTTAATCAGTACAAGATAAACGGTAATTAAAAGCTTCTGTGGTTTCATTGAGAAAATCGCTGAAATTTATGCATATCCTCATACCGACTTCTCTTATATTTCAGACCTTAGATCTTAGATAGTTGAAATATCAATGTTGGGCCCACATATTTCTAAAGCCTCGTAGTTTTATCAGTTTGTATATATATTTTATCAAAGTTCTTGCCTAAACATACCATCATTTAGTGCAAAATACATTCAAATTTTTATGCTATAGGCTGGATAAAAACTATTCCAGAAAGCTTTTATTATTTAGCACAAACGGTTATGAGGAATTTGTCTAGGAGTTTCAGCAAGCGTCCAGTAGGTCAAAGAGAATTATATTCAGAAAACATATAATTGTTTATCACATTGTGATATGAGGTATATATATTTTCTATATATTGGAAAAAGCTTTCGGTTCACAAAAGTGAATGATATCTGTCTGAACAACATGCACTGAAATTTTAGACTTTATGTTGTTCCTAGCGGTGCGAAATAACTAAACCATCTTAAGAGTTTTAAAAAGAACTTTCTTGTATTTCGAAAGCTTTTCAAATACTTTTCAATTTCTTGAAAAATTCAAAATGATTTTTATAAATGCTAGCTGGTGTTGGAGATTGAGAGGACTCTTTCACTTGACTTTTGTTCCCAAAGAGCTTTATTTGATAAGCTTAATTGTAATTTAACTTTAACTGAACAATTAATATTTTGGATTATTTTGCAATAAAAAACTTTTACTGAACTTATATTGCCAAAGAGCTTTCATCCGATGAGCATAATTCTTCTTGTTTTAGCTTTTGTAATTGAAGAATAAATATTAGTTGTAAACAGCTTTCATTTGATTTACTTGCTACAGGACTTTCACTTTTTTCTTTTAAGCTTTCGCAACTACAAAATTAATACTTTGCATTATTTTTCAATTAACTTAAATTGCCAGAGAGCTTACATATTGTTTAATATTATAGTTTAAGCTTTAGTAACTGACAAATTAAATTGACTTGACTTGCCAATGAGCTTTCACTTTTTCCTTTAAGCTTTGGTATCTGAAAGATTTATGTTTAAGGTTAAAAAAATATTTGTTCACAGATTTTCGAAAGCCAAACTTGAGAGCTTTCTGGGTAATTAATTTTTACTGAAAAATTAATATTTTGGATTATTTTTCAATTAACTAAATTGCCAAAGAGCTTTCATTGGATACACATAATTATTGTTTAAGCTTAAGTAATTGAGGAATTAATACATAATGTTATAAAAGGCTTTCAATTGACTTGACTTGATAAAGAGCTTTCACTTTTTTCTTTTAAGCTTTGGTAACTGAACAATTAAAATATAGAATTAAAACTGGTTTTTATAATTATTTATTAAAAGCCAAACTTTAGAGCTTGACTTGATAAAGAGGTTTCACTTTTTTCTTTTAAGCTTTGGTAACTGAACCATTAAAATTTAAAATTAAAACTGATTTTTATAATTATTTATTAAAAGCCAAACTTTAGAGCTTTTTGAGTAATGAAAAAAAAGGTTACACCTTTATAGGGATTTTGAAGTCGAAAACCAAACTTAGAAGTTTTTTGATAATTAAAAGAAGCTTGTTATAGCTTTAAATTGTACGACAAATCTTTATGCAATCACTATCTAATTCATTTGTCGCTATTAGCTTCGCTTATGACCTGCTTCTAACCTCGATTTTCCTGATAGGCTATAAGCTTATGTTAAGCCGTAGACCACCCATGGGGTTTCAAGCAACCATTTATTGATTAATTTAAGAAAAACGGCATTTTTAGTTAAGAGAATGAAGAGTGGCATTAATAGCTAAGCGCTTAGTCGACGAGTTTCGCTGACATGCAGATAAACAGGATTTACAACCAGCTTGCAAAGCGAATGTCAGGCTTAAGCTATTAAGAGAAACATAGGAATTAATACAAATCTGTGTGCGAAAAAAATCGCAACTGGGAAATACCAACTCGAGAACAAATGCGTAAAATCGTTGACGACAGATGTACGAGCAAATAGCCAACAATGCAAGTACAACAGTGCCACAGAGCGGTCAAAAGTCCACCAGAGGCGACAGGCAGCTGGTGCCGCCAACAGGCGACAGCGAAAGAGGAACACCTGGCATACAAAAATACCGGCAGAAAGTGGAGGGGTGTGGTGAAGAAAAGCGGAAAATCAACAAACGCTTCAAAAGCCGCCGGCAGCAACTACAAAGTGATGCGCTGCGTATACTGATATATGTATGCGTGTCTGTGTAGAGAAGGCCGTTGCCAATGCCGCCGATTGTTGCAAGTGTGCCGCGCGCAATGCAACGAAAAAAGCTTAAACACCACAACTAGTGACCGCATGCGACAAAGCAACGCCGCTAAGCATGTTGCATGCTGCCAAACCAACCAACAGTACCAGCGAGTGGCGATGTAGACTTGCGGCTAGTGCCGCTTATAGCAAAATGCGAGTATTTGCCACACGGTTTTGTCCGCTTGGCTATCATTAATAATTTAACCCATTTTTGTGCAAAAAAGCATAAAACAGCACTGTGTGTAAATGTAGCACACGCGCAACTAGCTATGCGTTGCATGGCGGGTAATGTTGCAACATGACCGGCCACAAGAAATAATCATCTATAAATTATAGAAAATTTAAAAGTCGCGGTATGATAGCCGGCTCGTATACAGCACAAGTAGTATCGTGGCAACGTGCAACAAAGTGGCACACTCACGGCATGTTGCACAGTCGTGGCAGTGTAATCAATGTCTGCATGCTATCCTTTATTGTAGCAATACTTTTTAACTTAAAGCCTTTACATTCACCGCACTTTTATTTATTTACTGCCTTTAAACGTGTGGCAAGCGCGCGCGTAACAAAAACAACATAAAGTGGCTAAAGTATGCGCAGCGACGTTGCAACCCTAGCGCTGGCGCGTACTTACTACGATTGCAATATATTGTATTTATAAATGTGCGATTATAAATAGTTGCCCACCGACGCGTACTTACCGCGCGCTCACCGAAGCGTCGCCCAGCAAGTGCAAACTATCTAGCCATCTGCTTTTTTACGCTAGTCACACGTTTTACGGCATCTATCTTTATGCCAATACGCCGGAGCCGACTCAACTTTCAAAGCCTAAAACGCCGACAAATAGACGCAACGCGCTGTGGCAGGTAAAAAAATATAGTCGGAAAGTAGGGACACATCAGCGCTAGCAAGCGGCCAAATGCCTACACAGCTAAGGCAGAAATTTAACTAAAACTCCACTAAATTGTTAACCATCTCAACGGCAAAAACCGAAATCCGACGCAGTCTCCACAGAGCTGCCTCCACAGAGCCTCAACCAGCTGCTGCCAAGATGTAACTGTGATACGACACGACGACCATCACTTCAGACGAGTTGCAGTGCTGCATACTTTGTCAGGTACAACAAAAAAAAAAAAAAATAATGACAAAACGTTAAAAGGAAAGGAAAATCGGCACAAAATACTGATGGCACCGATTGAATGACGCTGTGCTTTTGCTGCAAGCATTGTTGACAATCCACCTCAGCGCTACGCTTGCTGCCGTCAGCCGTCTATAGCTTGAGGCCATAGTTCGTCTAAACTGCAAATGCCTAGCCGCGCTAAGGACAGTCCCAAGGCATACATATCTGTTCTTGTTGTTGTTGTTGCAGCTGCTGTTGTAGGCTCTCGGTTCCAGTTGGAAAGTTGCAATTAAACGAAGAATTATTGACAGTACTTTGTTCCATCACTTGCCACTTTTTTGCAACTTCAGCTGCTGTGGCGTGCTCAGCTCACGTTTGCAAGCAGAAAAACCAGCACCACAACAACAATGAAATGTGCAAAGTTTTGTTGTTAATTTATTGACTGGGAATCTAGTAATTTCATAGTAGTAGTTGGTATGCACGTTTCTCTTTATTAGAAAATTGCTGCGAAAGGCAGCACATGAAATATGCTGAAGAGTTGGGGTTAAGTGAGGTTAGGTTGGAGGTTGCATTGATTTTTTTGTAAGATTAAGTATTCAACAAAGGTATTTGTAGCTAAAAAGGTGAGTTTTCAGAAGGGATTTAATTAATCTGCGTTAATATTAAAGGAACTCTCGAAAGTTTCAATAATAAAATATAATTTCATATGAAGCTTGAGAAGGAAAATGAAATTAAACGAAACAAAAACAAAATCAGAGACTTTAGCTACGACAGTGACAATACGAGAAGGTGCAGACTGCAAAAGGCTTAACAAAGGGCGACACCAAAAATTTCTTTAGTTTACGTAACTCTCTCATCTACTTGCACCTCTTTAGACAAAAATATATACTAAAAATTTTTTTTGTTTACGTAACTCTCTCTTCAACCTGAAGTTTCATTAACTGGCTTCCACACATGCAATCGAAATCTTTTAACCAGATCTATCTTAAACCTCACAAGCTTTTGAGGGAATTATTCTACATATTTCAAGCGAGCTTTTGATCAAAGTATGATATATTACTTAAAAAAAATGCAGTGAAATTTTTCAAAAATCTAAGCTTTAAATTGGCGAAAGCTGCTAAAAAAGAACTTAAAACTTTTCAAATAAGCTTTTCACACACTTTGAAAGCTTTTGAAATTTTTTTAAACTTTTCAAGTTTAAAAATATATGCATGTTTGTGAACTTTTATGTTGCAACTGGGCATAAAGCTTTCACTTGATTTTAGATGCCAAAAAACTTTTATTTCATATAAATTCTGAAATGATATTTTCCATAACTCTAAACATTAAATTTATGAGAGCTGTTAGAAAACCTTCGAACTTTTCAAATAAGCTTTTCATACACTTTGAAAGCTTTTCTTGCTTGAACTTTTAAAGTTTAAAAATATATTGTGCCTGCGAGCTTTCATATTGCCACTGCACACTGCAAGCTTTCACTTGATCTTAGATGCCAAAGAGCTTTCATTTGAGAAATATGATTATTATTTTAGTTTTAACTGATAAGTGCATATTAAAGATTATTTTGCTCAAAAGCTAAATTTACAACAGATTTATTCAAGGATATTTGGCCCGCAAGCTCAACTTCTGGGGGATTTCGGATAATTTTGCAAAAAAGCTTTCATTTAACTTGACTTGCCAAAGAGCTTTCACTTTTTTAAAAGGATTAGTATTTAAGCTTTGCTAAAAAATCAAAATTTAGAATTAAAAAAGATTTATTCAAGAATTTTTGTGGCGCATACTCAAATTTAGAGCTGCCATTATTTGGTGTCATACCTACTTGGAAATACTTTGCCGTTTATATATTGCTCACTTCTCAGTTTGAAATCGCATCGATTCTGCCGAGGAGGCGCGAGTGCATTCGTCACTTAAATAACGTCGCCTGTAGCGTTTTCAGTAGCGCCTCGTGTTCTACTTCACTGCGTTTTCTTTTCCTCACTATTATCTGATATTTATTTGATAATTTACATAAGAAATTTACTTCGATGGGACTGCAGTTTTGACTCCATTCTAATAAGCAGATATATGAAGAGAAAATATATAATTTAGAGATTTTAGTTGAAAGTCTTAAAAAGCGTTTTGTGCTTACGAAATCACCACATTCAAGATAATGATGCTATTTAACAAAGAAAATGAGAAAATAACAGTTTTAGCGGTTCGAAAATGTCAAGCCGTTTTTCTTAAGCCAAAAAGAGTTTTTGGTTCTTTCATAGAGCCTAAACTGAATGAGTTCTCCGCATTCAATACCTTATACAGAGAGCACGTATACATTTCGGTAGTAACAGCTCCAAACCAATTTGGTCTTCTCTTCAAACCGCTCAACCTTAATGCACTATGCTAATTGCTAACGTCCTAAAAACGGCGCTACCCAACACTTTAGATTGTTGAGCCCACAAAATAGCATACAAACTCACGCACACATATATACACACACACGCATACAAGCGTATATTTCCTGTAACAAAGCCTGCCATTAGAAAGTTCAATTAAGCCGCCACATTGTAGGCAAGGAAACATGCTTGATGAGGAGCAGCCAGCGTAAAGCCTATAGCCAACAGCAGTTGGCGAGTTGCGCGAAGGGAGGCGTGCCTATTATGGAACGTAATGAATATGTATGAGGAAGTATATATCACTATATGCTCTTATATGTGTATGTGTGATGGTGTATGCCCGCTTATGTGGCATGTGGCAATTTCATGCAATTTTCATTCATGCTGACGTTGCGCTTTTCATTCAACTTCATTCTGCTAGTGTACTCTTCGGAGCAACACAAATACATAGCGCGGAGTATAAAAGCTTCCTAGTTTACCTAAGAGTTCAACACATTCACTGTTTTTTTTATTTTCCCTTGCCATTTTCTTAGCTATGGCAAATTTTATATATATTTTTTTCAATTTTCCTAGCGCCTTTTCCCACATCAACCTGGGCAGAGCGCCTACATTGCTTGACGCCAGTCGCTTTTATTTAGCTGGCTTGTTCTATACAGCATACTTTTTTCTGCTTTATACTTGCAACATTTTTTCTAGCTGCTGCTACTGTTGCACTTTTTATATAAATACAGCTAAGGCAAATATGCCTATAGAAATCGGAAAGAAAAGCGGTGCAACTCGGCGCTACCGTAAGCACACATACAACCAAAGCAGGCAGCTAACCTGGTTTGTTGCCATTTTCAAGTCATTTGTGTTGAGTGAATAGGTTGCGCTGGCCGCTTGCTTGCCACACAACTCCAATTCAGCGCACAGCAAGTGAGGTAGTCCGCCAGCATTACACCGCGCGTCAGTCCGTCAGTTAGTTGGCATATACACACACACATACACATGTGAGTAGAAATTTAGTAAGCGCCATCAACATCTGACCAACACTTTGCAACATTAACACACACACGCACATACGCTTACAAATTGCAGTTGAAAGCAATGCTGTGTGTTGGTGTTGCTCTGCTTTAATTTCGCTGTTGCAATTCTGCGCGTTGGCTGCAACAACAACAGCAATAAAAAAATTAACAGCTATAGTTACAACAACAATAAAACAATAACTGCTTCACTTGCAACAACAATAAAAGCCGGCAACTGAAACTAGTAGCTAAGCTTGACGTTAATAAAATGCTGACGCAGAAAAGTGGATGTGGCAAATGTGGAAATATAGGCTAAGAGAAAGATTTTGTTACAAAAAAATTTAGAAACAAGCTGAAATGTTAACTTCGGTTGCACCGAAGCTACATAGAATACCTTTCACAAATAGCAAAGTTTCCATATAAAAACTTGATTGTGAACGGTCTGTTTGTATGGCAGCAATAGGATATAGTGGTACGATCTGAACAATTTGTTGGGAGTTTGTACCGTTAACTCGAAAGATAGTGCATGTCAAATTTCGTGAAGATATCTTGTCAGATAAAAAAGTTTTCAATACAAGGATATGATTCTTGTTTCTGATCGATCAGTTTGTATGACAGCTATATGACATAGTAGTCCGATATCGACAGTTTCAACAACTAATCAATTTCGTGATGTAAAACGGTCATGTGCAAGATTTCCAACTGATATCTCAAAAACTGAGGGACTAAGTAGTTGCCGTATATATAGACAACTAGAGGAACGAACATGGCTAAATCAACCCAAGCCGTCACGCTGATCATTTACATATATATGCATATATTTTAAATGATCGCCGTAATTCACTTCTGGGTGTTAAAAATTTTGTAGCAAGCTTAATACACCCTGTTTAGAGCAACGAAAATGGCACAGCGTTGTAAGTAAAGAAAACAGCAATAAATGCTGTAAAAAGTAGCAAGAGCTCGGATAAATATGGCTAAATTAAATCGCGAAAATAATATGGAAAGAAAAATAACGGAAAATATAACAAAAAATAAATATGCCATAAAAGCAGTGTGCTTGCAACAAAAAGCGTCTGCAAAGTTTGCTAACGAGACGGCTTGCAATTTTTAGCAAGCAAATTGGTGCAGTTTCTCGATAATTAGATACTTGACCCACGCAGTTGACGATAGCTAATACCACTAAAGGAAAAAAATTCAATACAGATTTGTCAGTCAGAACTTTCAAAGCACATAAAGCTCACTGCAGCAGCTTACGAAAGTGAAAGCGATAATTTTACATAAATATATATATTAAAAAAATTCATAAAATTTTTTTTATTTATTTATTTAAAAACACAAACCATAACAACATTCTAACAAAAATTTGTATATTTCTTCTCATTTCAGAATATCTAAAACTCGACACTGCCTCTTATGAATTATGTATATCCACTAAACTTTTTGCAACGAAAATAGCGAGATATTAAATAACAAAAGGCTAAACACTGTAACCCTGTACTGTGAAACAAAAAAAAATATCTATCCAATTCTAAAAATATAAGCTACACTTTAAACTGAAACCCACTCGAAAAATATTACAAAAAAAAAACAAATAAAAATGCTTACTACTACAAGCCACACAACAGCAACTACAACTCTAAGCACACTAAGTAGTAGAAATTCAAAGTCTCATCACCACCACCTCCATCAACACAGCTCACACCCGCGCAACAACACTAATACCCGCAAAATGTTCTCCCAACAGTGCCTTTCTTCCCGCAACTACAACTATCAACTACTACAAATCGCTCTACTGTGCACAGTGGCGCTACAGTTCGTGCCGTTGGCGTACAGCTTCGATGTTGGTGAGTATTAAGGACAATTATTTCTTTTATTTTATTAGAGAGTATGAATCGGTATTCGAAATTTTTTCAGGTTGGAATTTAGAACATCAAATAAAGTAAAAAAGTGTTAAATTAAAACAAAAAAAAATAATAATAAGATTATTTCTTTAAAAATCTCTTCCGATCTATATGACCAAAAATAATTAATTTCATTAAGAATTAACTAAAAGTGTCAGGAAAAAAAATAAAAAATGTATAAAAATTTAATTTCTAATAAGGATTTAAATATTAGGTCTACAACTTTGCTTCTGGCGTTTTCCAATAGATGTCTCCAGGGTTAAGCACTGGTAGATTAAATCGATTAATTCGTTTTATGTCGATCTTGGACATTTGTGTCAACATTAACCCAACAAAATATTTGTAAAGATCTGTTTGCATCCCAAACTTAGTCTCAACTGAAAATGTCACTTTTTGAGCCGAATTCTCGACATTTGCGGGAAATTTTGCTTTGCTTCTTTAATTCCAAGAAATGTGCGGTTGAGGACTTGTTCACGCTTAACTGAGGCTAATAGCCTTGACAGACGGCAGCGTTAATCCGGATTAACTGCGCACTTAATCAGATCCAATTTGTAGGTGACAGACGACAGCTATGCGAGTTTGAAACTCTCATAAACAGCTCATTGTCCTTTTTATAATATTTTCAATGAAAATTGATAGAAGATAAACATTACGGTTGTTAGCCGACCAATTTTTACCAAACCATTTTTTATTACAAAAGCATATCAACACATTAGTTTTAAAACTGCATCATAACATAGAAGTTTTATTGATATTATATTGAGAATTTGATAAACAGCTGTCAGGGTTGCTTGTATTTCATTCACAATAGATGAAAATTGGCCATTTTTAACAATGTTGCCAACGAAAATCTCACAAACTCCCTAAAATTTTGAGAGTTATTTTTGGATTCAGCAACGGAGTTAGCTGTGGTAACTCCTGAATTAATCCCGAAAAATGCAATCAATCTGGTTTAACGTTGCCGTCTGTCAATGCTATAACATATACATAGATAATACTATTACTCTACTACTACCATCTATGTGATTTCTATTAGGTTTTAAACAAATATAGAATTTTTGTAAAGCAACTCGTGTTAGTTTACAAAAAAAAAGGGATCAGAAAGCATTTCGTGTGTTAATTAAGCATTGCTTTTTGAGGGAATAAGGGAAAACACTTTTGGACCGTTTTTATACAATAAAGCCTTAAATTTACAAAAACACAGTGGAAGCAAAATTATATTTTAAAAAAGAGCAAACAAATTATGTCTTAATTAAAAATAATGAAAACAATTTATTAGAAATTATTATTCTTATTATTTTTTTTTTGCTGATGGGTGGGTAATGGGCCACTTCCAGGTCACTAAAACCAAATTAGGTGCACTCTGGCCATTGCCTGACGCCGGTTTTCCTTTTTAAGCAAGTTTGTCCAGATCTCAGCACCGTACAAAAGGACGCTGATTGTCGTCGGCATTAGGAGCTTTCCCGGTTTTTGGCTGGGATCTCCTATGTTGGCCAATACTCTGCTCAGTTGGGAGGTAATTTTCGCTACCTTTCTTCTGGCCTAGATATGTAGTTTACTGCTTTTTGTGTAATAGGAATATCCATAGTCGTTTGCATATCTTTTTCGAGGGGTATGTGGTTAATTGTTAGCAGTTTTCTGTTTTATTCCGAAGCGAAAAATTAGGCTTTCTTCGAGCTTTTTCTGAAGCTCTCAAATTACTGTTGCAATGTCGACCGCGTTGCCAATTAAGTACGATTTGTCTGTCTGGCTTCGAGTTTTTTTATAGCTTCGTAGCTAATTAGGTAGTCGGGAATTTCAAAGCTTTTTTCGAAAGCTGGTGAGATATTAAAAAAAAAAGCAAACAAAAATCACAATAAAAATATTAAAGATTACTTCTTATTAAAAAAAGTATGACAAAATTAATTAATTTATTTATTCTGAAATAACATAAAAAATTAAATCAAATGCTTAAAAAAATAATTTAAAATAAAATTGGCTTAACTTACTCAAATTAAATTTTTTTTTGTTATAGGCCATACAAAAAATTAATAGAAAAAATTAAAAAAAAAAAATATAAACAATTAATGGAAAAATTAGAAATAATTAACATTAATTAAAAAATAGTTGAACATAAAGTAAATAAAATTTATTAAAAATAATATAACCCAACTAAAAAAACCAAATTAAAAAAATTGAATAACGGAACAAAAAAAAATAATTTAAAAAAAATTAAAATTTAAAAAACTGGAATTTAAAAAGTTGAGACAAATAATTTTTTATCAAATATTTAATTATCACAAATTTCTTTTTAAATTCAATTTAAAAAAAATTATATTCGGCAATTGGAAATTATGTTAAAAGGAATTAATAATTTTCACAAAATTGTTTTTTGTAAAATAAATTAATTTTTATACGTTTTTGTTGGCAGAGTTCTCAGTTCAACTGTTTATTCAAGACTCTTTATACAAAATGGATTTCATGTTTCAGTAGTTATATATGTTACATATACAATATAATGTATTCATATGGAATATATAACTTATTCGTATTACATTTTCGGACAAAGCCCTCTTAGGAAATATATTACTTGTTACATTTTCAACACTCTTTCTCAAGTAAAATATTTCTAGACGTTAATATTTAAGACCAAGCATTTCTACAAATTTAACATGTTTTTGTTTTTGCAAATTTTTAGTAAAAATATCAGATACATTTTCATTTGTTGAAACATACTCTAACTCTATTTCTCTACGATCAACCACATCTCGAATGTAATGATATTTTATCTCTATATGCTTGGTTCTCTTATGAAATATAGGATTCTTCGAAATTTGTATTGCGCTTATGTTGTCGGCTTTCAACAAAATTGGCTCTTCGGAACTGCAACCTACTTCCTTCAATAAGCGACGAAGGTATACTGCTTCTTTTGCTGCTGTGCACAAGGCAATGTATTCTGCCTCAGTGCTACTTAAAGCGACGACATCTTGCTTCTTGGATTGCCAAGAGAATGTACTGCCAGCTAGAAAGAATGAATAGCCGGTGTATGACTTCCTGTCTGTATTGTTGCTTGCCCAATCTGCATCCGCGTAGCCTTCTACCGGTTTGTCACTTTTGTGATAATAAAGCTTTAAATCTACGGTTTTTGATAAATACCGTAGAACATGCTTTGCGCCAGCTTCATGTTCGGAATGAGGATCATGGTTTCTTTGAGCTAATAAACTAACTGCATGCATTATATCAGGACGTGTTGAAATCGCTAAATACATTAAAGATCCAATTAAAGACTGATAGTTTGTTATGTCCACCTTGGAGCAGTTCTTATCGTTACAGCTTATCTGAAAACCAGGATCGAGAGGTGTGCTTACTGGACGACATGAGTTCACTCCGTATACACTCAACAACTCTTTATGTATTTTTTCTGACACACAGAAATCGCACCTGTTTTACCCTCACGTTCTATTTCGAAACCAAGAAAGAACTTTAGTGTATTACCATCATGTAATTTAAACTTTGACCTTAGTATGCGTTTTATATTCGTAATTTCTTCTTCACTAGGACATGCTAGTATTAAGTCATCAACATAAACTGCTATGTAACTGTACTCTTTGCCTAGCTGCTTGACATATAAACATGGCTCACTTTTGCACGGATTGAAACCTAAAGTTTTTAATGCTGTATCGAGTGTATTATTCCACTCTCTACCTGACTGTTTTAGGCCGTAAATAGCCTTGTTTAGTTTTAATACCTTGTTCGAATTTTTACTATCTATAAAACCTTCCGGTTGTCTTATGTAAACTTCTTCTGTTAGGTTGCTATTAAGATATGCATTTGAGATATCCACTTGATGTAAATATAACTCTTTCTCAACAGAAATTGCAAGTAGCATACGAATCGTTTCGTATCGAATTACTGGCGAAAACGTTTCCCAATAATTAATTCCCAGTTGCTGACTACAACCTTTTGCTACTAACCTTGACTTGAACTTTTCGATATTTCCATCTGTATCACGTTTTATACGAAAAACCCACTTTGATCCAATTACTTTTTGACCCTTCGGTAGGTCTACTACCGACCAAGTGTTGTTGGCTACTAATGCCGCATATTCATCTTGCATAGATTTCTCCCACTCAAAGAAATATTCGCTTGCTAATGCTTCTTTGACTGTACGTGGCGTTTCTATATCTTCACCATACTGAAGATAGTTCAACCTCTGATATTCCTTTCTGGGACGACCAACCTTCCCTGTATGGACAAATCTTGGCCTACCGCGCCCTCGACGTATTTCACTATCTGAGTCATGAACTTCATATTCTGCTTCATTTTCATTTTCAGCTTCATCGTCTTCATCTTCAGTACAGCTTACAAAATCTTCTACCTGATCGTTTTCCTCATTGCTTTTGTCTAAGTTTATAATTATTGTCGCTATATCTACATTGTTTTTAGTGCTGTTTTCACATTCGGACACACCGATAGTATCATTGCTTTCAATAAACTTTACATCGCGTCGAATAATCACTCGTCTCGTTTCTCTATCATATAAACGATAAGCTTTTGCAACTTCAGAGTATCCGACGAACACATACTCTTTGCCCTTTGCGCTAAATTTACAATGATGCGTTTTATCTAGCGAAAAGGCTCGTGCACCAAAAACTCTTAGATGCTTTACCGACGGCTTTTTAAGATACCATGCTTCATACGGTGTAGAATTTTTCAACAACTTTGTAGGAGCGCGATTACGTATATACACAGCTGTATGAACAGCTTCGCCCCATAATTCTTCTTCCAACTCAGCATGTATCAATAAGCTCCTAGCCATCTCGACGATTGTGCGATTAACTCTTTCTGCCACCCCATTTTGTTGTGGAGTATATGGCACAGTTAATTGTCTTTCAATTCCGCATTCATTTAAAAATTCACTGAACTTATTATTTGTGTACTCTGTACCATTGTCACTACGCAACTTTTTAATTTTGTTCTTCGTTTGGTTTTCCACCAGATTTTTAAATGTTTTAAACTTTTCAAAAACTTCACTCTTTTGCTTTATACAATATACAAAAATCATTCGCGAAAAATCGTCTATAAAAGTTAGAAAATACCTTGCGCCACCAACTGATTTTACATTAATCGGACCACAAACGTCCGTATGCACAAGTTCTAGTATTTGTTTAGATCCTATTTCATACTTCTTCGGAAAAGGCACTGCACATATTTTTGATTTATTGCATGTAATGCAAATTGTTTTAGTGTTAATGTCATTTTTATTTAGTCCATGCACCAAATTATTTTCGGCGATTTGTTTTAAACTTTCAAAGTTTATGTGACCATACCGATTATGCCACATCATATTGTTTAACATAATTTTTGAAGTATTCGCTTGCGCATAAAAAAGAAACAAGTTATTTTGCAATTTTGCTCTCAGTAGAGCTGTCCCTTTTAAGCTTTTTACTTCAACATAACAGTCTTTGAAAAACACTGTATGTTTATATTTTATAGCTTTGCTCACGGAATAAAAATTCATTTTGAGTGAAGGTACAAACAAGACATCACGCAATTCTAGTCCACATTCTTTTGTCCTTATTTTTACCGTACCTACACCTTTCGAGTAAATGAAATTATCTGCTGCTAACATTATTTTTTCTTCTTTTTCGACAAACGAAACAAACATGTTCATATCGCAGCACATATGAGTGGTCGCTCCACTGTCGACGCACCAAGCATGTTTATCCTTTTTAACTCCCACATCCGTTGCATACATAGCATATGAAAGCTCATTATCATTATAGGCTTGCTGTTCTGTCTTTCGCTTACACTGTGCAATCGTATGTCCTCGCATACCACAACCGAAACATTTTCCTTTGAAGTTATTTGATTTTGCGTCTGCGTGTGTTTCTGCTTTTTCAAGTGTTTTGTTGCTACTATGCGCTGCTTCTTTAACACGAACGTAGACCGCTTGCGCCGATGGCTCTTGATTCATTTGCTGTTCCCTTCTGGCACCTTCTTCTAAAAGCTTGACTTTCAGTACACTGAACGATGGTAATTTGTCACGAGTTTCAATAGCTATTACGAAGTTTTCATACTCTGCAGGCAAACTGGACAGCAGTATAATAACCTTTAACTCTTCGTTTAATTCTATATTGAGCTCGGCTAATTTATCTACCACCTCGACAAACGATGTGAGATAAGACGACATGCTTTGGCTTGCAGACATACTGCATCCAAGCAACTTTTTGTACAACGAAACCTTTTGTAACGGTCCACTAGGCATGTGCACTTCTCGAAGTTTCTCCCAAGCCTCTGCTGCCGTTTTGCATGATTTTATATTAGAAATTTGAGTTGGTTTAACACATAAGATTATGTTCGCCAATGCTTTTTGGTCATCGTGGTCCCATTTTTCCGCGTTTTCTTCAGATCGTTTAATATTGCCATTAACTATATGCCATTGGTCCATATTGACCAGTATACTACGCATTTGCACACACCACACATCATAGTTCTCTTCACCGAGTTTTTCAATTTGGAAATTAGAATTCATTTTTAATAAAAGTTTTTTTTTTTGATTTTTTTTTTTTTTTTTTTGTATTTTATTAAACTTGCGCGTGTTCTAGGTTAACTGGGCCCATAACCTTTGTTGGCAGAGTTCTCAGTTCAACTGTTTATTCAAGACTCATTATACAAAATGGATTTCATGTTTCAGTAGTTATATATGTTACATATACAATATAGTGTATTCATATGGAATATATAACTTATTCGTATTACATTTTCGGACAAAGCCCTCTTAGGAAATATATTACTTGTTACATTTTCAACAGTTTTTAAAGTCAAAAGTTACTTAAATCCATATTTGAAAATATTTCGTAATTACTATGAATTAATTTATAATAATTTTTAGTAATTTAATTTTTCTATTTATTCTTTTATTTGCTACAAATTCTTTAATTTCTTTAAAAATTAACAAAACCCAGCGGAAAATTGCGCTCGCTACCCAACCTGAAAGTCCATTGACCGCAACAAGGTGTGCACAACAATAACACCAACAAAAATTCTGGCTAAAGCAGCTATAAAAAATTACCTCTCTAATAGAGAGCTGACTTACAGCGATGCGGGGAGTGGAGCTGTGCGGCGGCTGAAAATCAGCAACGCATGCACATTAATTTTAACTCTTTGCCGACACGTCGCCGCAGCGGTGCGCCGGCCTGCCACATGCAGGATGCAGCCAAAGAAGCTGCGATGTGCACAGTGTCTGAAAATAACACACAGCATGGCATCGCATGTTGCAGCTTCACTACACTCAAGCAGCAGCAGCAGCAGCGACAGCTTCCTGGTGCACACTCCTTTGCTGGAGATGGAGCTGGACCGGCACCCCTCTCCACACCGCACCTTTCCGCTTATATACACAATTATTATTGAGCTACGCCGCAGCGTTTGCTCTTTGCTGCCAATCCAATCAACAGGAAACCAATCATGCCACCAAATAGTTTAGCCGCACAGTGGGTGCAACAGCTAACAACAGCTGCGTCATAGCGGTGCGTCATTAATTGACATTGAAGCGTAGCCACAGAAATGAACGAAATATTAAAGAAGCGAGTGTATTTATGCGGCTCTCGTTTAATGCAAAATGCTTTACGCCAAGTTAAAGTGGCAGGCATGTACGCCTCTGTGCGGCGCGGCACTGTGGTGTGTGTGGTGGTAAAAAGTGCGTAAAATATGGTTTTTATTTAAAAGTAAATTTTAATGCATTTTTGTTGGTTTCTTAAATTTTTGGCGATCCGACCTACAAATTTTTGAAAATTTTAGATATTTCTTTATCCAAAAATTTTAATTTTTAACTATTTCTTAAGAAAAACGAAATTTTTCGAGCACAAAATCAATTTCAAATAAAATTAAGAAAAAAGTGAACTGAGGTTGCACCTAAGCTATAATTCCTCTCAAAACTACAAAAGATTCCTTAAAGTACTTGAGTTTGAGCGGTCAGTTTGTATGACAGCTATATGCTATAGTGATCCGATCACAACAATTTCCTCTGAGATTGCTCTGATACCTTGGACAATAATCGATGTCAAATTTTTTGACGATATCTCTTAAAATACAGAAGTTTTCTATACAAGAACTTAAGTCCGATCGTTCATTTTATGTGACAACTACATGCTATAGTAGTTCGATTATAACAATTAAGTTTTTATGGCAACTCATCGGTTTTTCAAGGTCTTTTTTACCATATTCAGTAGTTTAAGCATCACACAGCACCACCGTTCACAGCAAACCAAATGAAATCCTTAGCAACCTTTGGTGTGAGGATGAACACCTTAACCTAAACTAAACTTAAGATTTTAACCAGCGATGTGCTATATAAGTATATTTAATACTTTATTAAACATTTCACCGAACAGTAAGCCCAAAAATCTCATTTCCATTAACGCATTGATTTATTATCAACTATTTACCCACACTAGACCAATGTGCAACACTGGGGTTGCCTAGCATCAACTCCACACCCGGCCTATCTAGCCGACGCGACGAGGCACAGTGGCCGCCAAGAAGCTCGTGCGTAGAAAAAGCTCACCGCGGGTGGTTTATTGTTGGCAAAAATGTGGCCACAGCCAATTCCTGTGGAGCGCGCAACCAATGAGCCAACCAGGAGCCAAGAGGATGCTCCAACCCATATATATACGAGTATATACATATATATGTATATATACATAAATATATGGTAGATTATATACACTTATTTAATAGCGTTGTATTTGCCGATCGCAGTAAACGCAAACACCGCGGTGTGTGCCGCCCGTGGTTCATATCTACCTATAATTTCCGTCAGTCTTACTCCTTTGTTAAATGTTTTCCTTCATGCTACGGAGAGTGACTTGGCTTCTGCCGCTTTAATGAGCACGTTGTACAATTTTATGCTTCGATTTAATTGAAAAAGCGTTTTTAGTGCCATTTTTACATACATTAAGTTTTCGTACGCCATTCTTCGTTTGGTAATTTTCTCTTTCTTTATTATTGTGTCTGGCTTACTTAATTGTTTTCTGTCATTCACACATCATTTATGCGCTGTCCAGTCGAGTTTTCATGTCGTTTTGTTTAATAAAATCTCGGTTATGGTCAATTTGCAATTTCGTGTAAACAAAAGGAAAATTATTTACATAGTGTTGTCTTTGTAAATAGGCATCAAGGCGTAAAGTAAATATGTTGATAATTTGTTTTTTACATTATTTATTTAATAAATATTTCGATTGTTGATTATTGAGAAGTGTTGAAATTGCGGTTGATTTGCTTACAGACACTCGCAGCATGTACTGAAAGTGGTGGTCTTGTTTTTTATTGGAAATTTATTTTTTAAAAAGTTGACGCAATGGTATATACTTAGTTAATACTTCGCATAATTTTTGAACGTATTTGTAAAGTATTTTTAAAACATGTTCTGGCGTTCTTCATTGAACAAGTTTGTAAGTTTTGTGAGTAGGACTACAAATTTGTTTATGTTAAACTGTTTGTCAACAGCTTCTAGTTATTTGGCTTTATCCGTCTTAAGGTTCTCATTATGACGTTCTTTCAGATTCTGAAAACCATGATAGTAAATATTTGGTATATTTCGTACTTCAAAATCGCTCGAAAGTAGCTGAAGCAGTATAAAAATCTCTCCGGTCTCGTTCTTAGATCCGCAGGAGACTTACATTTATCATAAAAGTTAAGTATATACATATGTATAGCAAGATTTATATAATAGATTATCGCGTATGCATTAGACAATTCTTGTGATATTATTCTCCAGCACTCAGCTGATATTATAATAGATCATCACCGAGCACTAGTTAGGCAAGAAAAGACCGCAATGAGAATGATCATAGTTATGCATTAGCTTTTATATATGGTTTGTAGTTAGATCTAATCTTTAAAGAAGACGTTCTTAATGGCTAATTATCTTTCAGACTACTTTCTTTAAATTCTTAAAACATACTTTTTCCATAGAGTACAAAGTCATAAAATTTTTACTATTAATTAAAGTTTCAACTTCGAAGTTAATTTTCTAATATCTAAATATCAACAACTTGTGGATTTTAATTTAATTTGTCAGAAACAAAAATGAAAATATTTCAATATTTATATCAAAAGGCGTTGCATTTGTTGAACTACTACTTTTTCAGGACTTTAATATCTCATCTTTCCATAAAAGTGAATTCAGGAAGCCACTGCGTTGTTTTCTATAGCTTTAATTATTTAATATCATTTCGAGATTACGCTTGTGTTGCTTCTTATCGCAAAATTCTCTTTTGGTGCTGCTCATTGCATACACAAGGGCGTCACGAGTCTGGCAACCCTAGACAGTTAAGATTCTGATTTTCCTTCCATATCACATTCTAGAACTCTTGTTTCGTCGTTACGTTCGAACTAAATATATGGTGCTCACAAATGAAACTACTCCTCTCTTTTTTGAGATAGTCCGCTGGCACAAGACGGATATGTCGGGTTTGTGATAGAGTTGGGAACTCACAGAGAAAGTTTAGAACGGTAGGGAGTAACCCTTCTAGTTAGCAGCTGCGGCAAAATGTGTTATAAATTTTGTTAGCGGTAAGTCTGAGTATATTTTACTGGACCTATTTAATAAGTGTCTTGTCATCTCTAACCAAATGCAAGAAAAATATGGACACAAATATTTGTCTTGCATTTGGTTAGAGATTTCCATTCGTGCTGAACTAATTGTTCAAATGTATTGAGCTCCCTTTTGATTGATCCTCTAGCGGGTATGTTATTATCTCTGCCTTCGGATGTGTTTAGAGAATCTAGATAGAGTCCTTGACAATTTGTCTATTTGTTTTTTTGCTGTGAACGTGAACACAGATTACAGACAAGTGGAGTTCACTTAAGCTTAAAGATTATAATGGGGCGTTTAGGGTGCTATTTAGTTTTGGCGTCTTTAATGAAGAAGTAATATTTTGTTAAGCCGTTATAAAGAATAGCTAAGTTACAATAGACATTAGGTCGCGATGAAAATCTCAATCAATCATTATAAATTTTTAATAAATTACTACAATTCGTAAATATATTTTGATTTTAAACCATCCAATCTCCTTGAGGATTATTGTTTCAGCTTTAAATCACTACTGTGATCATTCAAGATCCATGTGTTTAGTTCAAAGTACGAAAGATGAGTATTGTCTCAGTTTTTATAAATTAGTTAATGAACTTACTTTCTAGTAGATAGATTACAACTTATCCGACATTGATACTAGTTAAAACAAAATCTGGAAGTTGATAAAATGAATAGCAATATAGTTATGTGCTTCAAACGATCGCTTCCTTATTACAAGAAAATAATAGAAAATTGCATTCACCGGCAAAATACCCAATAAATTTCACTTCTCCCAAGCACGTTTACAATTTTTGCACCAAAAATAATATAGTATAATGTAATACAACTAAAATTGATCATAAATCAGACGCGCCCTGACGAGTTGTCTCTCTTCCATACGTTTTTTTCCGCCGTCACAATGTAATGTACGAGTATTTAATTAGATTCGTCGCCGCATTTGCACAACTCAAATGACTTATTTCTCAACATAACTGTCATTTATAACAATTTATGCTATAAAAGGGAGTCGTCTCCAACGCATAGACAATGGTGGTGCAGTAGTCACAAAAGCCAATGCAACTAAGCAAGCATTTATTTTATTTACGCAGAACTTGCAGCGCATCTAAAACAAGCTGGGGAGAGGAGCGGCCAGCAACGAAAAATCATCCATCATTTTGTCTATTTACGCTGTAAAATCACTTCATCATCTGCGCTGCAGTGGTTTGACGCATGTGATCGTCGTTAGCGGTTGCGCAGGCGCATTGTGATGCGTGCGGAAAACGGGTGGTGTAGCTAGTAGTACGCGTGTGTGTGTATGCTGCGTGCATGTGGCATTCCAAATCACTGATTGTTTCACTTTTTTTTGCATTTCATTTACGATCAATTTCATTTTCATTTTATTGTGCACGCAAACAAAAGCGCTGCATCGGGATTCCACTGATTTGGGTTGGTTAGTTACACCCTGGGGGAGTTGTCAGTCGCTCTGTCTGTCTCTCCATCTGTCTGGCTGTCGCCTGGGAAGACACGTTGCTTGAATGTCGCTACTGCTTGATTGCTGGGCAAAGAAGAAGAGAAAAACCGGCGCTGGTGCGACTGCTGGCTACTTGCTTGTCGGCGTTAGGCGCGCCAAAGTCCGCGACTGCGGTTGTGAATGTGGTTTGGGAAGTTTGCGCAAATTTATTACCTTCTATTCTTATTGTTGATTTGCAACGATTTGTTGCATAAACGCATAACTACATAGGCGTTGCTTAAGTGCGTGATTTACTTCTGCTTTGTTATTGTAGATGTGTGCAAGTAGTTGTTGTTGTTGGCCGACCGCAACTCAGTATCAATTCAATTCCGACGCATCGAAATCAAGTCGGCGCAAAGTAAACGCCGTCATTTTTTATATTACTTCGTTGCCTTTGTTGTTAAGATCTTTTGCTATTGTTGTTGTTATATGATTTTGTTCTTGTTGCTATTGTTGTTTGTGCCGTCACTCAGCGGTGCATTCATTTAGAACGCAATTGCAACAACAGTAACCATAAAAATGCATTTGAGGCAAGCGCAAGCCGGTCCTCTTGCCGCACCGGACGGACTCCGCAAAAGGCCGCAATGCAACGCAAGTCATTCTGTGGTTTATAAATAAATTTTCAACTGACATCGAACAATTCTTTTACTGCGCGCCAACAACTGCTCACTCAACGCATATGTAAGCGTTTGTAGTATGTGGCTGCCACAACTTCCCACAAGCTTGACGGTGGCGGTGGCAAGTTTAAAGTATGCAAAGCGGCAACTTGCAACATAACAAGCATAAAGCACACGCACGCAAATAATTTGCATACATGCTTGCGTACTGGCCTATGAAAATGTTGTTGTTGTTGTTGTAACATAACTGCCTTATAGCTTGTTGTTTTTAAAGCACTTTTTGCCTTGCCATTCTCACATATGCTTGAATAATATTCTCGCTGATATGTGGCATTTGAATTTGAAGTGGCAGCCGTCAGTGGCACAGCACATATGTAGCATTGTGTGTGTGTAGCGTGTAGCGTGTAGCGCCGTGCATTGTCTACAACAATAACAACAGCAAAAATACTGATAGCGACAGCAGAAATCGCCAACAGTGGCAGTGATGCATTCATTCGGAAAATTTGTGTTACATTGCTTGTCTAGGCGTCAACGGCGTGGTCTTCATTGGCAACGTGCTTTATACTTATACACATATATACAGACACAGGCACACGCATGCTTAAGTATATGACTACTTACCTGTATTCGTATTAACATGTGCTTGCCGGCGCGTGTTCCAGTATATCCATGAATAATTTGTTGTTTGTCACAATGTAATATGGCGCGCAGCGGCGTGCGTCTCAATGTGGCGACAACAACAAGTTATGCGAGAGAATTAACAATAAATTGCAAATGACTTTTATTGAGGTGAGTTGAGTTAAAAGCTGGTTAAATTGTTAATTTAGGGGCACATAATTTGTGGGAGTTTAGTGTTATAGTCGTAGGAGTATACTTTCTTATTGAAGAATTTTATTTTTGTCAAAATTAATTTTTTTTAATTTGATATCGTAATAAATTTGACCTGATATCGCTGCGAGTAAAATGTATATTTAATACAGACTATTTAGATATAGTTTAGGTTAGGTTAATCTGGTAGGCCAATAAGCACAGACCAGTTTTGGTCTTTTGCGATGCCAGATGGAGTTCAATTGCTAAGTCCATGAGGGGTAGTCATCCTTCCGATCTGCCGTTTAGCACATGACTTCTGCAGTTTTGCATCCAGGTAGTCGTTTCATCGAGTTTTGATTTTCTTTACCATGCTCGAGATCGTCGTAAAGCCAATGCATAGGTTTCCCTATGTTGAACACTTTTTCGGGTGTTCGCCGTACAGCATTCTTGGCAATATCGTACACTATTTCATTGGCCTCGATTCCTTTGTGACATGGCACCCAGCAGAAGTGAATTTGCTTGCTTATTGCAACACTTTCCACTGCTGGCGTGCTTCCCAAGACACTGATCTTGATCGATATGCGAAAGGAGGTTACTCTCTTGATTGCTTCTTGGCTGTCTACATCGATGTTGACTTTGGAATTTCCTGCAGGTACATTAGGGGCTTGCTGCGCGGCTTTCGCATTAGCAAAGACCTCAGCTTAAAATATACTATTATTATACCATATTTTGCCTAACTCTGCACAGTATATTCCCATACCAACTTCATCGTTTTTCGAGCCATTAAATGATGTAGATGTTTAGAGTGTTATGCGTGGCTGACATACCTTTACGCCAGCCATCTTCCTCTATGTTTACTTTGAATCTTCTTTCCCAGTTGTAAAGTGGGATCATGTAGTCGGTTCTATATGTAAATTCTCCTGCAGCCAGTAGTCGTTCCGCTGATTTTACTGTGCGGTTTTCAGCGAAGATGTCTATAGATGGCAGATTTAGTACTAGTTCAAGAGCCGCCGTTGGAGTTGTTTTGAAAGCTCATGTTATGCACAGCTCAGCGAGCCTCTGAACCCAGTTAGATATATGAGAGAATATATTGCAGGTGATATAGATGAAAAGATCAGACGATGGTATAGTTCTAAATATATGAAGTCTAGTAAAAAGGCATACAATATTTTCGCAACAAAATGCGGGTTGAAGTAGCAGCTGGTCAAATTGGACTCAAAATCAATGAAGATAAATATCGGGTGATTTTTTAAGAGCTTGATAACTTTTTTTAAAAAAAAAACGCATAAAATTTGCACAGTAACGATAACTCAAAAAGCCTGAGTTTCGAAGATAGAATACAAGCCGCCAATAGCTCATACGCATCACTAATGAAACTATTCAAATCAAAACTACTCAAAAAGCAATGCATTGTGCTCCAGAGCAGAGTCATGGACGCTACTCGAAAAGGACAAAACCAAACTGCAAATCTTCGAAAAGAAGGTCATAAGAAAATTTTTTGGTGCATTAAAAGATAATGATGGGTGGCGTATAAGGTGGAACTAGACCAGCTAATAAATGATATGTATACATCATCGAAAAACAAACTAGAAGCAACAATGGAAAATGACTAATACGTGTTTGAAATTGTGAAAGCCTTTACATACTTGTGCCCCGAACTCAGTAACAAAAACTCAATAAGCCTGAGTTTCGAAGATAGAATACAAGCCGCCAATAGCTCATACGCATCGCTAATGAAACTATGCAAATCAAAACTACTCAAAAAGCAATGCATTGTGCTACAGAGCAGAATCATGGCCGCTACTCGAAAAGGACAAAACCAAATTGCAAATCTTTGAAAAGAAGGTTATAAGAAAAATCTTTGGTGCAATAAAAGATAATGATGAATGGCGTATAAGGTAGAACTAGACCAGCTAATAAAAAATATGAAAACGCAGCAACTAACCTGACTCACCCATGTAACAAGAATAAAATACAAGAGTTCACAGAAGAAAATACTCTCCACTAAAGCAAGGAGAATACCGCGATCAAGGTGGATTGACGAACTCGAGGTCGACATTAAGAAGCTTTGCATGCAAAATGGGAAAGAAAACACAAATGCCCCAGATGCCCAGTGAGAGTCACATCTTGTCACTAGGGTGGTTGAGCTCGAACTTTTTGCCTCCGAAATATATAATTTTCGTAAAATCTTTATGATTATGTAGTTGAAAATATGGTGAACTAGCAGTTTTAAATTTCATTTTTTAGATTCAGATCGTAAAAAAGTGAAAGTAAAATTTTTTTGAAATGAACAGTCATCAAAAATATCGATAATAAACCATAAATCGATAATCATAGGTATCGACGATTAGAGGTATATCGTTAACATCGATAATTTTAACCAATTTTGAACAATGTTCAGCATTAGGTTATCTTTAATACAGAAATATACATCGTGGCACAACTCAATCTTCAGAAAAGTATAGCTATTTTACAGATAATTCTGAGACTGCTAATACTATTTTGAATCTGGATTATAGTACACAATTTCCCAAAATTGTAATCGATAGTTCTCTAACTAAATATCAATATATGTACTTAATTTTTAAAATATGCTATCGATAATTTTATCGATTATTTGTGAACTCATTTATGCAAATGTTATCGATAATTTCCTAAATAAATATCGATAAATGTGCTAAATTTTTAAAACGTGTCATCGTTAATTTACTAACTTATTTGGGCCAACATAGTAACGCGAGTGTTCCTAAATTATCGATAATATTTTCGCAAACTAATACATAAATACCGATATTTAATTACGGATTTATATATAGTAATAACAAAAATTTTGCTGTGGGAAATTCTATATGTAGCATAAACATATTTACGCAATTTCTAATCAAAGTCTGTACTTTTGAGGTAATTTTTATAATAAATATATATATCGATAAATCAAACAGTTCAGTTTTTCTCTTGTAGATATTATAGTTTGGTAAAACATACTATTTTTTTCCTATTAATCATTATGTATCAGCGCTGCTTCGCAGAAAAATTCTCAAACTTTTACAACGGCTGCGACAGCCCCAGATTTATGAGCACCTGAATTTTTAAAAGTAATAAAATTTCATATTTTGAGTAATTTTTCCCACCAACTCAAGTACTTAATTATACAAAAAACAATCCTTTCTTGAGCGCATGCATATAAAAGCCCTTAATAATATTATAACAGCGCCGACGAGCAGCAGTTGCCGTTCATTAATTGAAAAATTGGTGGCAAAGCACCGCTTTTTGGGGAAGTGGGTGACAAATGTGAAAGCACAACTCATTAAAAATTTGACACGAAAATTTATTAAAGCCCAAAAAACAAAAAAAAGGCGATGTAGAAATAATGAACGACAAGCGAACAAACAAAGATACGAAGCAAGTACAAGGAAAAACTAAAATAGCGAACGACACAAGCGCCTTGCTTGCAGCGCTAAGTTGGTCACACGAAGATGCAGCCAACATGCATTGCAAGAAAATAGAGATGCATGGGAATGTCTGTCGCGTGCAAAGCAGAGCGCTCATTTACATGCACCAAAGTTGTGTAAGGAGCACAAAAACAAAAAGGAAAATCCAATGACATGAATAAAAACGGAGCACACATAAAGATAATTTTTTTTATTTTATTTCTTTATAAGTAAGCAAGTGAGTGCAACACCATGTCGCAACTGGCAAGATGGGCCAAAAATGCAAGCGCGTTAATTATAAAAAATCTGCACCTACACAAGTGAAGTGCAGCGAAAAAAAAAGATGCCGTGTTTTTAAGCGCATGAAATAAATAATTGAAATTTTGCTGTAAATTGGCAGCAACAAGAGCGAAAAGTGGCTGTCGGCGAAAAATAATATGTGGACTCTACATGTGCCACATACTTGTATATTTTATAGCTGATATGGGGTTTTGTATTGCCTTAATGCTGACATTAACCCTGCAGTCAGAGGGCCTACTATAAAATGCTTTCCTGTTTGCAACATGCAGCGCTTCCCAACAAACGCGTAACTGGCTGCCCTCACACCCTCAAAAAAACAAAGCAAGAAAAAATGTTAACTTCCTCTGCATCGGAGCTATAATACCCTTCACAGGAGCATTTTTTACAGCATAAAAAGCTTTAAAAAGATTGTATACTGACCGATCAGTTGATATGGTAGCTGCATACTATAGTAATGCGTTCTAAACCATTTCTTCGAATTTGGTTGCAGTTGCTTTAGATTATAATCTGTACCAAAATCGTGTCAAAAAAAAGGTTTTCCTTACAAGAACTTGATTTCGATCGTTCAATTTGTATGGCAGCTGTATATTCAATACTAAACTGAAGAAAATTTTGTGAAGATAACTTGTCAAACAAAAAAGTTTTCCATACAAAAACTTGATTCCGATCGTGCAACTTGTATAGCAGCTGTATGTCATAACAGTCCCATTTTAACCATTTCTTCGGAGATGCTAGAGATATCTTTAATATTAATCTACACAAAATTTTGTGAAGATATCTTGGCAAACAAAACAGTTTTCCATACAAGGACTTAAGTTTTAACGCATAGTTCATATGACAGCTATATGTTATGGTTATCAGATATCAGCGATTCCGACAAACAAGCAGGTGCGTAGTGAGAGAAATACGTGAGCAGGATTTCAGACTAATATCTCAACAGACTACATGACTAAATCGACTCAGCGCGTCATGCTGATCATTTATATGCCATATACATACATACATATGTATACTTTAGAAGGTCTCCGACGTTCCCTTTTGGTTTTTACAAACTTCGTGGCAAGCTTAATATACACAGTTTAGGGTATTAAAAAGGCGATAAAATACCACAAGCGGTGTATTTAGCTTCCCTGTTTTTTTGTCTACCGACGACCTTCCCTGTCTTGCAGCCTATGGCAGACGCTTAGTTGCCACTTCTTTATATTTACTGCCATTTTATTCCTTTTGCTACAGAGTCATGCGAAAAAATCACCCAAACGCCGCCGTTAAACAGTGGCAGACGACGAGTGCGCTCCAGCATGCCACCTCCCACCAGTTTGGTCTCATCAATGCGACCAGCTGCCTTCCATTGAACTATGCGGTTGCATTGTCTGTCCCCACCATATCGAAAAAGCGGAAAAATTAACTTCGCTCTGCCGTCGTCTTTGTGCGCCTCTGATAAATTTCGTGCAACTCCCGTCTTGGCGCGTCTGTGCAACACTGTTTAGCGCGCTTCAGTTGTTTTGATGTATGCATTTGACAGACTGTGCGCTTTTTTATGATTGAAGTGACACAAATGCGTCTTAGTTTGTTGTAATTTTGTTGTATTCCTCTGTGTGTACTTTTTATTTTTTTTGACTCAAATATTTTTGTTTTTTAGTACAAGCACTTGGGGTATTTGTTTGTTTATTAATAATTACATAGCTTTTTTGTAAGTGACAGCTACTAATGAGCTTTCAAAAATACGGACAAATAGAGTTGAGTGCTGTCAAGCTTTGTGGTTTCAATACATTGTTTTGTTTGTAAATGTTTCTGTTTTTTGTTTTGAAGTTTAATTTATTTTTTCTTGAAAAACCATTTTTTACTGTGAACTCAAGGAAAAACTAGCTTCTGAAAGAAAAAAACCAAAAACCAAAAAAAATATTTTTATTTTATGCCTGAGCACACTTTTTATTCCCACACCCGTTAATCATATTTAACTAACAATTAATTAATTAATTTTGTAATTATAATTTTTTCTTTGCAGCTACATGTCATCAACCACTGGGCATGGAGTCCGGTGCAATTACAGATGCTCAAATCACTGCCAGCTCGGCGCATGATACTGGCTTCGTTGGGCCGCAACATGCAAGGTAAGAAATGTGTTTGAGATAAATTTAAGTTAGTATACTATACTTGCTAGTTTTTGACCTTAAAGTTATATTTTGTGCCAAGTTTTCAGACTAGAAGGAAGTACTGAAGTAATGAGGAATATATGTATTTTTGATAATTTTTCAATAAAACCAATTGTAGAGATTGTGCTGCTGAAGAAATATAGTCCAAATAAATGTTATACTTTTCTCCTTCGACTACACCGACTGTCTTCGTTTTAGAAGAAATCATAAAGCAACTGTCATTTCCTTCTTACCAATGTCATCTGATCATCATGACTAAAAAATATATCCAAGACACAAACCCTTTCTAATAGATTGTAACAATATTTGATCATCTAAGACACATACCCATAATATCTGCTATTAATAAGCTTATGATGTAGATCAAAAGAACTTACTACAGGATCCTTAGATATACCTTTATATATAAAAATTGGGTGTCACGTTGGTTGTCCGCAATGGACTCCTATTGAAAGGATTTTAGTCAAATTTAGCACACTGTGTACAGTTCTAACCAACTTAGAAGATAGGATAGTAAAAACCATTCATAAATAAAAAAATACATTGAAATCTGTATTAAATGGACGATCTATTAAGCGGACAACTCTATTAACTGACAGAAAATCTGTCATTGAGAAAGCAGCCTTAAATTCTTTATTTTTTTCCAATGAAATTTATTTGTATGGATTCTTATACCGAGATATACGCTTTCGCCTTAATTCGTAAATAAAATTTGTCACTGTATTGAATAGTTTATCATATAAATAATAGCATAAAATGTATACCAGAGCAACGCGTGGTCGGATCCAATAGTATTTTATATATTTTGGAGTTTGCTAAGTTGGTAGGACTGTCCTTAATTAATATGCCAAATACTTGATCTGTCAAACAAGTTTATTTACAGCAGCTGCTAAGTCGGTGCACCTCAGTGTCTCAAATTTTGTATTTCTAACCAAATTTTGAGTGAGGACTCGTTACGATTGTTGAAAGAGACTTACGGTGATTCAGTTTTATCAAACCCACAAACCCATGAGCGATACAAAGCCTACAAAGACGGTTGGAGAGACTTACCTCCTTCTTCGTTCGACCTTCCACCTCTTCAACTGATGAAAATATTAAAAAAGTGAAGGTTATGGTGCTTGAAAATCGTCAGGCAAGAGATAAATCTCTCGCGAGTTTGTTCGAATAATTTTTGTAGATATTTTGGGTATAAAACACGTTCTTGTTCGACTCGTCTCGAATATTTCCAAAAAGAGTACCGTAAACAGGTCTCTTTGAACATGCTTTGGCGTGCGAATTCTGAGCTAAAATAAGGAATTCTACCAAAAAAACAACTGAGAACACTCTCAACGCTTTTTGTGAAGTTTGGAAGATCTTGATAACTAATTTCGATATTTCATCTAGTCCATTGAACTGCGAAGTTCCTAGATATCTAAGACGAGTTCTAGATAATACTGCACAGAAGCAGAGAAGGTCTTTCTGCTTCTCTCACTCATGCCTACTTCCTTACATTTTGTGCATGTAGCACTGTTATTAATGCTCATCGGTCATGTCAGTAGGTTGAGACTTGTCATTAGGGTAACAACCGTCGTGCATTCCTTTCGAGACTATGTGAGTAAAAAGCATGTGTGTTTTCATTTGGTGCCCGCGTGCGTGATCTTTTCGATCCTGAGTGTTCTTCAGACATTCCATCCCACTCTAATTCATCTGTTAGCTTCGGAAATTTCATTATAAAACTTGAAAAAGAAATCTAAAACACTCATTTCAGTTTAATCTAGTGAAACCGAATGGGCTAAAACCCAGAAATATCTATTAATCAGTAACGATGGTATCAAAATACAGCTTTGAAGCATCATAGATATTCTCCATTCCCACAAGATCTGAAAGCATCTAAGCCAATATCGAGCTCAGCTGCATTCTACGAAATTTGATTTCATTAAGGATCTCTGTCGTTACAACAACATAAAGACCGACTACAACAATATATGCCTTGAACCCCTTAAAACTTTTAGCCTTATTTATTGATGTTTTTTTTTGCAAATTATTTCAACAACGCCTGAAACATTATACAAACTTCTAGAAAGCGCTCTTTGAACTCATCTCAAATTGCAAAAAGGAGATAATTGGAAAAAATAGCTGTAAACACACTTCAATTTTCGCCGCTTGCCGCGCTTAGTAATTAAGCAGCTGCTTTGTATAATTTACCATAGCAGCTTTTACAAAGTTATACTAGACTAATTAAAATCATTAAAAGACCTGGGAAATGTAGTTAAAAAGCAAGGAAAATGTAAATAAACCCATTTAAGAGCAGCTCTCTTACAAAAAAGGAAGCGCAAAAGGAGCGCAAAGAACACAAAAAAAGTGAAAGAAGCCAAACGATATTGGCTACAAAAAGACAGCAGAAACTCTTTAATATTGTAAGGTATTAACACCTGACAGCGAAACAGGAAGAACAAGATAAAGGGCAGGTAATAGGGTTGTAGACGCTACGTGCCGCACTCACACACATAGACACATAAAATAACCACAGCAAAGGTGAGTTTGCAGTAAAACAAAAAAAAAAAAAAAACAAAAAACCGGAAGTGTCAATGAATAAGGCACGCGGCAACAATATGCGCAGACAACACTAAGAAAATTAAATGAGAAGAGGAGAAAAAAAATTAATGAAATTGAAATTAAAAAGTAAGTAAGAAGCAGCCAAGTACATACTTAAAGAAAAAGGATAGTGGAAAGTGGCGGCAAAGAAGAAAAGTGGAAAAGTAATTTAATTGCTAATTTCAGTTGAAGTGCCCGACTGTGGCAACCACCCAAGTTCATTACGGTATACATTGCGGTCGGCAAGTTACAATATTCCCATTGTTGTTGTTGTTTCGATGGGTGTAAATTTACACAACATTAAGAAAAGCAACACTTTTGTGGAGCGCAAAACGAAAATGTAACAAAAACAAAAAGTGAAATAAAAAAAAGAAGAGAAAAAAATGCTGATTCAAAACAAATGTTGACGGCAAATTAAATATAATATTTAATTTTTATTTGGACCGATAGGCAGCTAATTTAAAGGAAAGTAGCATTAGGGTGCAGTAGACGGGTTAGTGAGTCGTTTAATGAAATTGAATTTAAAAGTAGTGGGTTTCGAAAGTGTATGATAGGACACCTAAAATGCAAAATAACATACAGGGTTTGTCCGGAAAGTAATAGAACTGAGTCGATTTAAAAAAGTTTATTGAACCAATCGTCAAAATTCTTTAATAACTTTTAAAATAGGCTCCTTTTGCGTCGATGCGGCGCTGCCAGCGCGATTTCCGAAAATTGAAGGCGTCACGGAAGGCATTTTTCGGAATAGCCTTGAGAGCCGAGGTGCATGCTCTGCTTGGATGCCCTTTGTTATCCCAAAATACTTGCCATTCTGACATTGACACAAAAAAGTCCGGGGGCCAGAGCTGGGCTGTACGGCGGCTACGGAAGCGTTGGGATGCCGGCATTGGTTAGATAAGTTAGGTAACTAATCACGAGAAAAGCGGTATGAGTCGGGGCGTTGCCGTGGTGCAACTTCCTATCGGCTGCGATGTCTTGCCGGACCTAATTGAGCCTTCGTTTGAGTCTCTTGAGGAGTTCCACGTAAAACTTGGCGTTGACGGTTTGTCCAGGAGAAACAAACACATGGTGAACGATGTCCAAAAAGACAATGAGCATCGTTTTCACTTTGGATTTGCTCATTCTTCCCTTTTTTGGGCGAGGAGACGCCAGCGTGTGCCACTCGAAAGATTGCCTTATTGTCCCGGGATCATACCCAAAGATCCATGATTACGTTATTCAATAATTAGCGGCCACTTTCACACATGTTCATATTTTCTTGGCACACTTCCACTCGCCGTAATTTCTGGTCCTCAATGAGCACTTTTTTGGCTTGCACCACTTACAGAAAAACGTCGCGCGAAAAGGTTTGTCCTGATTCTCCAGGTGCTCGGAGACAACTGACCAGCCGTTATAGCCAAGACACACACCACTTTTACTCAAGCAGTGACAAAATGTGATTTTCACAATTATTCGTTTTGGCGAAAATTTAGCAGGAATTAAGCGGTTACATAGATTTCCCCCGGGAAAAAAAGAGCCTTTTTCCAACAATTTTCTTCTTACACTATTTGCAAAGAAATTCTGAAATGTTTGGGAAAATACATTTTAAACTCGCCCATTTGACAACTCCTTATAGGATCATCTAAAGTAAAAAAATACGTGTTATAGATAAAACCTTAACTTACAACTTGGACAAAGGAAACAAAAAATTTAAAATTGTATTTTTGGCAAGCATTTTTACGAAAAATTAAAATTTCGCGATATTTTCTTTTCAAATAGTTGCAATCGAAAAAAAATCTTCGTCCTGGTCTTTAAGAAATATATCTCAAATACCTATGTAAAATTTCATGAAGATCGGTTGAGTAGTTCTCGAGAATTTTGCCAATCGACTACAAAAACATTGTTTCCAGAAAAACGCGTTTAAAGATGGCGCACTTAGCCTAGCTGGCCTCGAGCACACAAGTTCTCAAGGCTGTATCTCCGAAACTATTACTCGGACAACTTAATAATATAGGACAATATTCCAAAGGTGTTGTAGAATCTAATAAGACAATAACATATTGTGCAATTTTTTACTTTTTATAAAGTACTTTTTGTCCAAAAATATTATTCTTTCAATTTATATTTTTGAAAAAAATTAAAATTTTTTCTGCAGTTCTATTTATCACAAACATAACCTAGGTTTAAGAAACAAGAAAAAGTATGTATATTTTTCAAGCAAACAAAAAATGGTATTAACTGAAAAAAAATTCAAAAAAACTTTCTAAAATTTATTTTTAAATTTACATTGTTTTTCAAGAATAAAAACATATTATAAGAATCCAAAAACGTAAAAATTTAAAAAAAAATAAAATTCCCTTTATTATAATTTTAATTAACTAAATTCAAAAAAAAAAAATAAATACAATTTTATAACAATTCTAAAAAATTAAAAGAAAAGCGACAATTTTCTCTAAGAATTTTCTTATTTTTATATACAAGATACGATTAGCTAAAATATATGTATATTAAAAAACCTAGAGAGCATAAAAAATATATTTTTTACTGTAAAAACTCTTAATATTATTTCTTTATTTTTGGTATATGCTAAATGTGAAAATCGTGAATACATATTTTTAAACTTATATGTATAGAATTTTCTGTCTAAAATAATTTCAGAAAACATTTTTTTTTAATTAAATGATAGCCACTCTATTTATGTTAGAATTCATTACTAGGAAATAGTATTTTGTACCTAAAGCTAAAAATATATTGTTATTACATTAAAGGACAACAAAAAAACTCTAAAATAAATCCGAAGACGAAAAAATTCCAATAAAAAATTCAAAATTTTTGTGCCGACAATTATGACTAATATCAAATACATATTACAACTTGTTCTAAACAACCTTCAACCATACACTTTAAAATATAAGATGCTATTACTTGAAACAATTATATTAAAAACCCATTGCAAACCATATATATTTTCATATCTTTAAAACAAAATAATATAATATTCAAAAACAAGATTCGAAAGTATTAAATATTTTCTCTCTAAAATTGTATTTAATTTCAAATACCTGAGACGTTTTTCTAATGAAACATTTATTATATGAATCGAGGTAAAACCAAACACATATATTTCTATTATTTTTGTATGTATACCCCTACTTATTTGTATTTCTCCACAGCACTGCTACGTATACGAGTAGCGTGTGTATTTTTTCTCCCTAACTAAATACCAAAAACATATTCAAATTTATTGAGGTATAAAATTTCCATATTTTTTCGAACTAATGCAATACATATTATACAAAATCGTCAATTTGAAAGCAAAACTCATTTAACTACTGAAATTTATGGGCTTGTTGAAATTTTTATAAAAAGGTTTATATATATTTGTACACTAATTTATCAATAAATTTTCGCTTAATAAAAATGTTCATATATAACAAAAAAAGAAATAAAAGTAAAAAAGCGAGATTACAACAGAAAAGAAATTAATAAACATAATAATGGTTTTCGAAAATAGGAAACTGAAAGCGGCAGTGGAGATCGTTACCATTATACTACGTTGAAAGCGGACTTACGGTTGTAATGTTAGACAAATAGTTAAAAGCTAACAAGTTGAGTTAATGTATTGGCGTTATATAAAGCAAAGTTTTAACTTTAAGTGTAAGTGACTATGATATATTCCTATTATTGAAGAGAATTCAGTGTAACGGAATTAAAGTAACAAGGTTTGACTTAGGAATACTATAGTTGTCATATCTTCTGTTCTGCTTAATAACTCATAAGTTTGAATATTTTAGTGGTCCAAATTTTGCTGTTTGAAATAAAAGCAGTATATTCAAGGTTTTTATTTATAATGTGGGAATAGGCCATTGGCCAGATATAATAAGGGTTAATCTCTTAACGGCAAAATCTAGAAAGTCTACTTTGTTGATCCGATTTCATGCCTTACTCTAAATATTCCCAGAATCTCTTGTCTTACTCCAAATATTCCTAGAATCTCTAAGAGTACTTTGTTGATCCCATTTATTGTCTTACTCCAAATATTACCAGAATTTCAAAAAGTGATTTGATTTGTTGAACCGACCTCTTGCTTTACCGATTTCTTGTCTTACTCCAAATATTACCAGAATCTCTAAGAGTTCTTTGTTGATCCGATATCTTGCCTTACTCCATTGATAAAATAAAAATTAAGGTTGCGAAAATCGAAAATTTTTGTAACCCGGATGAAGGCGTGTCGAAAACAAAAGGGAAACGAGCTGGTCCGTCGGTGCCTTTTTTCTTCTTGGTATGGTAGTGTAATCGTGATGTGGTGGTTTTTGTATGCGTGTGATGTGGATTGTAAGATGTGGTGTATGCGGTGTGAAAGTGTTGTACGGTGAGGGGGTCTGAGACTCATTTAGCCTCCCAGAAGATATGTAATTTTTGTATTTATCATCAAATTTGGTGGGCGGAATCAGTGCGAATGTTGGAAAAGGCTTACGAAGACGATGCAAAGCCTTCAAAGACGGTCGAGATATCGCTGAAGACATGCCACGTTCTGGACGACATTCGACCTCTTCAACTAAAGAAAATATTAAAATATAATATATAATATAAGTGAAGGATATGGTCAGCATCAATCATCAGGCAAATGTTACAGATATGGCAAGAGAGCTCAACATCTCTCGCGAGTCGGCTTGAATGATTTTGATGGATACTTTAGGTATGAAATGCGTATTCACCAGATTAGGCTCTGTGTGATTTTGTCTTGTTCCCCAAACTGAAATAACCGCTCCGGTTATTACTTTACTTATGCAGAAAAGGCCAGAAAGACCATTGAGACAGTCATTATATCAAACACAACCCTGAAATTAAAAAAAAAAAACTGAAGCAATCTCCCGAAAAAATGCGTGGCAGTGTGAATCAATTTCTACAGCAATTAATCGTGAATTCATTCACTGTCAGCAGAAATTTCTTAAACAAAAAATTTTTTAAAACTTTTTTAAACCATTTAATTTCCAAAAATATCCATAAATAACCATTAAAACTCCTCGAAGTCAAAATAGAGTAAGTTGCGCTATTAAAAATTACTTAAAGCTGCGCTGCATATTAAAATCAGCGCCAACAGCACGCAACGCTGCTTGAGCGCCATAAAAAAAAATCGAGACAAAAATGCAAATACTCATCACCGAAATTGCTCGACAGGAAACGATAGCATAGCAAATCAAAAATTGTGATAAACACAAGACCTACACACAAATAGACATAACCATACTTGTCTGCTTACTTAAATACTTGCGCGTTATTTATCGGCATGCACCGCTATAAAGCGTACAGCGTGAATGTAGATTGTGGGCTAGCCAGTTTGCTGTCTGGCTGGTTAGTATCATCTGCCAGACATGCGGGCATAGAGACACACACTCATATTTACATACAATATATCACATGCAAACGTGATCCACACCCAGCTTGAATATTGTTTAATAGCTGTATGTATGTGCGTGTGTATACATTTTTATATTAATGTATGTACATATGTATGTACGCATGTTTATATGTATGTATATTTTTATTAGCTACATTTCAAACGTGATTTTTCGTTGACAAAAATTATGTTGGCAATTAAATATTTTGTGGTGCACCACTACGGGCATAATTGTGCATGTTTGCAGACAATGCTGTGCGTGTGTTAGGAAAAAATGCACTACTCTACGCTAATTGCATGTATGAATAGACGCCTTAATGAACCCAAAACAAGAAAAAACTTTAACTTCGACTGCGGCACAGCTATAATACCCTTCACAGGTTTTTTTCTTATAGCATAAAATGGTGTACAAATATTTTTATTTTGATAGTAGTCGTTCAGTTTGTATGACAGCTATATGCTATAGTGATTCGATCTAGACAATAATAGCAGAGATTGTAGTGTTGCCATGGATAATTGTCTGTGCTAAATTTTGAGAAGATATCTCTATTAATGGAAAAGTTTGCCATACAAGAACTTGACTGTGAACGGCCACTTTGTATGACAGCTATATGCTACAGTGGTCCGATTTTGGTAATATATTAAAAAATTGAGACATTGCCTTAAACAATAATCCGTGCCAAATTTCGTGAAGATATCTTGTCAAATGAAAAAGTTTTCAATACAAGGAGTAGATTTTGAGCGAGCGATTTGTATGCCAGCTATATCCTATCCTATCCTATCCGATTTAAGTAATATTAACAGAGATTGCAGCATTGCCATGGATAATTGTCTGTGCCTAATTTCGGAAAGATATATTCTTAAATAAAAAAGTTTGCCATACAAGAACTTGACTTTGAACGGCCACTTTGTATGACAGCTATATGCTACAGTGGTCCGATTTTGGTAATATTTTTGGAGATTAAGACATTTTTTAAGCAATAATCCGTGCCAAATTTCGTGAAGATATCTCGTCGAATGAAAAAGTTTTCAATACAAGGATTAGATTTTGAGCAAGCGATTTGTATGCTAGCTATATGCTATAGTGATCAGATCGGCAAAATTTCTTGTATAGTATAGCACTGTTGTCGAAAATCGTCTGAGCCAAATTTCGTGAACATATCTTGCGAAATATAAAATATTTCTTTACGAGCACTTAAATTTAATCGTTGAATTTGTATGGCAGCTACATATATTTTACAGTAATGAGATTTTGTCGGTAGTCCGACAGCTGAGCAGCTCCTGTGAGAACAAAATATGTGTGCAAAGTTTCAGTTCAATATCTCACAAAATAAGTGACTAGACGAACAGGCAGGCTTAACCACATCCAATCATATTTAGAGTCCCTAACGTTTCCTTCTGTGTTCATAACAAACTTTATCTACCCTGGTCAGGGTATAAAAATACAAAATATAGCACATCAAAAAACAACAGTATGCATTGATTGTCTATGGTATTATACTAGTAGCTTCCAAAAAAAAAACTAAAAAAAATCATACTGCTTTTCAGTAATTTATGCATGCCTGCGTGCTTGTGGCATTTCGGTGGCGAAAAATCACTTCAACAATTCGTCGGCTGCAATTTTTATGCCACTTTATTATTACTAACTACCTTTTGTATTGCTTCATACACTCTAGCTTTTGTTGTTTTTGTTTTTGCTTACTTTGCCAGTAAACGCATTTTCAATTTTCGTTCACAATCTCGCGGTCGCTGTCACCACTCGGCTGTTGACTGTTGGCTGTCTATGTGCGCGTAATAAAAATGTTCTTAGTTTTTATGACTTCGGTTTTTGAGATTTGCAATTAAATTTTATGCTTAAACTGCAATTACCACGAATTTGGGAATAAGTTCTTTTATGACCCTCGTGGCGTCGCGCAAACGATGGGGATAATCGTTAGTACTTGAATAGTTTGAAATTTTTGAATTTTCGGAATTTATGTGGAGCATAAAATAACTTGGAGTATTGCGTAGTTTAGAACGAGTTTGTTTGCTATCAGTTATTGGTTTCGTTTAGTATTGACGATTTTGAGCCATCCGGACTACAGTTTTTTGTGCCTACACTTTTGCATTACACTGCGATTACTACATGTAATCGGAAGTAGTTTGAGTGGCAAACATTTTAGATTAGAGAAAAACGTGTTATCTTTATGAGTCGTATAGCAATGCCGTCCAATTGTAAAAAAGAAGAAGCAGAAAAACTATTTCCAAGCTCAGTCAAACTGGAAGACTTTTAAAAACGTTTACTGTAATATTTGTTTCATACTATTCCTTACATCTGTAAATCCAGCAATTTCCTCTCATCTGCTCACTTCAACTCATATCAATCTATTACATTTTGGAGAGTTGGTCGTTCGTTTCTCCACTCTGTAAACCTAAATTCTTTAATATCGGCTTATCAAGCTTAGAGCCATTACTGTCATTTCGGTTGTCTGATCAATTATGGTAGTTCTCAGTATGGTAGTTGTGGTACATTTACTTTATATTTAAAAGCAGCCGAATAGAGCTTTGAGACTGAAGCTTCACGGAAAATATACCTTAAAAACTATAGCAGCAATAAAAGTTGTCGAATATGAAATAAAGAAACTGGCAGATCTATCGTTTGTCGAATAGAATAAATCAATGCTGTAGTGTTTATATTCCGCTTCTATCGGACTTATGTACTCAGTGTCTAAACAGTTTCAGTTTGATACAGTCAGTAATTTCCATTTAAGAATTTCAAAAAATTATGTGTTACTTCTTTACTAAACTTTACTTTATATTTAGTTGGATCGAGCTTTGCGCTTAAAGCTACAAAGATAATATAACTAGTAATAAATGGCTGCTTTCTGGACACTGGCTTAGCTTACAGAATCCCTTCATAAATACTTACGTACATACCTGCTCGGGAAGCATATTGTTAAAGTCATTCATAAAATTTTTGAGAATTTTATTTGAATACTAAAACTATCAAGGATTAACCTAAAAGCTACTAAGCATTAAAGTTACTAATTCACACTACTAAATATGCAATTATGCTAAACTTGGAGGGATTTAAACTTAAACAGGCTTTAAAAGCTCAACATTTTTTAAAAGATTTTATTTTCGAAAAACGCTACTAAATACTTAATTTAGAGATGTTTAAATTTAAACAAGAAATGCCTTAAAAGCTCGGTTCATTTTTAAAAGCTTTTATTCTAGAAAAATTAATCGAAAACGACTGCACTCGTATAGCTTTAAACTTACATATCCCACCGAATTTGTAATAGCTTCTTGCTTGATATTGCAAAAGTGATAAAAATGTAATTTCTAGTATGTTTTTTCCTCTTTACTGGCTCCAGCGCGTTTACTAAATCTTTAGTTTACAATCCTTGTTTATCTATTCGAGAAGCAGTTTGTTCAAATGCTACACGAATAAATATTAACCTTAAAGCGTATAGGCCACACTACTAAATAATCTACCGTACTGCATTTGAAGGTAGATGATTGAGGAGACAAACGTTTTAGATAAACTTAAATTAGGAATGGCTCTACGGCCACAAATGCTCCGAATTTTCAAAAGCTTGGTACAAAATAATTACACCCGCAGATGAAGATTGAAGCATTAACAATTTAAGTTTAGCTTAAGAAAAGCTTTAAAAGCTCAGAGTTTTCACAATAATTACATTCGTATTAGCTTTAGCATTTTTTTCGGCTTATTACTAAAAACTTCTTAAGAAATATTTCATAAGTGAGAAATTTATATGTTCTTTCATTCTGTTCGCGCACTCCACTTTTTACACGAATTTCATTTTTAATTTGTGATTTGTGTAAAGAAAGCACAGAAAATACCGCATGCATTTTATCACAGAAAAAGCTTCCAGATTAACGCTAAGAAATGAAAAGGTCATGAAATGAGACAAAAGACAGCAGAACTAGGCCAAGGAGCTGCTATAAAATACATGTATTTATTAACATTCAAAACGTCATTTACAAAACATCTTAAGTAACAGCATACAATTGCTAACTCAGGCAGCATTCATTAGAACAATTGTTGGGGGATTTGAAGAAATGAAAAGAGAGCTTCTTTCTTTGATTTTTTTCGTTTATTTCCCTTGCTTCAGTACAAGAAAACCATAGTAATTAGTAGTGCTCTATAATTATGTACAGCAAGCAACAGAGAAAAGTCAAAGACAGAGCAAGAATGTGAGTAAAGAGAATGCAATGCAAAGGGTTACTGGATTGTAAGGCGAAAGGTATACATATTTGTTTTGACCAAGCTTGACCAGATTGCAACAAGAAACAATAAGCAATGTGGATGAGAAAACAATTTTAATATTAGAAAATAACATCCTTTTACTTATAATTTATTAACTCGTACTATAAACATACTACATACATACACCCTTTCATTATAGTTAGCGGCCTGCTGTTTCTTAGCTGTCTTTACCCTGTAAAAAAGATAAACGCTCCCTTTGAAATACCTGCAAATAAATAATAAAAAATCTAAATCTCCTTGCAGCATAGGCAATATTTTAATGTGCAGAAATGCTACAGTTATTTACAAAAGCAAATCGCCGCAAGGTATCTAGAAGTGCCCATAAATGCGCAGAGCGCTTCGGATCGGCGCCACAGCAGCATTGTTTCTTCACTGGCAATTGCGGTCCAAGTATGAAAATGCGCCGAGACTGCATTTAGCACTGTTGCAACAGGCTATGAGTGTAAGCAACAGATGCCCAGGGCCCTTGTGCCGCTCCATGTTTATTTCGCTGCGCTGTCTTCGGCTTTCTTCAACTTTAATTTTTACTCTGCTATATTTCATAAACAGTTATTTATGTTATGTGTTATGTCTGCTGCTTGCCGCCTTAGGCGGTTGCCTTTGTAGTCGCCAGCAATTACACGTGGTTTTCTTTGCTGTTGTTTGTGCACCACACGCGTATTTCTTCATTATATCCAAAGCGTTTTGAGAGCTTTCAGATTCGATTTTGCTTTATACTTCCGCAGCGTAAGCTATGCAAGTGCATCTGGTCAAGTTGTTGTTGACATTTGAATTGCTGGGTGCTAATGAGGCATGAATGTGTAATTTGGCGGAAAATGCCTTTCTAAAGGGTGTTACATGAAGTGTAATTTGTAGGAAAATTTATTATCAATCTTAAAATTGTGAAATAAGTTGGTATCTTTCTTGTGCGGTAAAGGTATAAAATTATATTAGGGTGATGTGAATTTTAAAATATTTTGTATTTATAAACTTGTAATCAAATTTCGTGATATACGATTTCGATTTTTTCAAAAATACATATTTGAATGACAAAAGTTTGTCTTAAAATACTTATACCGCTTAAAAAGTTAATTACATTTTTTTTAACTGCGAATATTTCAAAAAATTAATTTATCGATTATTAGTAAATTATAAATTTTTTTTCGTAAATTTAATTGTTTTAAAACATCTTTTTTTCAAAATTTAGAACTTTTCATATTATAACAAAAAAATTATCTAAACCTTTTTTATTTTTAAAAATATTTTTTTGGAAAATGCATTCCGTTATTAGTAATATAACTGATCTTTAAAAGCATATTTCCAAAATAATTCGTAAGGGCAATGGGCGAAAAAAATCGAATTTTTGAAGTTAGTGAAAGTGAAACTAATTTTTTTAATAAAAATATTTAATTTATCAAATTATAATAAAAAAAATTTATTTAAACTTTTTTTTTAATTTTATTTTTCAATTTTTATCATAACTTTTTTAATTATGTGAATTTTTTAAATTATAAAAAATATTTTTTTTTTCTAATTTTTTTTTGATTTTACAAATAGTTTTTGTATAAAAACAAAACAAAAATATTCAAGAAAAAAATATTAATTGATAAATTTTTTTTGATAAATTTATTTTTTACAACACTTTTTTTTTATTTGAATCTTTGAAATTATAAAAACCATTTTTTTCTTTTATTTTAAAATATTTACTTATCAATTTTTTCTTAAATTTAGTTTTTTCAAACCCTTTTTTCAAAATTTTATTTTTTTAAATTTCTGAAAGTATTTTTTTCTACATTTTGTTTTTAATTTTTAAAACATTTTTCCATTTTTCTTTTAAAACAAAACCTTTTTTAATATTAAATTTTCAGAAAAAAATTGAAATATTTATTTGTAGCGAAAGCGGCAAATTATTTCTGGAAGACATACATATGCATAATTTAAATTTATTTAATAACATCTAATTTTGAGAAAAGTTGTTATGGCTTAACAAAACCCTTGAGCACCAAAATTTTTTTTTCATACTATCCAGCATAATAAAGCAATTATAAATGAATTATGTAAGTCTGACATACAACTTTCAAAAACTAATTCCCGTCTTCATCTTCTTCATTTACTTGTAAATGGCCTGAAAAGCGAAATTTTAATCTTTCTGCGCTTGTGTGTAAATAAAACGCATAATTATGTATTGATATATGCAAACAAATAAATTGATTAAATAATAATTATGTATGGTTGATGTAATTACATGGAGAAAATGAAAAAAACAATATTTTTGTTGGCTTCTTCAAAGCTACTTCCACTGGCTTTGCAACTTTCGGCTCAACCAAGACTGAAAAAAATAATGAACAATAATTGAGCACAAAAAGTCACACGTATATACATACTATACATAAATATAAATGTAGTTATATTCATAAAGCCAAATTATATTTAAAATTCACATAATTTTGTTATTACGTATGCACAATAGCACTTCTGTCTATAATTAAATGCTGATGAGCCGCTAAGCTGGCTGGTGTTAAAGAATGATAGTTTTTTAATTTGCGCCTCAAGACTTAAGTCTTGTGTTTATTATAATATATTTATTATTGCTATGCTGTGTCTGTTTTGTTTTTATTTTCTTTTTTTATTGTGATTTTCAATACATAGTTTGGCACAAGTGTGTGCAGAGGTTCACCAATGCGGCTGAATGCTGTTGGCAGAATACTTAGATAATTGACTTGTATTGTATTTGGTAGGCTTTGTCGTTAGATATTGTCATCGCAGGCTTTAAACTAATAATTAAATATGAATAATTCGAATAAAATTTGTTATAAAGCGCAAGAAATTATATGAGTTCCCGTATACATCATCACTTTAATGTGCCCTTTTGAATACCGCATGAAAATTTCGTACCTTAAAGGTTGTATAAATTTTTACAATTTTTAAATAAAAAGATTTTTTAATATTATGTAAATGAAAAAATAAGTTTTAAAAACTTATTAAGTTCTTTATTATACTCAATTTGGTTTTAAACTTCAAAAGCTTATAAAAAACCCAAGAGTGAATTAAAACAAAAATATTTTTTTATTTTTTAAATACATATATAAATAATAAATATTTTTTAATAATATAAAATTAAAGAAAAAAATAGTGTTATGAAAAATAAAAATATTTTTAATAAAAAAAATTTAATAGGAGAAAATATTTTTATGTTTTCATTTCTCATAGCACTTTTTTTCTTTATTTTTTTTCAATAAAAACATTTTTTTAAATTTTATTATTATTTCAGAAGAATAATACAATCTAATTTTTAATTCTTTCGAATCCAATTTTTGATTTCCCCTACAAAAAAACGTATAAAAATTTGAGATAAAACTCAAAAGGAAGAAAAATATCCTACTTTTTTCTTCAAAATTTCCCAATGTAAATACTCATTAAAACTTTTCAAACAATTTATAACGCCATTGATATATAATTGCCGAAAACCGCTTGTTTTCCGGCTGTCACGCTAGCTATGCCCTCAATTTATTTTAAATTAAGTATACCAAATTTCCCTTAAAAATTCCTTGGTAAGGGCTCTCACCAGTCATGGCAATACATCGTGTAAAGCAGTGTCGGTCGACCTACCTTTGATGTAGGCATGGGTTCTTATCAGTTTACGCCTTGGCATGCTGCTCCTAATATCGTACAGATCCATGAGTCTCTCCAACGAGTTTGACAGAAACGAGGATAGGCTAATGAGCCTATCGGCATAAACGCTACCTCAACTTGAATTCAGGCTTTCGGAACATTGACTAATCTAACTCAGTTCGCATAGATGGGGACCACTCAGCTGCATGACACCTTTCCTGTACGTTGCAGTTGCGCTGGTATGATGCCATTAGGGTCTTTGAAGGTTTGAACGAGTTCAGCACCCATGTGAGGTGACGTTCATCCAAAAGGTCTTTGAAGGCTGTACAGCCTTCCGTCCTCAAGACAGTCAGGTCTACGTAACTGGAACGGACCCGGATTTTTTATACGGTTATGCGCTATCAATTCGGCAGAATTCTGCTGGTGCAACAACATCATCTGTACAGCCACCTTAAAGTTCTCCTAGTGATTGGGCACAATAGACCTAAGGTCGCGGTGCATTCCTCATCTATAAATCTAGTGACACTTTTTAAGCGAAATGCAGGAACGAAAAGTGAATATACTGGAGTACCTGTAGTTTCAACAATCTCACGCTGTTTACGATCCACGCACCATCAGAATTTCTTACATGCCCCAGGGAAATAGAATATTTCACTAAAACTTATGACAGCCCTCTACACTTTCGCAGAAGTCTCTCCTCGAGGCTGTCCTATCTTTCTTTAACTCGGACTTGTATATAGCCAGTCCTACTTTATATAGCGCCCAATCGTCATCAGAGTCTTCTGCTTGAAAATCTGATCTCCGTTAGCTCCGATATCCTCGAAGGGGGTTTCCCTTTTCCTTTGAAAGTTTTCAGAGAACACGAACTTTCAAGATATTTCTTACACACAAAGCAGAAGACTCATCAATCGCACCCGCGGATAGTATGGAATTCTTACAGGTCTTACAGGTTTTAATTATAACAATTAAGAGTTAAAAATAAAAATTTTATTTTTGCTCAATGTTTTAAATCAGAATTTGAGCATGAAAACAGAAACTCAAGAAAGTATTCTTTTGTTGACCGATGTAATTTGCTAATATGCGATGAAATAGTCTAAATTCCGCCTACTTAATAAAAAATTCTAGTTTTCTTACTCCAACATAGGCACAAGAATAAATGAAAGGAAATTATTTCTTGAAAACGTTATATAAATATGTATATTATTCAAACTCCAACTTTCTTTCCTAAGTCACAAATCTTTAAAGTTTCTCCTCCTCGTACTAAACTCGTTTTTATTATTTAATTTTTAATCACTTTTATTTTAAATATAAACATTTTTATAACCAAAGGGTATATAAAAAACTTTTTCAATTAAGTTAAGCTATAAAAATCTGACTTTTTTACAACTCTGCAACATAATCTGCATAAAATTGGCAACCAGTAGTCGGGCAACATTTGCTGTTTTCTGCTTTTCTTTTGCGAAACTCGAAATCAATAAAAGTTTAGGAAACAACATAGACAGCGACAAAATGTTGTTTTGTTGTTTCTGCTGCGCCTGAGTGGCAGCGTATTTATTTGGCTTTTTTTATAATTTTATAGCCATTCATTATTATGCTGCTTTACTAGCGACCACTTTGCGTTATTGCAAATGCCTGCAACTGAATTTGATGATGTGCTGTGGCATGCAACCGCAGACTGCTGGACATTTTATAGCAGTATATATAAATATATATATTTATTCATGCCTATATCAGTCACAGCAACTATTGGCAGCTGCTTGGCATTGTTTTTATTGTTTATAGTCTACTCACCAACAGTAATTGCTGACTTTTGGTCCATTACTGGGCGAAAACAATCTTTAGTTAGTCATTTCGTGCGCTGCCCATGCATGAAGATGCGCTTTTTAAGGACTCCACTCACATAAAGATCACTAGAAATGCTTATAAATTTTGCTTGCTCCCCTCCTCGCGTTGGATGTTTTGCTACTTCATTTTAATTATTATTATTGCTCAAGTCAACAAACCGGAAAAATTCAGCTACTGTTTGTAGTTTCTTTTGTTTTTGACTGCTTCGTACCAACGAATGCTGCCCTTTACCACTGCAACTTCAACTTCAACTGTCAGCAACTCCACAGCGAACAAATAATGTCACGAGTTAATGTGGCCGCAACATTGGCAATGACACAATTGATGTTGCTGCAACATGCAGAAACCACAACAAAATCAAGCATCAACTAGTTGAATAAATGTCTGCATATATTTTTTGGTTGCAAATATCTTTTGTTGTATGTCTTTTTGTTGCTTTTACATGTCATTTTGTGTGTGTTTTTGATTTTATTTTAATTTTTATACCCTGAACAGGGTAAGTTAGGTTTGCTACGAAGTTTGTAACGTCAAGAATGAAACTAGACACTTTAAAATATATATGTATGTATATATATATAAATGATCAGAGTGACGAGCTGAGTCGATGTAGCCGAGTCCGTCTGTATATACTATACAAGTATCTACGCGAAATAGTCCCTCAGTTTCTGCTTGACTGATCGATCAGTCGAGTCCTGGTAAGGAAAACTTTTTTATTTGACGAGTTATCTTCAAGAAATTTGGCATGACCTATTATCTAAAGCAACGCAATAATCTTCATACAAATTGTTCATATCGGACCATTATAGCATATACTTAGCTGTCATATAAACTGAACGATCAAAATCAAGTGCTTGTAGGGAAAACTTTTTCATTTAATGAGATATCTTCACGAAATTCGGCTGGAACTATTTTAATAAGCAGGACTACAATCTGCGAATAAATTGTCCAGATTGAATCATTATGGCGTATAGCTGTTATATAAACTGAACGATCAAAATCAAGTCTTTGTATGGAAAAATGTTTCATTTGATGAGATATCTTCATGAAATTTGGCGTGGATTATTTTCAAAAGCAATGCTAAAATCTCCGAAGAAATTATTCAGATTGGGTTGCTGTGGCATATAGCTGCCATACAAACTTAACGATTAAGATCAAGTGCTTGTAAGGAAAACTTTTTCATTTGATGAGATATCTTCCCGAAATTCGGCTGGAATTTTTTTATTAAGCAGGGCTACAATCTCCAAAGAAATTGTTTAGATCGGCTCACTATAGCATATAGCTGCCATACAAATGGACGGTTCAAAACCAATCTAAATATTATTTTATATCCTTATTGGTTATAATAATATGTATAATTATATATAAATAACAATAAAAAGCTATAATAAATGCAGCTGTGAAGGGTATTCCAGCTTCGGTGCAACCAAAGTTAACGCTTTTTCCTGTATTTCATTTTATTTTTCATTTTTTATTTATTTACTTTTCTTTCTGTAGTCACTTCTTTATGCACGCGCTGCAAGCGCTACCGTGTATCCTTTGCGTGCATGCCCTTGCTCGCTTCGTCTGCCATCTCAACCAATTTCCAACTACTTGCATGCCACATCCGTCGTAATGCTGCTACTTGCCTCACTGATTTTACTCCATTTTTACGAGTATACGCCATGCCATTTGGCAGTGGCGCAAAATTTAATGTACTGTCAATGTGCAGCGCTCAAACTACCGCTGTGTTGTTGTTGTCGTTGTTGCTTTTAAATATTTTAAGTATGCAGTAATTTGAAGTAGCCTCCGAGTACTATCTCGTGAAGCACTCAACTTGACTACTACTTTGCTCACATCGTCTATGCGTTGCATCTGCACAACAAACCAGCAACTAGTCAGTTAATATAAAATACCACCAACAACAACAGCAGCAACATCAACTGTCATTAAGCTAATCTCGGGTAATTCGATAACAGCAGTCGGTATTCGTTTTCCGACATTCATTTACGGGATACCTGCGGTGAAATGCAAGTTCCTTCTGCTCTCTTCTCTAACTCTTCGTTTCTGTTCATGTATTCTGTTTTGTCTCTGTCTTCGCATTTTTTGCATTTTAATTTTTATGGCAGTAATATTATAATGAACTTGCTAGTCTGCTTAGCTGGCAGACGTCGTCAATATGTATGTATGGAAATACATATGTTTTCGCTGACAGCCACGGAAGTTCGGCTTTAGTATCGTTTAACTCCGTCCAACCGCTAACGATTAGCCAAACTCCGACCACAGTCCACTCCACTTCCATTTATATTCTATTTACATATGTCTGTATGTACAGTGTGTTTACATTTCCTTTGCTGTTTGTAATAAACGCTATTTGCACTCGCTGCTAATTTCTTGGTTTGGCATTGAACATCTTGGCTTGACAGTTGAGAAGCCTTATAAGGCTTGCGACGATAAGGTGGAGGATTTTTAAGTATTGCAAATGAGGCTTTTAAGGCAGCACATCTATTAGCTAAGCGTGCGGTAGACTCATCCTGTGAAAATGTTAATGGATTCGAAAAACAAAGTAACAATTAGCTATGAAAATTACTTGAGAAAAGCTCATAAGTCGATATACCTATAAAATTATGAAAGTTAATGCAGAATATCTTTGTGTGCATAAATTTTATGAATGTAGTGAGTAAATGTATTCATTCTTATGCATGCCGTAGCATTTTCTGCTCAATTCGTTCGTGAGGTTGCGCTTAAGCCACCAATTCTCATAATGTTTATGTTATATCAAATTAATGTATTGTAAAACACAAGTAATCTATATTATTATTCGAACATTTTAGCAAATTTTTATGCTATCGTTTTCCTAAGACTTTAATTGCTGCAAATATATGCAATCAAATCTTTGAAATAAAAGTTTTGTTCTAGAGATTTGTAGCCACGATTTTTCTGAATGACTTTGATCTAATATCTTCCAACTTTGTTGGCATTTACGAAGTGGCATTATCGGTTAACAAATAAAAACAAGTTAATTTACAATACTTTAACAAACGGTGATACATTTTGAAAAAATTTTGATTCCCTTACCTCCGCAGCTGATCTCCAGGCAGAATCACGAAAAAAGGTGTCTTACAATCAGAAAGATTTGTCTGCTTAAAATCCAAAAACCAAAGGATTTGTGTTTGGATGTAGGTAATGATCGAAAGATTAGATAAAACTTTTATATTCGCCAAAATGGCGGGTTCCCAAAAAAGTATAGTTTTTCTGAAAATATTTAGACATCGGAATGGTTAAAATAATTATTTCTTCGTGTGAATTCAAACAGATACTTAGCTCTAACCATTTCGAAGAAATTTTATTCATTGATTCTGCAAACAGAATGTCCTGAAAACACGTTTAAGGGGTTTCCCCGGGTAAAAAACAGCCTATTGTCAGCATTGTTTTGGTTACAAACTTACACTATTAACAAAGAAATTCTGAATTTATGGGAAAAAATATTTAAAATATTAAGCTCGGCCATTGCGACGCCATTTCTGGTGACCTCTCAAAAAAAAGATGCTCCCGCATTGGCAGGATAACTCCTTACATGATCATCTAAAGTGAAAAAATACGTATTTTAGGTAAAAACCTTAACTTAGAACTTAAAGAAAGGAAAAAAACCTGAACATTGGATTTCTGGTAGATGTTTTTACTAACAAAATTATAATTTCAGTGAACATTTTTTTTTTCAAGTAGCTGCAATCGAAAAAAAATCCTTCATCCAAGTTTTTAAGAATTGTATCTCAATGACCTGTTTAAATTTTCATGAAGATCGGTTAAGTAGTTCGGAAGAAATCTTGCCAACCGACTTCAAAAACACTGTTTCGAGAAAAACGCGTTCAATGACGGCGCACTTAGCCTAGTTTGCCTCGAGCGCACAAATTCTCAAGGCTGTATCCCCGAAACTATTACTCGAATCAACTTGAAAATTTTGGACAATGTTCTAGAAGTGTTGTATAGTTTAATAAGACAATAAAAAAATTCGAGTTTTTGAAACCCGTAAGCCTTTGAACATTTCACCAAGCTAAAAAATGTTAGACACAAATTAGAGAACAAAATTTTTCAAGCTCAAAACATGAACCCAACCCAAAAATTGTGTTCGAAAAGTGAAGCAAATAATCTTGCTAATCATAAAGCGAAACAATAAAAGGAGCATACATAGTATTAGGCTTGCAAAGGACCTCTAGCTGTAAGCAATTTTATACTCGTATATTTTCGGAAACTAATTACCAAAAGGAAACTTTTAAAAAATTCAGTATACGGCAAATGTTTCAACTTTGTTTCGATAAACGCTATAGATTAGAAAATTAAATATCACCAGCTTCTAAGCGTCGTTTTGTGATATCATTTGTATTGAGTTAAGAAAAGCTTCCAATTAGCGACAGCTGAAAGAGTGTGATTAAGAAAGGCTAGAAAATTGATTGATTAGGTTTATTACTTAGAAAACTAATAGTGTAGGTTTTAAAAACAAATTTTCAAGTGCGATTCGAAGCTAGAAAGAATAAGTTTTAACTTTGATGTATTGTGAAGACTGGCAGAGTGGCTTTATTGGTAAGCAATTTGAAGATTGATAGTGTATATTTATCAAGAGTGTAAAATATTTAATTTGACTTTGGCCAAAATGGGATTATGAGTTTAAAAGTCATGCTCAAAATGTCAATAGGCACTTCAACTGTCATAAATTACTTCCAAATAATTTTTATTACTTTTTAACATAAAGAAAACCTCTTATTTCGAAGGTTAATCTAACACACTTCCGGCTAGTCGCAGAACAGGGAATGTTTTGTGGTATATTTTTATACCCACGAACGTATTGGTATTTATCGTCACCAAATATTTGTGAACTTAAAAAGTAATTAGCAAATATTGCGCTCCCCTAGTTCAATTTACGTAACTTATTCACAATGCTGGAAAAATAATGATAAATAAAAAGATAAGTTGTCAATCAGTACATATCAAAGCGGCAGGAAGTCACTGTGAGACTCATTGATGGAATGTTGTATACGAAAGTGTTAATAAATTGATAAATTATTTTGTGTAATAAAATATATATCTGGTATACTATATATACAATACATACTATATACAAGCATTAGTAAATATTGATTTGCTTGTAGATAATGATAAAAAATGAGCGATATACTAATTGAGATAAGAGTATTAATCGAAAAATTGGGGTGAATAAGCAATGATATCTACCGAATCAGCTGTAGTGAATTAGGTATTATTTTACTTAAAATAATTCTAGGATTTTCGAAGCTGATTAGCGAGCTTAAGTCGATTTTGAAACTACTACGAATTTATAATTAATTTATCGCTTCAACTTATTTATTTATACTATAATTATAGGATCCGTTAAAATATTCTTGGTATTATTAGTATAAATTTAACCATTCGAACACCCACTACTACGGTTAATGATTAAACTGTTGTAGGCAACAAATATATACCATATTAAGCTACTCCATGCCACAGGCGAAAGTACAACAAATTACCGTGGTAAGCTGTTACACATAGCAACAACTGCACGAATGATAAAAGGCACACAGGTTAGCAACGAAAGGGTGGCGGGCAGTATGGTGTGTTGTTAGTTCGAAATGAGCATAAAAACCGCCAATCGACTTATAGGCAAACGCGTTGTAGCCACAAATGTTTGCAATTAAGCGAACACGCACAGGGAGCTGCCGGTTTTGTAAAGCCACTGTGTTCAAATACGAGGAGGCGCTATTTTAGTTATAGGTTAACTTTGGAAGTTACCAGATACACAAAAAATATTTAATTAAATTTAAAAAAAAATTTACACGTAATGGTTTTGTAATGGTATATCTAATCATAGTAGTAATGGTATTTGTAATCGCAGTAGTAATGGTATTTGTAATCGATGTGTTAATGGTATTGGTAATCACAGTGGTAGTGGTATTAGTAATCACAATGGTGATGTTATTGATAATCATAGGGGTAATGGTATTGATAATAATAGTAGTAATATTATTTTTAATCGCGGTGGTAATGTTATTATTAATAGTAGATGTAATGGTATTGGTAATCACAGTAGTAATGGTATTGAGACTGATTGTAAATGATGGAAGTTTGCTCACAGCTACTACTATATGCGATATTAAAGCTAACCATTACACTAATAATGAAATTTTATTTGTATTGATAATCGTGTTCGTAATGGTTGAAAATAATGAAAATATAGATACTAGCACTGACAATGGCAATGTTAATAGCATGATAATGGAAATATGATTCGTGATTTTATTATAATATAGAATATAGTCTTCAAAGTGATTGAGCTTGGTGGAATCGAAGACATAACTAAAGTAATTCCAATAATAATGGTAGTGGTATTTGTATAAGGTATTTGTGATATATGTAGATAATGATATTGGTTAAGTTTGAAATGGTAAAAGTATAGACACTAGTAATGACAATACTAGTGCAAATAGCATAGCCTAAGTGATGGTAATTACAATAATAATGGTAATGGTATTTGCATTCATTGTTGCAAATAATAGTGATATAGTATACAATGAGAGGATATGCTAATTCTGTGTATTGTTTTAAGACGTTGCTGTAAGCCTGTAATATTGCTAATATTGTAGCAATAGTATTGATAATTATTAATGATACTTGTAATGGTAATGGTAATCATTACAATGTAATCATATATAAATTAGTGGATCAATTAAGTATTGGTGAATTAGTTGGCAGTTTTCGCAAATGTGAAGATATTTGTAATTGAAAAGATCCTTATACTACTAATAATATTGATATTTTCTAAATATTTGTGGAATAATAATGATAAAAATATTGCTGATTTTATTTTTACTTGTAAATACCGGTAGTAATGTGAATGATAGTGTTAATTGTAATTATACTTACAAGTATATTGTACTGATACTGAAATCGTCAATAACAGTGGTAATTTCATTTGTAATCATAACTTATGACAATTGGTATCGATTGCAAAGTATGACTCTCGGTCAATATGCATTACTTGTAACATTGCTAACAAGATTACAAAAAAAAAAAATTTCTTTGCTGAATCCGGTCATCAATTGGGCCTTAATGATAATCAGCTATACGCTTACACTAGTTCAACTACTTTTCATTTAACACTTATCCCTTGAATCACGCTGCCGTTTTTCTAGAATATCAATAACGCCATGCTGGAGCCAAAGAGCCATGGCAGCAGCACATAATTTAAATTAATCCTTCATTACGTAGACAACATCCTGCTGCTACTTGCTGGTCGCTTGTCTCAGTGCCGATGTTGGCTTAACGAACTTATCAAAAAGGTGTAGCGACGGCATAGGCCGGCAGAAGAGGCGGCTACATGCACACACATATGCACATATTGTCAGAAGCGCAATTTGCTGCGAGAACCGCGTTAACCGCATTTAGTTAAGCCATGCCACTTGAAATTGAAACATTCGCGAGTTCACAATCCTCTTGTTGTTGCTGTTGTTATTGTTATTGTTGTTGTCGCATGCGTTTTACGCCCGAAAGCGGCAAATGCCAAACTCTGTGTGGTGCCGTCATTTAAAGTCAATTATATATATGCACGCATACATACATACAAGCACATACATACACACATGAAGATATTCTTTATTATCGCCGCGTTTCGTTTACAGTAAGCAATCAACTGCAACTACATAACTATTGCTGTCGCTGTCGCTGTCGGCGTTGTAGCATGTTGCACGTTGCGCGCGTATTAAAATGTCAGAACAATGTGCTGCATGCCACAAATTTTACGACGACAACAGCACATTGCTTGCACAACCGTTGGTGCTCTTAACACTTCGATTATGATATTTTGCAACATTTAGCTACTTGCTGCTGTTGTTGTTGTTGCAGCTGTTATAGCGTAGCTGTTCATTACAGCCTAACTACTAGCGCGGCTACTATTGCTGCCGCTACTTGCAACCAAAGCTATAAGCAGCCTCCGCCGAAGCAATCAACAATAAAAAATAGTAGGGGCGGGCGAGCCGGCGGCGGTAGCTGCTGCGGTAGCTAGTCGCTCGGCAATTGCTACTGTGCGCATATTTTATAGCAGCGGCAACGGTAGCCAGCCACAGCGGATGCTTATCAACGGGCAACAATCAGCCGACAGCCAAACCGTTGCCGCTGCTTACCTTGCAACAACAAAAACAGAAGCTTTGGTGGAGATACACACAGGTATTGGCGCATATACTCGCTGACATTGGTGGAGATATCCACACTTTGGTGCGGCTTGCGGGAATTTTAATTAACGCACAGATTTTATTTCAACAACTTTTTCCGCCTTTTTTGGCTGCCTTTTACAACATTTTTTTTGCTTGCTACACCTTTTTTACTCAATCCATTTCAAGCGTTTAATTTATAAATCAATTTGTTTTGCTTTCCTCTTTTCAGACTGAAAACCGATAATAATGGCGGCGCTTGGTGCCCCAAACATATGGTCTCGAATGCGTTGAAAGATTACCTGCAGGTCGACTTGCTACAAACGCATGTCATTACGGCGATACGTACGCAGGGTCGCTATGGCAAGGGTCAAGGTCAGGAGTATACGGAAGCCTATGTGCTGGAGTATTGGCGACCGGGTTTCACCAAATGGCAACGCTGGAAGAATACGCAAGGAAAGGAGGTGAGTGGTGATTATGAGATATGGTAGATTGTAGAAGTATTTAATTTTATGGGAAAAGTAGTGATATGATATTTGTAGATAAAGTTATATTGACTGCGATTTAAGCAACTAAAAGCAAATTTGAAAATGCAAGTGAAATATTCTGTTTGGGAAATATTTAAATACACTACTACTAGAGATATTTTGAACTATAGAGCAAATAGTACCAACAAATAGTTTACTCTAAAGCTAGAAAGATTTGAAAGATACAACTCATTGCTCCCTAAACCTTTTGGCTCGTTTACAGTTTAAAAAGAGTGATCTTATTGAGAAAAGGTTCATTTCCCTTAAGGGTTCAGGAAGAATACCACCAACGTAATTAAAACATTCTGCTTTAGCTTTACAAAATAGTATCTTTGAACCGAAAGTCCAAATTATATAAAAAAAAAATCCGAAAAAATCTAAAGTCACATTTAATATTCTCGAGAAGACTGCAGGAAATATCTAGAGCATGGCACCAGGAAAACAATAGACCAACTCTTGCGTATGTTATGATATACTGGAAGATATGTCGATAGTGAGGCTGCAGAGCCTTTTACAATTTGTGCCAAGCGCAGGCATTCTAAAGGATGAGTACTTCTTTTGGACCTAACAACTGAACTCCATTTCGTATCGCAAAGGACCAAAACTGGTCTGCGCGTCGCTTATTGGCTTACCTTATTAACCTAACCTAACGTAATATTCCTTAAAGCCATAAGATTAGAAACATCAGATATGCTTCTTTATAGTCGAATCAGACAAGTCTACGATGGCCGAAATAATGTAGTATGACTATCTTAAATACTTCCTCACATTTGTCCAACATTTAATATTCCATAATACTTGTAGACACGTAAATAAAGGTTACTGGAATTTATTTAGTATGAACCGACCAATACCATGGTAATATATTTTTCGAACACCTTGTATACTATGTAAGTCAAGGTTGATTTTTATTCTTGACGAAAAAGTCTTTTCCTTATTGTAACGTTTCTATGCCTGCTACAGCTCTAGTAATTCAGTTTTAAAAAGCACATTAAAATTGATCCAGATATTGCGAAAAGCTTTCTTACAGAACCTAGGTCAGGTTAGTTTATGCTAGTTGGTCGATCTGTACAGGGAACACACTCATCTCTATAATTTCATTAAAAAAAAAAATTATCGAACATTATCGAAAAGCTTCGTTTCTTGAACCCAGTGGAACCTAGTTTAGGTTAGTTTATGTTAACTGGTTGATTCTAATATGAAACTCACTTGAACAGCTTATAACGCCGGTCCATTGTGGTACCTAGATGTCCTACAAAACTAGTCATAAATCGAAAAAGCACTTTGAGCCGACTAAAAATTTGTTGAGGCAGCCAATATAACCTATATAATAACCATTTTCTCTTATCTTGGCATAATAATAATTTCGATTTTATTAAATATATTTTATTTTCTCCTGTTTTCATATCCAGATCCTGTCCGGCAACATCAACACATACAGTGAGGTGGAGAACTTATTGCAACCGATAATTTTTGCGTCGAAAATTCGTATTTATCCTTATGGACAATACGATCGAACGGTGTGTCTACGTGCCGAAATTGTCGGTTGTCCGTGGGAAGGTGAGTCAACTTTGAAGATTTTGTATTAATATTAACTTATTTAATTAGTAATACGTAAATTCTAAATCGATTTAATGTTGCATAGTATAACTTTCATAGTTTCCTCACCTAATTTTTAAACTATGACTGGTTATAAGAGTTTTAGTATAACTAAGGAATTCTTACTGAAGTTTAGTGTCATAAGTCGACGACTCAATGGATGATTTCTTGAGCTTGATTAATTTTTTTGGAATTGATCTAACATAACACAGAGATATTGTGATATTAATTTGTATGTAGAAATTTTTCATTGTATTATATTTTGGTTCTTTTAAGTTAAGCATTGTATATAGCATACAGGATGAGATTTTTAAATATTTGTCAAAACCTTTTGATCATTCTTCTTTCTTTTTGCAATGTCTTTCACAATTTTATCACTTCATGTTAGGTTATGAAGGCACAAATGGCCTAGTATTAAGGCTTTTTAAAAACGGTTGGATAGAAAAAGGTGTGAAACACTGATAAGCTTCAACACAGATTTGCGTCTTGGGTTGTGACGGTTTTTTGGTAATAAGAAGAATATTCAAAACTTATTTGGAATAATTCCAGAAGTTGTTTCTCAGTTGTATAGTATTTTTGCTCAGTTTTTTTCCTGGATATATACTTGCATATTTCCTAGAAGACCTCTTCCCTCATTTCTGTGGCAGAAACTCGCCTTAAAGGGTCTCAGTGAACTCTTTACTATATTTTCATGACTTTATTTCGGTTTTACCTTCACTATCTTCCATACACTGTATTATTTAAACCCCTCACTGTCAGCAATGCGCCCAAATGGCGCCAATAATGCGAATTCGAGACATTAAACGCTATCAAAGCGCCTTTCGTGTGCTTAATAAAATTGTAATTTAAGTCGTTAAGGGGGCAGTAAAAGCAAACAGCGAATAAAAAACAAAAGCAACCAAAGTACTTGAGCCAACAAAGGCAAAGGTTAGGCTGATTGCCTTCTGCAGCAGCGGTGAGGGTGTCGGGCAACAGTGCATATTTGTTGTGTTCCACGTGTACGGGGCAGACACTCGTAGACGTGCAACGCACTCGCAAATCGCGTGCAGACAGTTAACGACGACGCCCAAACGTGAATTTTTCCTTTTTTGCCAGCATATGTCAATTTCTATAGTTATTTGTTTATTGTTGTTGTGGTTGGAGACCACTTTGCTGTTGCTGCTAACTGTCAGCAGACTAACGACGCCATCATGTGATTGTTGCATGCAATTTTTGGGAAAAAAGGTATTGCCAATAAAAAAATATAATAATAAGTTAATCTCAATGGCGAAAGTCAAGCAATGCCAAGCCAAAATGCTTCAAAACACAACTGCAACGCAAATTGCCGACAAACAATAGGCAACTGTGCACTTGCTACCGAAAAGTGCATACTTGCGTGCTTGTCGCTGTCAGGCGTGCGCAAATTTGCTAATGTCTAGCATGCTTTAGGGCGTAGTGGCTTATTCATACTGTGTTTCTGTGTATATTTATGCTTAATTTGAAAAATCATTGCAATATAATGATTACACAGCGAAAAAGTGAGCATAGTGTGCAAGTTGCGCCAGAAACATCAACAGCAAAGGGTTGAAATAATATTAACGGAGTTTATGTAAAGACAAAATATCATCAAGTTGGGACTTGATAAGTGCTCGGCGCTGGTGTAAAAGTAGGCGTAACTTGTTTCCGTAGTGATGACACGGAAAACGCATTTAACAAGCGGCGTAAAATGTCTTTACATTCATGGGGTTGGGCCGTAAGGTGCTCCGTTTTATGCATTAGCGCATAAAAGTATGCAACAAAGCCGAGCATATGTTAGCATTCAGTAGTAGTGCGCGTGAAGGGTAAATATTTTTTCTTTTTCGCATTATTAGCGCGCTGTGTGTCGGCATTTATTGTACTTTGCTTTGATATTTTTGTAATTTTTTGAAATTTTGTATGGGCACTCCAGTTTTTGGTGCGGTTACTACCCTTACTTGTGCTTTACCATCATCACTGATTATACGCACATGATTATGTGAGATATATACATATATATTTATAGGAATTTACACATCTACCCATTTTATGACAGTCAAAAATATCCGTCATTTGTATGGATGTATGTTACTCTCTAAGCCACCATTAAATATTTTCCCTTTTATTCACATTGGAGTGGGTCAACTTATGTTGAGTCCGGAAATTATATTTGGGTGTGCAACATTTCATATGCAAATTAATCAACATAAAATGATTTGGCGCTTTTTCATGACATACTCATATGCGCATAGGCAGTTCTACTTACTCTTTAGCTGGACTTTCATACAAGAGTATTGCATATACTTTCTGTAGGTATGTGGAGACCTTCATTTGTATTAAATATGTATGAATTTCATATATGAAAAATCATTATTTTGAGTTTTGTTTTCATTACAAACAAATGTTAGCACAGGAAATGACGAGTTATCTTTAACTACCGACACGAACAAGCGCATAAAGAGACCTGCTAGGAAAGCAACCACGATACAAGCGAATGATGAGCTTCTAAAACTATAAATAATGGATTTTATATCGTTTTCAAATATTTTTTATTTACTCAAATACAACTATTTTAGAATCTTTTTTCTAGTACCTATGGCATTTGCCTATTCCGCTTAGATATTTTTATATGAAAATTTGGTTTGCTTAAGGATTTATGCAAGTAAAGAAGTGAGGTGTTTTTTTTCATTTCATTGTTTTTGAAGTCATACATAGTTCCACAGTGATTCTGAAGTTCAAAACAGAAGAAAAAATATCGCTGCGCTGACCTCAAATATTCTTCGCAGTATTGATATATACTTTGTTGCTGGATAAAATATGGATTGCCCTATTTAAAAGCTCTTTCTATATCTAATACATATATCTTAGTCCAGCACTCTATAGACGTACAGGCATTTACTATAAGTACATTCAAAGCTTCATTGACATTTCAACTCCCTCCAGGGATGGTAGGCACAATATTACTTTATAAAATTTAAAAAGCGGTCTAAGAACTCTTTTGTAGGCCTTAGATCTTTCGGAATTTAAAGATTTCATAAACACACATTTATTCCTATAAGTTTAATATGCATTTTGACACTGAACACAATTAGAATTCCTTTACTTAAAAATACTTTTTTTAACGAGAGAATAGACCTTAGATTTCCAGTAATTTTTAGATTTCATACACACAAAATTTTTCGTTATAGGATGGTTATGCACTTATCATTACAATTTGGATTCCTTCACACTGCTACTGTTAAAGATTAGGATATTCTACAGGGCACTTTGTTACTGACTACAATTAGGTTTCCTCTACTCTAAACATTTTTTTAATAAATAATATGCCAGCGAATACTTCCAGTCACAAATTTCTCACATAATCTTCTCTTAACCCATCCGCACCTCAGCAAGGATTATTATACACTCCACAACCAAACCCATTCAAATTTAATAATCACATTTTAGCCACCTTAAAGCTTGCTGCATAACCCTAGCATATATTTGATGTAAATAACAACAAAATATTCGTCCCCATTTAAGCTTATTTCCACTTCAGTCTTAGTGGCTTTTCTTATGAATTTTTCATTAAGTCACTCAAAAATTTACGAGTTTTATAGACGGATGTATGTAAGTGTGTAGCTTGAAGGGTTAAAATTGAGTGTATGCATATTTTAGTGTTCATTTGTCATAAAGTTAATTAAAGCGTGGAAAAATTCATTTCAGCATTTCATATTAAATGCGATTTTTTCACCATAATGGGAGTGGAAAAAGCGTTTGCTGAGGAATAAGTCATAATAAAACGTTAGCGGAACTGGAAAATTTGAATTGGATTTTTTTTTAATTTGAGGGACGATAGCTAAAGAAAAACTTTGCATGTTATTATGTGAAAAATATACTAATAATGTCCAAATATTTTTTATGTTAATTAAAATTAGTCGGTTTATTTCTCCATGCCTGTTCCTGTTTTAAATAGTCAAATAGGAAATTTAAAAATAATTTCCCATTTTGGGGATATTTTTTTACAGGCTGTAGAAATGAAATGTATGTATCTACATAAACATTTTATCGATACTAACAATAAATTAAAGTAAAGATTAAATTTCCATATCCGGGGATATTTTTTATGAAACGGACATTTGTCAAATAGTGACTGTTTTGAATAAAATACACTTATTTTTATCAAGACAAAAATGAAACAAAAAAAAAAAAACAAATTATAAAATTACCATTTACATATGTATGTATGTATGTATGTACATACATATGTTACAGTTTAAATTTTTTTTAACAAAAAGTTTTTAATTTAAATATTAAAAATATGTACATACATACAACATATGTATGATTTTGTGAAAAAGAAACTATCATTGTCCAAAAATCCTTCACATGAACTAAGATTACTAGTTTCACCTGTTTGTTTATTAAAGAATTAAATAAAAATTAAAAAAAAATTTCCCTTTTAAGGGATATTTTTTTGAGGGCCGTGGGAATTAAATATATATGTCTCAAAACATTTTTAAACAAAGTAAACAATAAATTAAAGTGAATAATAAATTTCCCTGATTAGGGTATTTTTTATAAAATGTATATTTGTAAAATAATGACATTTTTGCACAAAGCGTACTGTTTTCTATTAAGACAAAACAAAAAGCTATTTATAAAATTACTATTTACATTACAGTTTTAACTATTTTTACTAAAATTTTTGAACTTAATTATAAATTATTTTGTTTGAAAATTTTCTAGTGGTATCATTTTTGAAAAATTTTTATCATTTTATTTTCGAAAAATATATAATGTTGTGATATTACAAATTGTTTGCATTATTTTGTTATATTATATTGACGTTAAGGCAAAAATTTCCTAATTCGAAGCTATTTTTTCAATCCTTTAAATATGACATGTAAACATATCAGCTGTGCAACTTTAGCAATAACTCTTTACCCATTTAAATTAAGAAAAAATTTCATTCAATCTTTCACTCTTAATGTCGCAATTTAACTTGAAAATACTTCAATCAATCACGAAAAGAAAAACAAAGAATTCAGTATTTGGCAATACAGTCAATTGTACATTCATTTTAAAGTTCAGCCAAAACGAAAAATGTTTATTTTTACTTAATTTGCCATGAAATAGACACAATAAAGTGCACTCGATTATCATTTGCGCAATCAATTAACCTCTCATAGCAAAATGTCAGACAGCTAAAATGCTTAACCGAACTAATGGATAAGCGAAGGTGGGAAATATGCAAATTTAATTTGAGAATTATTTTAATTTATTTTATTGTGGAACTCTAAATGCTAGATAAATTTAAGTTGATTCATAGATATGTATAGTATATACAAACAAACAAATCTACTATATAGCTTTTTGTACCCTTATATGAAATATTAACGATTTTTGACTTCAGGGTAACCAAATATTTCCAATGAAAAATAGTAAAAAAAATATTAAAAAAGTTAGGAAAAAAGTTCAAAAATAAAATTAATAAATAAATTGAAAAAGTAAATTAGTAAATAAAAATTAAAAATAAAGAAGTTTGGAAACTGATTTTTAGATATAATTAAGTATATGTATAATACCAATTGAATGGGAAAATTTTAATACACTTCATATAACATATTTCCTATAAACCACCTTTAACGCAACATTTGCATAACAGCTTTGTCTAGGAAGCAGTAAATCGAAAAACAATCGAAAAAATGTACAAGCGCAAAAAAAATTAAAATCTTTCAAAATGCAATCATCAATCACAGCCACTATCAGTTCACATTTTAAGCCACGTTTATGTAACTTGACTACACAAACAATAATAAAGACAGAGCAATGCAAGTGTTGCATGACAAATGCAATAACAACAATAACAACTTGCTACATTAACAACAGTTGTAAACAACATTAAAGCGACATAAAGTGCAGCTTAGCTGAACGCCACTAAGCAATGCGAAGATGTGTTCAGAGATACATGCAGTTGCCCATAAATACACATGTACATGTGATTATGCGTGAAACTACAGTTGTGAGCAGTAAAATAGCATATACGAAAATAAATGTTTAGCAAATTGTGATGTTTAGCTTAAAATCGTTTCCTGCATATGACAGTGGAGGTGATAAAAACGATAAAGTGAAGGAATACCGGTTTGCAGATACTAATTTCGATAACATTTTCCAACAAAACATTTTTTTTTACAAATATTACATAATCTACTCTGCGAAGGGCAAAGCCAAGTAGTTATTTTTTGATATTTTTGGAATTTATTTATATGGAATGGAATTAAAAAAAATTTCCCTTTCTGGGATATTTTTTAGCAGGCTGTAGAAAAGAAATATGTGTGCTTTAGTAAACTTTTTTATCGATATTAACAATAAATTAAAGTGAATAATAAATTTCCATATATGGGGATATTTTTTATAAAAGATATATTTGTAAAATACTGTTCTTTTTCCACCTAATGCACTTCATTCTATCAAAAAAAAAAAAAACATTAACACTTTTTGAGAGGGCCTTCAGATAAGCACCATTTCCTTGGCCGAAGTTGGCCCAGAACGAGGCATGTCTTCAACGATTTCTCAACCATAATTTTTCACGTAAAAGTATAGAATTTAGTTACTTTTTAAAAAAATGTATTAAAATGGTATGTCTTTTCACCACTCTACAAATATTCCACACACGTCTGTAGCCTGTGGCTCCCTCTGTCATGCACACACATTTCTTGTGGCGCTTGCATTATTGTTGAGTGCTGGCCACATTTAACGTTTGGCTTATCGCCACCAATGCGTCTTATGCGCTCCAGACGACTGTGATTATGATGATGTTTTACTATTTCAGCTCGTCGTTATTATATTTGCTTATTTGTTTATTGACCATTGCTTGCCAACAACAATGGAGCGGCATAAAGTCGAAGCGTGAAAAGGCTTTTAATATGTTAAAGAAGTTGAAAAAAAATAAAAATAAAGAAAAATGCTTATCGCGGCATATAAAAATGTAAAAAAGTGACAACAACAAAAACTACGCAAGCTAGGCAAGAATAATGTGTCCACTTGAGCTTGCCTGTACGCTTGGGTGCGCCATGCAAAGCATCGCAGACAGCGCCAGATGGAGTCACTTACCTACAATTTTCTTTTTTTTTTAGCATTGTCCGCTTTTTCCCTTTGCGCGCCGCCCACTTTGCATAGCTTACTCAATTCTCACATTAATATTTTTTGCCATGTTGTTTTGCTTTTGGCGCACTTTTGCCCTCCACTCATGCGAAATATTTTCCTTGTCTTTTCGCGCTGCAATTGCATGCCGCAAGGCGCTCAAGTGGATTTGCATGTTGACCTTAGCGTTATTTATTGTAACCCTCAAAACATATTAGCTATTGCTTTTCGGTGCTTTATTGCATATATATATATTTTTTTTTTGTGGCGTTAATGTTTTCATAAACTTTTATGCAGCGTTTGCGGTGTGAGGTGTGGCAGCGAGATTTCTTAAGAATTTTTGCGTGCGTGTTTGGTTGATGGTTTCTTAAAATTTTCTATACCTCATTATTTTTCACGTGCAGGCTTGCATATATATAAGTTCTGTAATTTTTCTTTTTCCTCCTCCAAATATGTCTTCCAAACACTAAGTGCAACCGCCTGCGCCCACAACCCACATTAATTACGAACTCACCCTCGTCGCTGGCACTCAAGTCACACGTTTCTCACACTTTCCCTTTAGTGTTGAATTTTTTTATACAACAAGAAAAAATAATTATAATAATGCAAGAATGCGCCTCAAAGTCTCCGCTCATCCAAAACATGCGTGGGTTTCCATTTCACTTTTTCCAATAATTTATGATTACAATTTGTTAACGATTAGTAATGCCTCACCGTGGTTGCATGTAATTACGCTAGTTGTTATTTCTCTTAATGCACTTTTCCATAAAACCCCTGCCTATTTAAATGGACTTAGCCACGCACACATATAAATACATGTACACCACCACTCACGTCCGAAATGGGTTTGCCTGAGCCGCGCTGACATTTTAACATAGATTTATGAGCCGTAATTAAATTCGTTTGATTTAATACAACACTTTTCCATTCAATTGATGCAGTGATGAATGCGCACACATGAATACGCACACGCCCACAAAAATACCTGCTCAGAAAATCCGCCACGTATGTACTTTAATGCATTTGCGCTTGTTAGCCATCGTAAGGTAGTATTTTTTATTAAATGTTTACAAAATATTTACCGTTAATTTTTGCAATTAGTCCGCAGCATGTTTTTGTAGGAATTAACTACCAGATATTACGTAGTCTACTAAAAACTTAATCATCTACTCGTTGTTTGAAATTATATCATTACTAGATGAACTAAACTCATATGTTTTCATTTATTCGCAACTTTTTTTTAGCTGAAAACTTAAAAATAAAGCAGAACAAAATTTCCCTTTTGAGGGATATTTTTTAATTTGGCTTGCAAAAGAAAGTTATGTATTTCAACAAATTTTCTATTAAGGAAAGCAGCAAATGCAAACAAATATTAAATTTCCTTAACTAGGAATATTTTGTATCGCTGGGAAATTTGTAAAAAAAAATGTGCGTAATATGTATTTTTTCTACTAAAATGGTCAAACTTGCTATAAATGGTGTTCATTCTTATAAGGAAATTTTTTTGTGCACATAGAACAAAGATACATACATATACATACATACATATACATATACATTAGGGTGATTCAAAAATATTTTTTTTTTTTGTTTTCAATTGGTACTCGCAAAAATAGGTTCCTAGACACCTCTAAGAAAGCCTCTCCAAATATGAGTTTTTAATTGTAACGGTAAGGTCCTCCGCATAACGGTTTTCTATTTTTTCTTATTATCAGATAGAAAAATTTATATCTCGCTTCCAACTACTTGAAAAAATATCTTGTTAATTAGGTTTTGTAGGAAATTGAATGCTCTAAAATATGGTCTCTTATGATTTTTTCGTAAACCCAACCGTTTAAAAGATATTAACGTTTGAAATATGACTATTTTTGGAAAAATTTTGTATTTCTTATGAATTTTATAACTCAATGAAAAAAAATTATTATGAATAGATTTTTGGAGAGGCTTTCTTAGAGGTGTCTAGGAACCTATTTTTCAGAGTACCAAACGAAAAAAATTTTTTTTTTTTTTGATCCACCCTAATATGCATTGATGTTTGACGATGAATATCTCGTAAACGCTTAACTTAATCGAAATATCATCGTAGACCATTTTTATAGAGCAGTAAATTTCCTACAAAACTATGTGTTTCATCATTCATAATAATTTTTTTTCATTGAGTTATAAAATTAATAAGAAATAAAGAATTTTTTCAAAAATAGTCAAATTTCAACCGTTAATATCTTTTAAACGGTTGGGTTTAGGAAAAAATCATAAGAGACCATATTTTAGAGCATTCAATTTCCTACAAAACCTAATTAACAAGATATTTTTTCAAGTAGTTGAAAGCGAGATATAAATTTTTCTATCTGATAATAAGAAAAATTAGAAAACCGTTAGGCGGAGGACCTTCCCGTTACAATTAAAAACTCATATTTGGAGAGGCTTTTTTAGAGGTGTCTAGGAACCTATTTTTGCGAGTACCAATTGAAAAAAAAAAAAAAAAAAATTTTGAATCACCCTAATATACATAAATACAGTGAATCAATTAAGTTTAGGTACAAAGGCATTTTCTCTAATAAACATATAATTTCTTCATTAAACTTTGTAAAAAAAAATAATTTTTTTTGTCAATTCCAATAACGAGCATATTTTAATGCATTTATTTTAAAATCAGTCACTTTTTTCTATAAACACAACAAAATATAACAACAAAAGCATAAATTCCATTGATTTAACGTCAATAAAGTTTTGGTACAAAAACGAAAAGAAATTAAAATATGATTTATACAAAAAAGACAATATAATTTTAATACTTTGTGGGACCTCCTTTAGCTTTAATTATTGCTTGTAAACGGCGATGCATGCTTTTTACTAGCACATTAGTGTCAGACTTTGTAATTTTGGCCCATTCAATTCCTATAGCGGCTTTTAAGGTATCCTTAGACGAAATATTGTGTTTTCGAATCCTTTTTTCTATCAAATCCCATATGTGCTCTATAGGATTAATGTCGGGTGATTGTGGTGGCGTTTGGAGTTGCTTGCAGTTATATAGGAGCCATTCACGGACTAGATACGACGTGTGTTTAGGGTCGTTATCTTGTTGAAAAAGAAATTGGCTGCTGTTGAGACCCAAGTTTTGCACGCTTGGGCGCAAATTTTTTTTCAGAATATCCAGATACATAAATTTGTTCATTTTATCTGTTATAAACTCCAAATTACCCACGCCTGATGCAGCCATACATCCCCATACCATGATGTTTCCCCCACCATGTTTCACTGTAGGTATTAAGTTATTTTCTTGCATCTCTGCATTGGAACGCCTCCACACTTTTATTACTCCGTCCGACCCAAAAATGTTGAATTTTGATTCGTCAGTGAATACAACATTCTCCCAAAACGATTCTGGTTTTTCAAGATGTTCTTTAGCAAATTGTAATCTTTTTTTCTTGTTTGCTTTTGATATGAATGGTTTACGTCGCAAGCAGTTCGTCCGTAATAACCAGCTTTGTGCAGCACATTTTCACAGTTTGAGGATTTACATTTTTTTGAAATTCCACGTTTATATTATTTGCAATCTTTACTGCTGAAATACGAGGATTTCGCTTGACAGCAGTGATGGTATTGGCGTTCTTCGCAAGGCGTTAGTTTCACTTTAGGTCTGCCGGACCTATGTTTTATATTTAGATCTCCGTTAGATGTATACGATTTTATAATATTATAAACACTTGAATGTCGTTTCCCCACTATTGTTCCAATTTCCCGTAGAGTTTTATTCTCCAAATATCATTTTAATATCAATTTTCTTACTTCGAGCGAAATTTGTAAACCGCGGCCCATTTTTTTTTTATTTCAACAAATAAATACAATAAACTTTTATAGTTTTACACTTTCACACTTGACTATGTCTAGTTTACTGTCCAGCTTAAACAAATAACTAAAAAAAATTAACCAAACGCAACAAAAACCAAAACAATATGACACGATGAATGAAGTGTACCTAAACTATTTTGAGTACTTTCTGGCTGCTTTTTTAATTCACAGCGTCTAATTGGCGCCGCAAGACAGATAACGGCATACCATTCACTCAGTAACGTTGAGCATAATGCAGTTCTTGGAAAGTACATAACGGTGTTTTTAAAAGTGTTGTTGAAATTAGTTGTTTCAATAATTTTAGCTCGAAATTGTTACTATACCTAAACTTTATTGATTCACTGTATGTATGTATGTTTTGCAAATTTAGTGCGCTTCGTTGAAGATTTGTAAATTGTTAATACCTTCTTTTTTAAGAAATGTGCACTTCAAAAGGATATAAGTTTGGTTTTTGCGCAATATGTACTTCTTTCTGCTAAAACAGTATTTTCAATTACAATTACAAGAATTTTATTAACACTACTTGCATAAGAAATATATGTACATATGGTTAATGTGTATGTAAAAATTTGTATAATATATACATATGTACATAGTATGTACATATGTATGTATTTCCAACCATTTTTTGAATTTTGGTCTACGACTATAACCATTTAATAAGTTTCTAGATGCGAACTCCTTTTTGAATTATTTTGCATGATAATTATGTACATTTCACACAATTTATTAGCAGTCATTAATCACATTGTAAAATAAAAATGCCTTAGGAATTCGCAAATATTACGTAATATTACGATAAAAAACTAATGTACATAAAATAAATATACGTACTATTGCTACTTTAGTATTTTTTAAACTAAATTAAAATTTCCCTTTCTGGGGTAATTTTTAATAGGCACGAAAATTTCCTAAATTACAACTTGCTGTTTTTATATTGCATTGTTTTCATATTATTTTAAATGAAATCTTAATTTCCTTTGTTGGGTAATTTGTATTTTATGTATAATAAAGGTAGCTTAACAGAAAATAAAATCTATCACTATATAAATTAAAGAAAATGCCGCTAAAAAGTCTTATATTTGATTTTTATTATGTGATACAATATATATGTATGTACATATGTACATGCATACATATGTATGTATGTATTTTTGCTGAAATTACTTGAATTAAACTTTATTTAATTTCTAATGATTGAAGCTATCATTAATATAAGTTTTATCATGCCACAAAAATTCCCCCACGTTTTTATTACAACGAAAAATAATCCTTCGCTTTTAGAATCTACGGTTGCTAGGTGTTAAAATTGCTCATGCCACACATATTATCTTCCAAAACATTAATTCACTATAATAACTGCGAATACGCTCGCATACAAGCAATTAAACAAAAATTCATACATATTTTAGTCACCTGTGTGTTAATTAAAAACGTAAATAATAGATATAGTCAATGTGGTGGCTTAATGACATTATGACCTAATACATGTGCCATATTAACCGTACTCAATGTGAAATTATTGAAAATGCAGCAAATATTTTCACGTTACACAAAAGCGAAAAACCTGTACAATTACAACAATGCATCATATAATTTGGAACTGCGTAATTATCCTAACGCACAAATATGCTAGCGCACCTAATGAGCGCCATTTATAATATCCTTTGCCGTAGGGGATAACATATAAGCGTTTACTATTACAAATTTATACACATTACATACTTATGTTTGCATATGCGAGCAGGAGAAAATTTCACTCAATTTCAATGAACGCAGGAAATTTACGAAAATCCCAATACGTCGAAATATAATCGCACACGTGTCCACGCGCCTAAAACATATCTACATTTTTAATCATGCACAAGCATGCATGCGTGTGCGAGCGGCCAAAGCACACTAAAATTACTAATCGCGCCAGCGCAAATGGGCATTATTATCCCTGAAGCTTCATCAAAATGCATACTTTGTTGTTGTTCTTATTGCACTGTTGTACTTTTTATCATTAGTTCTATTGGCACTGTACATTGTACTTGCTGGTCGTTGATATGAAATTTCGTGTAATTACCAAAAATCACATAATTACACTTAATGATACTTGGTAAGTGTACGTGTTTTGACACAAACAGTTGGGATGTGGACATGTACATATGTATGTATGTACATTAAAGTTCAAGTAAGTAAGTCTATAGAGGGAGTATGTCAGACTGACATTACTGAACTCAGGTCACGGTAGCTGACAGCAAGGATTCAAATGTTTCACCTTCGCTTGTGAACTTGTAGTTGAAGCCAGGATACTTTAATTAATGAAAAATTTAGACAAATATTGTAGGTTTATCAAAATTACCTCACTTGGTTGTATTGTATTTTATTATTAGTACTGTCTTTGAAATACATTAATTTTCTCCGGAAATATCACATATTAATGGCAAATTTTTGAACAGATAATATGAATGAAATATACATGTGTAACTTTAACTTTCATATCTTTCTTGTAAACAGAAAACATCATATATATAGTAAAAAAAAATCCTCATGCGGGATATTTTTGAACAGAGTATATGAATGAAATTTATAGTATGTATGACTACTCATATTTTATTGCAAAAAACTACAATTGCAAACGAATATTCAACTTCCTATATAAGTTAAAAAGGGAAATCTGTGTTAAACTGATTTTTAAGTGTTTCAGGTAGCCAGTGTTAAAATGTTCAATCTTTTAGCCACAGAATTATTCGTTTTTTACTTGCAAATATAATTTTTTAACAGGAAATTTCAAATATAGAGTAAAAAGAGAATCCCAACTTAGGGATATTTTTCAGCAGACCATATATATGAAATATATTTATCTCCAAACATTTTTTGTTAAAGAAAATAAACAATTCAAACGCATACAAAATGTCCTTTATTTATTAATAAAGGGAATTTTATAATAAAATGGGTCCAAAGTGTTCAATGAAAAGTATTAAGACTTCAACTATTGGGTTCTAAAAATCAATCGTTTCCACTTCTCCACATCTTTGATTTTATTAAAAAAATTCAAATATAAATAAAAAAACAATCCCCGTTAGGGATATTTTCAAACAGACCATATGTCTCATATGTATATATGTACATACTCAACACATTTTTTATTCAAGGAAACAACAAATACAAAATTGTATTAAATTTCCTATGTTAGGTATGGAAGGGAAATTTATATTAAAATGGTTCTTAAGTAGCCTCAAAGTTCTTCGTTTTTACTTGCATTCATATTATTTTTACAGAAAACTTCTAATTTACAGTAACAAAAAATTCCTTCTTAGGGATATTTTTAAGCACACCATATTTATATTAAATTGGCTCCATAGCGTTTAGTGGAAAGTTAAGATTTCAACTCATGACGTCTAAAACTTAGTCGTTTCCACTTCTCCACATCTTTGATTTTAACAGAAAACCTCAAATAAAAATAAAAAAAATCCCCGTTGGGAATATTTTTAAACATACCGCTATGAATCAAATATATTCCAAACAAATACTAAATTACTTCTATTGTTATAGAAAGAAATTTGGTAATAAAATGCTTACAAAGTGTTTAGTGGAAATAATTAAGTTTAAATAACTTTAAATATAAATTTTAAAAAATCCATCTGGGGATATTTTTGAATGAACCACTATAAATGAAATATATGAACCCTTAGACATTTTTGCTGAGTAAACAAAAAGAAACAGCAGAATATAAAATTTCCTCAATTTGGTTTATAAGGGAAATTTGTAATAAAATGCTTCCAAAGTATTTAGTGGAAAATATGTATTAAGGTTTTCAGCTCTAGAGGCCTCAGCACAACTACTTCATGAAGAGTGTTGCACTAACATTTTGAATAATTTATTAGATTTAGAATTTATTGTACTAAGGAAGGAATTTGTAAGTTGGTTGCTAAGTGTTTCGGCTATTGCAGCAGCTAAAAGTTAAGTTATGTGAGATGAGTTCCACGCTGACAGTGATGATCCACATTTAATAAGATGTTGAGGAAGGATATTAACGCAAATTGCTCTCAACAATTTCTGTAACAGGGTATTTTCTTGAGCTCTCACCCAAGACAATTTTTCTGAAATTAATCATAGTGACAGCCCTTTAAAAATGTATCCAGTATACGAGTTCCAAAAACAGGTGTATCAAATCAGGTTTTAAACTAGATTTCTATCTGGAGATTCCATTTTTGTTAAAGGGATGAATTTTGAAGACCATCAAGAGTTCGACCTTGACTATATAGAACAAAAGACGATTCTAGCCTATTTCGTTGAATAGATGATGTCATAGTAATTGACCTACCTGCCTCTTAGCTCAGCAACTATTTTTATTAGCATCCACAAAGAATATACGAAAAATAATTTCGTTTATTGGTTTTGAGATACTAAAGTTGAGCAGAACTATAAGTTTTCTTTTGAGAAAATAAAGTCGAGCTGAACTTCCCTTGGCGAGTTGTCCACAAGAGAGGAAGTAAACGAATTGCTTGACATCGTGAATTCATCCAAAGACACTCAGAGATTGCTAGATGTAACTAAGAAGCCTTAAAGATCGTTCAAATGCCCTCAGATGCCCATACATGTAATTAATAAGCTTGGGAGTTTACTCTTACCTGCAGAGATTTCTTTCAAATAGATTTTTTTTCAGCAGATAAAGGACTCCTTAATGTAAATTATAGTAATAAGTTTGGTTTGCTATAAAATGCTTGTAAAACTTGTTGTTGTTATTGTTGGAACAGCAAGAATTTTTGTCTTCAAATTATTGGATGTTAAGGCGATAGTAGTTGCTCGGATATAAATCCTCGTTCGTTCCTCTTATTTTTTTTTTGACTCGGCGTCTATGAGTACAGTGGCTTTTGAGGTTTTCCAGAAAACTTTTTCATTTTCTATTTTTTTTTTGCTGCACTGTTTCAAAAGTCTACTTTAGTAGTAATTACAGGCGTAAACTTTTATTACCCTGCTGATAAATAAAAATTTTCATAAGTATTTCACAAATTTTAAAATTTTATTGCACATGCAATAAAATAAATTTAACCAAAAAATCATATATTTATGTGCATATTATACATAGTACATATGCTCGCGTATTAATTCCACAAATATTATTGCAAGCATTGTCATAAAATCAGCAGCAAATGTGTGGAATAAATAAATTATAATCAGCAATAGCTTCACGGACAATTGTGTGTGTTGCAAGCTGCCGCAATTACTTATAAATTTATGTAGCACTTATGTACATACATATGTTTGTACTTATGTACATATATAACTTATTTATATATAGTATACAATATTTGTATTTACATATGTATGTGTATGCAACCATAAATATGCACATTGGGCATTCATGCTAAATGAACGGAAGTCAGAATTATTTATATGATTTTCATGTGGAAATTATTTATGAAAATTGCAAACATACTGTACTTGACCGCGAGAATTAAAAGCATACATATTACTACATACAAACATGCGGAAGTATGTACATATGTACATATGTGTTTATATAAATGTGCGAATGTATGCATGAAAGCCCACATGCAGCAACATTAACAAGCTAAAACGTATGGAGGATTAAAATGTTGTGAAATATTAAATGCTTTATGTTGCATTGATAATATATTCACACAGAAATAAACATATGCACCCACCCATATACTTATGTAAAATACATACATATGTATGTACTTATAAATTAAACTGCATGCGTCGGTATTACGCATAACTTCCTACAATCCGGCCTCAGTGCTGATGAGCATTGACGCTGGCAGCTTGTAAACATATCCTGTGCTATTGAGAGCACAGGATATTCAAGGATATAATATATTTTATATATTATTTATTTAAATTGCGCTGCAAGCCAGCAAATGCGCATGAGGGATATTTTGAATGTAGCAGAAAGCGAAAGCTTTACGCGTGTTGGTCTTAAATTAAAGTGACTGGGTTTTAAGTACAACGAATAAAATAATTAAATTAATATAAGAGGCGCTATTCATTCGCATTTTATGTAGACAAGTATGTTTACATGTACAAAAAAAATTAAGTAAATCCACTATCTCAAGTCTTGTTTAGTTTTTATTCTATGAATTAAACTTTAAACAACACCAAATGCACAACGAAGCTAACTGCTATGATTTTTAAGCAGAAAATAAAATTTCCCTTGGGGGGATATTTTGTGTTTGTTGCTCTTGGTGAATTTCTGAGACCCTTATAAACAATTGTGCTATACCAAAGCATAAAACATCAATTTTCCTAAAAGGGAAATTTTGAGTTTGTTGCTATTTCGTAAATTTTTGTCATCTTTTTAAATAGTTGTGCTATATTAAAGCATAAAAATAAAATTTCTCGGAGGGTAATTTTTGTAATCATATTTGTTTTAGCTATCGAAACTGAAAAAAATTTTTAACTCAGAAAATGTTTGGAAAACAGGTTTTTTAATTATTTTTAGAACTTCTGCAACAAAATATTGTATTCATGTACATATATATGTATGTATCCGAATAATAAAAAAATATTTTCCTATTTTTCCTTCAATAGAAACATTCATATTTATTCAATACAACTTCAGTCAGTTTAAGAATTTGGTTTCACGATTAATATATACATACATATGTACATATGTATGTACAAACAAATGTGTATACATACATATGTATGTATGTGTGTGTATATACTACATGCACATATTTAATCAAACAGTAGTCACTACATTCGTTATACTAGTAGTTAGCAAAAATTCACTCTCCATATTATATTGTCAGCACAGCTGTATTTGCTCTGGTAGACATACATATGTACATACATACAATGTACCACATTTACATATGTATATCCTTATGCATAGTTGGCAACACGCGTTCGACTTTGCGCTTACACCATGTCTACTGTCTTTACAAATACACATTTGTTGTTGTAGCTGCATTGTAGTTATTATTACTGGTTGTCATTGTTGCCGTGAGCGCACTGCCATGGTCATTGCTGTTGTTTTAGCGCGCGCTCTGTCATTTTCATGTTAGCATGCGATTTTATTGCGTGTCAACATGCTGAATGGCAGCATTATTTTTCCTACTCCCTTTAAAACCAAGGATTTTTTCAACTTTTTGTTGATTTCTTTTAATATTCGCAGGTTGCTTGTTGTTATTGGCGTCTCAACTAGCGCCACTATCAGCTGATGTAGTTGTTGTTTTTTTGTAATTGTTATAGTTGTTGTTTTTGGTGTGGTGGCGCACTGTCATGTCTGTCCTGCCACGAATCTTTGCTGTCGCTGTTGGCGGACGCGCTGCAGCGAAACAAATGAACGGCTTTTGTTGTTCCTGTCGGCGATGCCATCGTCGTCATCAACAATGTTATGGTTGTTGGGTGTTTAAATGTACATATATTCATACACATACATATGTGTGGAGTATGCATGTTATATACATACGAACATATCTATGAAATTGTTATTGTCTTTTGACTGTTAACACTGTTGGTGGCATTTCATTGCTGGTTGTTGTAGTTGTTGCCGCTTCTTCATACTTTAACGCTATTTAACCCCTTGTAACTTGCGTGAATGCTATATTTTTCGGTTATGTAACAAAAGACTGTCAACCGACAAAAAGTGAAAAACGGCAGCGTTAAGAATTCGCACAAAAGTATAACTGTAAATATATAAATACAGCTTCGTGTGTGTGTAAGTGCCCACATTTCACTGCTGTTTGTGGGTGTAACATGACATGCCACATTGCCTTATTGTGGCGTGTGTGCTTTCCGCCAGCGCACACAAAGGAAATGAACAAAATGGAAATTCATGTTGCTGTTGACGGTTCAGAAACAAAAAGTTGCACAATTTTCACTATGTTAAATAAATACGTTTTATTTTGCTCACATATTATAGGATTTTCAGATATAAAATTATGATTAAATGATAAGGAAAAAAAATATAAATTTTTATAGAAATAGCATAAAGTTGTTAAGTTAGCATAATTACTTGAAATAACATCAAAATAAAATTTTTTACTCACATGGGAAATTTTTAATTTAGCATCTTTGCATTTTTTTTTTTTTTGCGTCTACGTCATCTCTTTAATATCTTAATTATGATAATTAGATCGATTGATTTCCCTAAGGAGTATTTTTTGATATCGTAATTTTTTACGACTTCAATATCTTCTGAATATTCAATGATAGAAAAATTTCCATAGGGGTAATTTTTAAGTTGAACATTAATTTAATATGCCGGCTGTATGTAATAATATTTACTTAAAATAATATCAAAATAAAAAATTTCCCTCATCTGGGAAATTTTTCATTTATCATCTTCGTAATTTTTTTTTGCGTCGACGCCATCTACTTTATATCTAAATTAGGGAAATTTTTTGATTTCGTAATTTTTTACGCCTACAATATCTTCTGAATAGCCGAAATATGGTAACTACGTCGATAGAAAGATTTCCTTAGGGGTTATTATTAACTTGAACATTAATTTGATATGCTGGCTGAACAAAATAATGATACCAGATATTCTCAAAATATACAAAGTATATTGTACGATATTGCTGAAATATTTTTGTTTTTAGAATCCTTTACTCTACATTAAAGCAAACAATAGTATTTCATCTTTCATTTTCCATAACAATATTCTTAAATTTCTCTTTAACTCATACCCTTCAAAACTTTCTCCAAACAACTAAAGCATATCACTTCACTGTATGTCTGCCGCAACCATAGTAGTGTTTCCACGAAAATAGCCGCTAAACTATCAATTTTAAATACGCAGAAGTTTTTGTAATTTAATATGGTTTATGTAAAGAGATCCCCAGTTGTAAATGCATACAAAGAGGCACATCGGCAAGTTCGTGTAAATATACACACATTATTTGTGAGGAAAGCTGTATCCTCTAGCAGGGGAAGCAATATCTCATCAGTCGTTTGTCTTCGTCAGCAACGCGTCGCACACACAAACATGCGTGTGTGTGTGGGTGCTAAAAACATGTCTCAATGTCTACTATTACGCGCTTGTCTCATGCCTCAGTGTTATAACCAAAAACAGCAACATAAACTAGTATGACCGAAGATGTGGTAACACGACTGGTTTGCTTGCTTGACTTGCACGTGTGCCTCATTTCTTACTTTATTTACCACACTATATATTAAAGTATTTGCCTCTCTTAAAGCTAAATACCCACACGTTCTTCATTTAAATTTAAATTTATGTCTACGCTTGTGCTAAAGTTTTGTTTCTATATATTTTGCAGAGGGTATCGTATCGTATAGCATACCGAAAGGCGTACAACGTGGCATGGAAGTCGATCTGTCAGACAAGACTTATGATGGTTATGAGCAAGGTGATCGCTTTGTTGATGGATTGGGCCAACTGGTGGATGGTCAAAAGGGCAAGGATAATTTTCGCACTGATATACATGGATTTGGCAAAGGTGAGTTGGTATATTAGGAAATTAAAGTTTTAAGTAAGAAATTAGAAATGAGCATTTGGTTGAGTTTTTGAAGTTTTAAAACTATTTGCATGTAATGTGTTTAAAACTTGCTTAACAGTAATACTTAAAAAAAATACCCTTCTGGGATATTTTTTTTAAATGTCTGGTAATTTTTTTTAAGTTTTGCTTATTTCAAATTTTTTACCCTTTGAATTGCATAAAAAGAGTACCTTTAAAAAATATCCCTTTTTGTGGAAATTGTGTTTGCCATTAAATATTGGCGATTGTTTTTTTTAGATTTTATAGTATATTAATTGCCTAAAAAGCGTACCATTAGAAAATATCCTTTTTTGGCAAAATTTTATTTTTCATTAAATATTGGCTAGAGTGGCTAATCTACATTGATTATATTGAAAATTCTGCAACAATTACCAGATGCGGTCTCAAAACGCCCATTAATTTGTAAATAGTGAGCAACTTTGATATAAGCTTTGAGGAGAACTTTTGTATGTGTGTAATATAATTTTGGCAGTTTCTGCATATCTTACCTTGACATTTTCTATCGTTCTACTTTTAGTAATATGTTGTTGGTAAAAAATATGTTTTGGGCAAACTTTGTAGTTAAAAAATTTCCCTCATTAGGAAATTTTGATTTTGATATTCCAGAGAATATTACAACTGTATACAACTTAAAATTTTATATGTTACGCCATTTACACAAATTTCCCTTAAGGAGATTTTTACAGTTTTAGTATTTTTGAAAGATTTTTAATCTTACTTGTATGGCTACAGTTCTCATATTTAAAATTTCCTTAAGCGGGAAGTTAAATGCAAATTTGTTTTTAAGGAAATTTTGATTTTGATATTCCAAAGGATGTCACTATTGCATACAATTTAAAACTTTCTATATTATATAATTTACAAAAGTTTACCTTAAGAATTTTTTTACAGTTTTAGTATTTTTGAAAGATTTTTAATCTTACTTGTATAGCTACAATTTCAATGTGTGAAATATTGAAACTTTTTACGTAGCTGTTTACATATGTATGTATGTATGTATATATACACCAAACTTTTATTAAAGGAATTGCCTTTCTACAGGACCAAGCAATCTCACTTTCTCAGTTTAATCTGTAAATTTCCCCGCACTTCGCCGCAAAGTTGGCACACAAAACTCAAATTAACTTAATTCAAGTGCATAAAAGCTGAAATACTTGAATAAATGAAATTGAACAAAGTTTGATGGAAACTGCTTACCTTAACCCAAATGTAATAATAAAGCAACACCAGCAAACTAAAGCGCACAAATGCTAAATAAGCAACTACTATGCGTCTTACATTAAATAAATGGGTGATATACATACATATAATATTTGTATGTGTGTGCGCGCAAGTAAGACGATAAACTGCTGATGCATTGCATATTTCTTCGTAGCTTTCTTCATGGCTTTCGAAAATGTTGCCGGCGTTTTGCGTACATTTCACTTTTAGCGCACAAATTCATCAATTTGGTTGCTGGTAGTTATGGTATGTGTGTGCTTAGGTACCTAAGTCTGTATTTGTGTGTCTGCATATAGGTGTAGGTATGTACATATATGTATGTTTGTGTAAGCAACTCTGAAGGTTGAAGAAAATTGAAAGGATATCCATTGTAGCCAAAAGCAGTTAAATGCAAATGGTTTTAGGGAGCGCAGACGTTTAACAGTTATGAAAAGCTTGCATACAGACACACTTATACAAACATATAGCAATACTTCATTAAAACTGATTAGTATCAAATAATTACAAAAGTTTAGCATAAGTTTAATGGAACTTTTTCGTGTCCATTTGCAATTCTTCTGCCTGCCCTTTGACAAACTCACTTACGTAGCAGTGTGAGTGTAGTAGTATTCAGCGCCAAGCAAGGACTAAATTGCTAACGATAATAATGTATATACAAGCACTCACACTACCGCTCAATCGCTTGCTGTAATGGCATTTGCGCCGGATATGATATAAATGTATATACATATATATGCATATATGTCTATACAAAATATTTTATATGTATTTTGCGACATTTAACCCGCCACTGACTGCCATTTGTTTTGCTAAAGCACACTTAGAATGCATTACTACCAAACTTATGGACAATGCAAGTGAGTTAGCAGCAGCTTGGCGTCCATACTTCATCCTTTGGCATTTCGGAGTAGGCGCGCGCACCCAGCGGAGACAATGAATTGCTGGCTAAATTAAAAACTTTCGGCAAACAAATAAATAATTTCCTCATCAATGAACAAAATAAATATTTTTTTTAGCAATGCGAAGCATAACAAACGCGTGCCAAGAGAAATATATGAACACCCATGCAAAAATACATATACATTAGGTTGGATTTTAAAGCTTTTTGTAAATTTTAATTTAAAAAATTAAATTTTTTTAATTTTTTTTTTATCGTTTTGCTTAAATACGGTGAAAAATTTTTAAAAATGATGCTGGTAAAGTTCAAGCTTTTAATTATTAAGTCAATTGAAAATTTCCCTAAAGGGTATTTTTTGATTCCGTATATTTTTCGTCGACAATATGTTCCGAATGTCCAAATTATGATAATTATGTCGATAGAAAAATTTCCCAAGGCGTTATTTTTAAGTTGAACGTTTATTTCATATGCCTTCTGTTCATTATAATGATTACTTGATACGAGTATAACATTAAAATAAAAAATTTCCTTTATCAAGGAAATTTTTCATTTAACATCTTTGTAATTTTTATGCGTCTACGTTATCTCTTTTGTATTTAAATAAGGATAATTAAGTCGATTGAAAATTTCCTTAAGGGGTATTTTTTTATTTCTTATTTCTTACGCCTTCAACATATTCTGACTCTCCAAATTATGATAACCACGTCGGTAGAAAAATTTCCCTAGGAGTTATTTTTAGGCTGAACATTAATTTGATATTATGGAAACTGAAACATTAGACGGCTTCAATACCAAAAATTCCCATATTGGACAATATATTGTTCATAGGAAAGAAACATGATTTTATAAACTATAAACTGACAATAAAGAGCTCAATTGTGCTGTATGTTTTTTAGCGCAAAAACTGAAACTTCACCAGAAAAAATTGAAATTACGTACACCCTAATCCATACACTTATCTACATTTGGTACAATATTTGTATGAAAAGATAGTTCGAAAGGAGTCAATAGTAGTTAAGCGGCAGTAAAAGAAGTAAAAACAGCGCTGTTAAATGTACATAACACGCATATTTGATAATTTATGGCAACACTGGCATTCAATGCCACATACACAAACAAGCATAAGAACGAATACCACTTTCTCCACAACGTCACATTTAAAGCGCTTTCTACTTACTTTGTGCCGCCAAATGTACGTCGCTTCCGTCAATGCGTGTACCCAGGCGCCTTCAACCGACGTAGAGTCAACCAATGGTAGGTTGTTTACATGTCGTTTGTCCACAAACAGACACACGCAAACACAATCGTCGCCGAAATCATTTGAAAAGCAGCAGAAATAAGCAAACTATTTGAAAATAAACTTAGCTTATATATGTACATTCATTTATATGTATATATATACATATATATTTATCGCTATGTTCACATCCGCATGCAAATAAATAAATTCCCTTGGCCAGTCGCCAATAATCGAAATTATTGAAAACTTTACATTTTAAGTAGAAAAGTTTCTCATTACTGCAGGATCCGGCAGCAGTTGCGGACAGCCATTTTGCCATGCCACTCACACACACAAATAAATACAACCATAAGCATTTATAGAATGCATTGTCGCTTCGTGGTCGTTGGCTTCAACGCAACTCTACTACTTATTGCCAATAATAATGTAGAGAGCTCTGAGCCACCGACTGTTAGTTTACCGTGTAGACTGTCTGACAAACACACACACACATACAAAGCCACAACAGCAGACAGACAATAATACTAACTTACAGCTGTCTGTACAAATTGAGACGACGGCTGGAAGACCAAATACAGCTAGGTACTACTTCGCCGTGCCAAAAAGGAACTCATAAACTCTGCTCATTTGATTGCTAAGGCGATTTGCGCGCGCTGCCGTGAGCGGTGAGAGTGAGTGAGTAAAAGCTTAAATAAACTTCCTTGTTTCCTTCGCTAACTTTAATGCAAATAAAGTTGTTTAAAGTTTACGAAAATTTAACGGAAAGTTGCAACGAAAGATTTTTGGTGGATTTTGTGTGTACATAGGTATGTGTTCCAGAGCCGAAGCTGCAGACATATTTTATCTATTTTGGCGCCGGTGATAACATCAGTTGCAAAATATTGGACTGACTTGCTGATGCTATGAAGATTCCAATACTATTATATTTTCCAGAAATTTTATGGTTAAGAACCAAATAAAGATTTCTATTAGCTTGAAGAAGTCTAAAATCGGTCTCTTTACTAAGGATACCTCAATCCAGCATTTCAGTGGAGCGATTTCGCCAAACCTATGACTGCACAAAACAAAACTCGAGTAAAGAAGACTTTATGGAAATTTGAATCTAAAGAACAACACCCAATCTACTAGAAAAGAATACAAAAAAGGACAGGCTCTTTTGTGAATATTCAACATGCCGCTGCTCAGGATTATAGAAAGCAGGCGTTAGATTCCTTAAAATTACAGGTTCTTATAAGAGCATTCTTCTTCGGTTCATAATATCTGCAAGTCTTGATTTCCACCAGAGTTTATGGGAAATACTCTGAACTAAAGGAAAGAAAACTCATTGGTAATTGGAATCTAAAGACGTAGCATCTCTGGAAATACTAAAAAAGAATACCAAAAAGAAGCGCTCTTTTGAGAACATCCATCTCCGGTTTCTAACTAAATGTCCGCAGCTCAGGATCTTATAGTCGTGTTCCTAAAAATTACATATTTTTATGAAAATATGCATCTCCGGCTGCCAACTAACCCCGATTTCCCATTAGCGTTTATGAAAATAAACCGCTGAAGTTTCGGTTTACAAGGAAAATCTACAAGTTCTTTAGTAAACTACTTATTGGTAATAAGGTATATACACTAAATCCAAATGGATCAAAAGGAAGAGTTCGACTGGACTAAGAACTTTGGACATATTCTCTATTGAAGACCTCTCACGGCCGTTAAGTAAAGCTTAAGGTACGCTAGGAAGAATATCAGGTCACGATCATGAGTTAGTAGAACTAGCTATTTCCGAAGAATGATATAGTAGGGAGACCTCTCTACGAAGGTCGCTTATAATCATTAAATGCAGCTTAAGCTACAGTGGGAAGGATATCAGATCACGATATTTATGAGTTGGTAGAAATGGTCATCTCCTAAGGATTGATAGAGTAGAGCTGCCGATGTCTGGTGTTGTGGTGGAATATTTTCCAAATCTTCTCTTACTAAAAAGTTAGTCCCAAAACATACCACAGCTGCTTCATTTTCAGCAAAAATTAAATCTAATCGATTCCATCTTTAAGTTTAAGAGCATAGCCGGTACATACCCACAACTGGTATGCAGCACTGACAGCAGTGTTGGCTTCAATGAACACAATGAAGTTAAGATTTTTTGGCGAACAAGCATTCTTGCGGCAATACAGCACCACAATGGCAGATAGAGTGGGGGACTGAAGACGTGGCTGTATGCGCGCATAATTTGTCCATTTTATGCGACAACAATCAATGAGAGACGGCTGCACCACGACCACCGCTACCGGAAAGCTAAATGCCAATTCAGCTATGTACCCCAAACGCCGCAAGCCGCACAGGCACAGTAAGTCCAATATGAATTGAACAAAAGACGCTTAAGCGCAAAAGCTGTGGCTGTAGGAAGCCGCATGGCATGCATTCTGTGGCTGAATATTGAATTCTCAGCTATTGATTTTCAATGAGACGCCAAGTCGTTGTTATTATTATTATTGTTTTCTTTACGATTTGTGTTTCTGCTTTATTTGTCGCGCCGAGCTGTAAGCCAAAACGCGTTTATCAATAATTCGAAGGCGACTATTTTTACTGTTATATGGGATGTAGTGGATGTGTAGTAGACGGAGAAGCTTACGGCTTTACTGCTGTTGTGACGTGATTGTTTGTTTTCTCTTTTTTTTTGCTCCCCTTTTTATTAGCAAATGCGCGGCATTTCCCCAATGAGGTTCCTCGAAAAAATTTATTTCGTCTTTCTGACTTTGCGACGCGCTGGTAAGACTCTCTGTAAGTATTTTGGTGTGCGCACACTTTGGGGGCTTCGCAAACAATATTTCCTAGTTATGCCAAGATTCTTACGCGCGAAGTTGTGCAGCGGCTCGAAAGTTATTATTGTTTCATGCAAGCAGACGAATAGTTTATTTATTTATACTTTGCAAGGGGTTTGAGGGTGTGCTGATTTCGAGGCGCGTGCTCTGTGAAGCTTGCTACAGCTGAGACTCCAGTGCTGAGCATTTTCAAGCAAACATATCCATCAGCGCCCCTTCGTCGTCTCGTTTACTTTATGGCGAATGCAACGCTGTGCGCTCGTTTTGTTTATGCCTTGGCGTGTAGAAGTATGCAACGTTTTTATTACGCTGCCACAGTTTTCGAAAATTTTTTCTAGGCCCCCAGCCAACTATTTCGATATACAGCCTGCTTGCTTTTTGCGTGGCTCGAGTCTTCAGTGATTTCTCTACTGTTGACTCTTAAGGCAAGCCCTAACAGTAGCACCGGTAAGGTCTGCACACTGCAACAACACATTTTTGTCGTCCAAAATTTAAGTTGCTGCCTCCGCCTAGTTAAATAAAGCTCGTCGTTACACCACCCCTGTGTGTAAACAAGCCAGCAAGAAAGGTTTAAATGTCGTGACGCACTCGTCGTTTACTGGCAGGCGTGTGCTAGCTATTTTCGTGTGAAACCGCCCAAGGTACCCCTGCCAACCAGTTGGGCTAACAAAAACTTCATTTATTTTCGTTTGACAGTTTGTTGCCATAGCCATTGTTTGCTCCAGTTATTTAAGGTTCCCCTACTGCCGGCGTTAACTTGGCGGAAGGCAAATTATTTTCAGCTGCTGCTTAGCCCTTACTAACGCTCCACTTTGCTTTTACCTATGCATATTTGTTTTTGTTTTGAATTTTACGATGCGTCTAATGAGCGGGTAAGCAACGGTGCGTAGCACAGGTGAGCTAACTGACAGCGTTCACCGTGTTTTGGGGCGGTGCTGAAGAGTAAGGGTGGGCGCTGCAATGGCATTTAACCCATAATATTTAACATGTGCTGGAATTTATGATTTCATTGAAAGTCATTGCCGCCAGCGGGTGGTTCTACATTGCGCCGTTTGTTGTAAAAATATTTAACCTCCTTTCTTGTTCTATGAAAACACGAAGCAGCAAAGCAATAATAAGTTTCTTGTGTAATAATTGTTGGAGGAGTTAGCAGATTTCATGCACGAAATCCTTTGTGAGGAAGGAAAGTTGAGTCTTAAGTAATAATTTTAGCTTGAAATTTGCTTTAAGAAATTGTCGGAGTGGTTTCAAGAAAGTTAATTGTGAATTATACAACACAGAATTGCTGAGTTTAGGGTATTTAAGCGCCATAACCAGTTTCCAGCCTAAACAGAACGAATTTTGGGTGTTTAAGAATAAACTCTTTTTAAAATTTTTTAAATTTTTAGGTGCATTAGGACATAAGAATTTTAAGAATACTAGGTAAAATATTTAAAGAAAAAATTTTTTTTTCGTGGATGAAACCTAAAACCTAATTTCGAAAGAAATCTAAAATTCATAAAATGAAGACAATTAACTTGATTTAAAAAAAATTATTTTTCGACGATAAGCTAAAAAAAAATTGGAAAATATTACCAATACGGCCTGAACTTGATGTCGAAAGAAATTAAAGTTTATTAATATAGAAAATAGATTGAAATTTCTCCCAAAATTTTGTCAGTTTTGTCCTGCTAAATTTCTTAGTACGCTTTTCTAAACTTTATTAGAGCTTTCTAAAGCTTTTTGTCAACTTTTCATTAATATATTACACCTTAATATTTTATTTTTTAAAAGAAAATTAAAATATCTTATCAGTGAAATAAAATCTTTCCAAATTCAAGCTGCATTTGATACTTTACATTCGAAAGCTCTAAGTATCTGTTCGTTAAATATGCATGGTATAAATTTTATTGTACTATATGAACACTAGTCGTTCCGAATAGTATACGTATCAGGTCTTCGGTTAATACAGTATCAAAAAAATTGTTTTAAATTGTATATAATTACTAGAGGAACCGTCCACGCTTCACTGTGGCTGATACATAGATAATACTACTACCATCTATATGATTTCTATTAGTTGGATTATAACTATTAGTTGTTGAGATATAATATTTTGTGAAGCAACTTGTGTTAGTTTACAAAAAAATGGGTCAAAAGCATTTTATGTGTTTATAAAGAATTTGGCATTTTGGGGAAAATACTGTTGAATTTGGGCTCAGGGAAATCCACCGTTGAAAAGATATTTGCTAAGCTGGAAACAGGCGAAATGAGCAGAGTAGGTGCCTCGCAAGTTCATAATCCAACAAAAACAACGAATAACTGATTCTGAGAAGTGTTTAAGTGCTCTCTAATCGGATTAAAGCCGAAATTTTTCGTCAGTGGTAGAAACATAGCTCCATCATTTCCCACTGGAGTCCAATCGACAGTCATTGTAGTGAATTGCACATGATGAACCGGTTCTCAAGCGTGGAAAGTTATGACATCAGTCTTTTGGGATGCACGTCGTATAATACATACTCAACGACTGATTACTCTGCCAGTTATAATCGATATCACTGCGTATTTGGTTGCAGTTCTTTTCTTCTATTCCAAATATTTAGCAGTTGTATTATTTTTGAGAAGACTCTGTTTAAAATTGTGCGCATATATTCAAATGATTCCTACAAACATGAATTAAGATTTGAAATATAATTTTTGTATTTATAAGCTGTATTAAATTTGACATAAAGAGATAAAGGGTATCCTATGTCCTTACCTTGGTTCTAAGCTATCTCTCCACCAATGTTCAGCCAAATCGGTCAAGCCGTTTTCATGTTATGTCGTGACAACGTTTATATGGGAAAATGGAATTGTCGTCTTACTCTATCTTACTCGCAATTTTTCCTTATTTGCTCGCTTAGATAGATAGATTATATAGATTTTGCATATCAGCAACAAGTTTATTTATATCCCACAATCTATTTCTCTTATCTCTAATCTATTTTGCTAATGAAAGCTCATCAACTGCGAATTTTGATCGTTAGCTCCTTGTTTAAAATGCTTGACGTTCTTTGTGCTCCTTTTCAATGAGAACTGAGTATTTTCTAGCGTTTGTGTTTATTTAATTATTATTTCTTACATATGTTGCAGATTGAAATTCTCATCCACTTAATGCTATAGTGAAAGCTCATGAACTGATATTTTCACCCGAACGCAAGTTTTTTATATAATACATAGCAAAGACAGAAAACTATAAGACATGTTTTTATTTAATCATTATTTCATAGCTCTGCAACATGCCGCTGCAATACTTATGCACTTAATGCTATAGTGAAAGCTCGCGAAGCGAAATTTTCACCTGAAAGCAATCTTTTCATGTATAGCAAAGATGGGAGACTAGAAGATTTATTTTAACTTATTATATATGATGATTGCACTATTATTATAAAATTTCTAATGTTTTACGAATTTCCCTCCAATTTCAGGCTACGAATGGATCGGCTGGCGCAATGATACACCCGATTTGAATGGCAAACCAGTTGAAATCATTTTCGAATTTGACACCGTGCGAAATTTCAGTGCGATAATATTGCATACAAATAATATGTTCACCAAGGATGTGCAGGTAAGCGGAGTAACTAGGTATTATTTGACTTAATATTATTGATTAATAGGAAATTATTTGACTTAACATTATAGATTAATACCAAATACCTCAGACTAGAAATTTTTATAAAATTAAAGATTTTGTTTACATTTATTAAATTGCCTAAAACTAAATACAATTATTCCACTTTAATATAAAAAATATAAAATGTTTCGTCGCTTTTCTACTCTATTCCAAATACCATCATAGGTGTTCGTGCGTGCTAAGGTCTTCTTTAGTATTGGTGGACGACACTTCTCTGGCGAACCGGTGCAATTCTCTTATATGCCAGACACCGTAATGGATCACGCGCGCGATGTCACTATCAAATTACATCATCGCGTTGGTAGATATTTGAAAATCAATTTATATTTTGCTGTGAAATGGATTATGCTGTCGGAAATTTCATTTATATCGGGTGAGTTGCTGCGCATATTTATTACTGAGGGAAGTGAAAATGAAACAAAAAAGCGAAAGACCCAGTAGCAACAATGAATGAAACTGAAATATATATTCCAAATAATAAAAAAAATATAAATTATAAGAAAGCACAAAACAAATGTAAACGGCAAAGAAAAATAGTTGAAAATAAATTAAAACAAAATAAAATAAAAAAAATATAGATCGGAAATTAAACTAAAAGTAAATTTAAATACAATTTAATTAAATTTAAAAAAATTAAAATAAACAAAAAATAAAATGTATTAAAATTAATTAAAATAATATTACAAAAAAAATTAAATTAATTAAAACAAGAATGATAAAAAATAAAACCAAATAAATAAATTTAAATTTAATTAATTAACATTTAATTAAAACAAATTAAATTATTATTATTTAAACTAAATTAAATTAGTGAATACAAAAAAAATATAAAAATAAATAAAATAAAATAAATTAACCAAAAATAAAATAAAATTTAATTTACTTTAAATTAAAAAAAATTAAAATGAAATAAAGAAATGAAATAAGTTGAATTAAATTAAATAATTTAATACAAAATAAGTATAAAAATAAAATTAAATTAAATCAAGCTAAATTATCTAATACACAAAAAAAAAATAAAAATAAGATCCAATATGATATATTATAATAAGGTAAAGTATCATCAATTAAAAGACTGAATAATACTTCAAACCTCAGCCATTTAACATACGTATGTACATATGTATGTTAAAGTCTGTTAATGTAAAAAAAAAAATTGTGAAACAATAAAAGAGAATCAGAATCAGTTTTATAAAATTAGGCATAATAAAATTAGCTAAAAGTCATATAAATATAATAGTGAGAAATTATTGAAAGTTCAGACGACGTAGCATAACTTAACATTATCTGACATAGCTTAACATTTTTAACTTAACACTAACAGAATTTACCATAGATAATATAAACAAATTGTAAGCAACAAGTTTTAAATAAAAAAAATTGATTAACAGAGCTTAAGATAACATAACTTTGCTTAACTTAACATGACTTAACGTAACGTAATGTAATGGAACAATGATAAATATGATAAAAACGACACAAAGTTAAATTAATTGAAATTTTAACATAACTTAACGTAACGTAACATAACGTAACAATGAACAAAACACATAGCTAAATTTTTAGAAATTTTAGTTAGCATAACATATCATAACTCAACGAAACATAGCAAAACACCATTATATACATACACATACATATGTATGTATGTATAAAGAATAAGCTGCCAAGATTTTTTAAATGGAAATTCTAAACAACATAGCATAAACATGTAAAGAATATAAAGTTATATTATTAGAAATTATTAGAAACTTTAGGCAACATAACATGACTTAACATAAAATAACATAACATAACAGCATATACCACAATAAATAAGCATAAACTACATAAAGTTAAAAGTAATAATTTTAAATATCACAACATAAAGTAACGTAACTTAATATAACATGACCGCACATACCATAACATACTTCAGTAAGTTATAAGCAACACAATTTGAACATAAAAAAGAAGTTGAACATAAGGCAACACAACTTTATCTGCCGTAACATTACTTAGAATAACATAACATAACATAGCATTGACTAATATGTAAAAAAACCACAAAGTTAAATAAATCGAAATTTTATAAACCACAACATATCAAAACATAACCTTACGTAACATAACATAACATAACATGAATAATATATAAGCATAAACAACAACAAGTTAATTAAATAGCAATATTAGACAACTTAGCGGTTATAGTATCCTCATAACATAACTTAACGTAACACAACTTAACATAATACAGCTTAATAATTCACAAAAAAAAACAAATCATGTCATAACATAACAAAACTTGACATAACATAAAATTACTTGACATAGCATAACATATCTATCTAAAACAGTGCTAGTTATCTCCAACTTCTCTTTTCACAACACTTCGTCAGAAACACAAAATGCATAAGATTTACTTAAAACCCCAATTTATATTGCAAACGGTAAGCCACGAAGCCACAACTGAAAAATTTCAGCTAGCCAAAAACTTTATAAGCCGTTAGAAAAATTACCTACAAATCCTAGTGCAGTTTGTTGCATCCACACACCCAAAGGTGACTAATAAATTTTTGCAATCGCCTACAATAAAGTATACCACAATTTCCCGTAAGCGTTGTGCATGCAAATAACGAATGCTTTTTGCGAGAACCAAACACTCAAACATTTACACGCACACACACAAACATTTACACGCGCACATCCCCATCAATACAAATGCTGCTATGCAACACTCACTCTCGGACGCTTGGTAGTATGTACACTCACCGTTAAGCGCCTTTGTGTTACTGCAATTGAAATCTGCTTTGGTCGAAATTTGGCATGCATGCAACATACGATTTTTGCTTGCTACATGCAACTTATGCAGCAACAAAGAGTAAAACTCAATAAGTCGACGCCTGATGGAGACTACAAAAGCCAAATGGCGCACGCACGAGTGTACCGACACACAAACACATACATACATATGCTTGTGGAAAGTATATATACACATACATATATATGTACATGCATGCAACATCATACATTAGTTGGATTATTAGTGTGAGTAAAAGCATATGAAGGGGCATTTCTGCTGGCAACATTTTTCCTATGAAATTTCCGCCCACCCAAAGATTGAGGTAAAAGCGCGCAACAACAACAACAGCAAAAAAACGTTAGCACGTATTTGGATTTTTTTCTGGCATATATACATGATCGCCATAGGTGTATGCTGGCAGTAAATATGGTTGCTGGCCCTTTGTATTTGTGTTTGTGCAGATGTGTGTTTGTGTGCGACTGCTGCGTGCTCGTGTGTGGCTGAGTGCATGGCAAGTAGAGTGCGCTTTCAAATGCATTTCGAATGGAAAATCATTTTCAGCTTCATTTCACTTTCAAGTGATGGCATAAGTACGAGCGCACGTTCACAAATCACACATGCACACAACTCACATACATATAGATATATTTGTGTATGTGTGTGTTGTTGCACGTAAGCACTATATTTGCATGCAATGTATGTATATTTGTCAGTGTTAATGCGATTGCGTTTGTATGCGCTATCGCACGCTTGCACACACACTCACACATATACACAGGCATGCATTTGCAGTTAAAAGCCAAAGTTTCGAGTTCAACTTCGGGTATACATGTATGTGTGCTCCAGTGTCCATTGTCGGCCAGCAATCACCATCGAATTCATATTCATTTGTCGTTGAAATAAAATTGCGCATATATTTTTCCAACGTTTTGGCCGACAACAATGAATGTCGTCATCACACGTGCTACTACAAGTATATTTAAAGCTCGTATTTAGGTGGTAGTGACGCTTAGTGTGTGCGTGTGTGTGTGCAGCTGTACTTACCACTTATAGATTTACTCGTGCAAATACTTTGTAGGATATTACTGCATGTCCGGTTGTTCTGCGGAAATGCAGGAAAGTCAGTAACAAGAAAGTTAGAGGAAATAACTCGAAAGTGTAGCCGGTATAATATACTGCGGCTATTGTAGGCAAAATCACGTAGTAGAAAGTCAATAATAAATTGTCGAGAAATGTATGCATATTTATTTGGGCGTAAATATTGCGAAAGCGAGTGGGCGCACTTCTATATTACAGGCAGGTAGGATGGACTGTGTGAAATTACTTGAAATACAATTTTTATGGTAAAACTGGTAGTTTTTCGGGTAAAAAATTATTTTCCAAATATTTATTTTTCAAAATAATAGATAAAATAAATAAAATATTAGCACATGATAAATAATAACGCGATTGCAGTGCGATTGCTTATATAAACCTTGGCAAACTTAAGAAAATATTTTTATTGTCCCAACCGAACCATACAAAAATAAAATATACTAAAAGTTAAAGTCTATTTATAAGTTTAAGTTAGGTCGTAGGGTTGATACAAAGTCGATAGACCTCACTTAGATAGATATTTGTCCTATGTGCTATCTAAAAAAACTGTTTAAAGCACATTACCTTATAAGCACTTATTTAGCAGGGGCCTAGCTTCTTGTGCAAATTGTCGGTTTTGCGACTCGGAGTCTGAAACTCCAGAACACCTGCTAATAGACTACACAGCAGTCTGTAGACGCAGGATAAAGGCCCTTGGATTCATGTTTCCAAATAGAGATCACATCGTCTCAATAGCACCTAGCAGTATATTAAAACTCGTCAATTTGCTGGGACTAGTTGAGTCGATGTAAGTTAGGAGAGGGCACAATAGACCTTAGGTCGCGGTGCAATCGTCATATAATTATCTATCTATCACCACATATCATGAACTAAACGTTTTGAGCTTACCACAAGTTCGTTATGGCAGTTAATATCAATCCCAACCACATCTCTGGGTACGCCAAATAAAGCATAATCCACAACAGAGGAGAAAATTACAAGTTTATTCTGTTTCGCCTTCCTCCCTACAGCTTTAGCTTAAGCCTCTGGTATTTAGTCGCAGTGCGTATTACCTATTAGCGAGATCAACATGCACGTAATTCGAAGCACCAATAAAGGTTGCCATCGGATCAGAAGGTCTAGTTCTGGTGGCTGACTAGCGCTTGTCGAATTGACTGCAGGTTCTTAGGTTTAGAGCTGGAATCAAAAAGGAGAACAGACAATCGACTCCCTTTCAAGCGGATGGAACTGATTGCGGAGTATTATACCTACCGCTACTTTGGTGGCAGTCATCTCCGATTGATCGACATTACTCTGTATCGTACATTTTAATTTTGATTCATCTGTAAAGTAAATCACTGCATCCCTTCTTTAACGGTTTCGCCCCACCTACCAATCCCTCGCAGGTTATGTTCTTAGGTTCTGTGCTGGAACTCATGAGGACATCAGACAATCCAATCCCTTTCTCTGCGCTGCGGGGCAATAAATCTACCGCTACCTTGATGGCAGCCCTGCTTTGCTTGAAATAGGCTGCAGTGGTGTGGTAGCCTAAAACTAAAGTGTACGGGTAGCTGACGACAGAAGACTTCACCTCCTACTCTCCATTTTAAGAAACAGATCACTGCACTCCTTCTACAGAGGCTTCACCCCACCCACCCCCTTGCAGGTGTGTGAGCCAATGTGGCACTGCCAATAGAAGGTTATTCGATGCAATGATCTAGTTTATAGGGAATGGCGTTAAAGCAGTCGAAAATTTCAATGTGTCCTGCCCAGAATATCTTATACATATAACTTTCCGTAGTCTAATAGCAGCCTTCGCTCCCAAGTGTATACTAGCAATGTGTAGAATGACATTGAGTGAAGTTGTTCGTGTTGTCTTCAATGCAGCATAAATCCTATGTGGGCTACTCTTTAAGCACGCTCCAGTCTCTTTAAACATTATAAGGCTAAATACGATTTCATAGTGCCAGAATACCACTTTTAGTGATAGGCTACATCACTTCCCAATTGCTCCTCTACAACAGTATAAGGCGAGAAATGCCTTCCTCACTTTCTTCTATATTCATTGATAAGATTATAAAGTTAATTTCTCAGAAAACCAAAAAATGTCAATTTCATCATGTTCGCAACAAATATCAATAAAAATCTGGAAAGAAAATGCTTCTTAGGAAAGTATTGTTCACAGCGCCTTCTGTTGTTGTTCAGTATTATTGGTTTCTAGAAATAATATCCCGACTAATAGCTTAAAATATTTTGTATATCTAACTATAAATGTTCCTCTTATACCATACATATTTATGTTGAACAAATTGATTTCTAACTCATCAGCTGATACCGATATTACCACTTACAAGACCTGATTATTTTCGTTAAAATAAAATGCTGTTAAGCATTACTTATTGCCATAAGTCGAACATTAGTTATTGATTACTCTTACCAGCTCTGCTGAAGGTAAAAATTTTGAAGTAATGGGCCGTCAAGTCAGTATTTAATTTATCGCGTAAAAATTTAAGAATAATTTTGCTGGTCAATAAATAATTTTCTAATAAAGTGTCGATGTTAAAAAAAACCCATATGTTATATTTCGATCGTAGATCGTAAGGAAAGATCTGAAGACTGTTTGACCGCGGATTGGTCACACTTAAACAATGAATATGTTCATTGTGCTCCCAAGCAAGTCTCCTCCAAATACCATTCATCTACTTTATTGATTTGATAAGAAAGCAAAGTCCAAGTATATTTCAGCCTTGCTCTTCAGTTCTGTCTGAGATTTTAAAGAATGTTTCTCCAAGAAGCTGCTTATTTGTTAAAACCGCCGTAATAACACTCCTACAGCATATAGATCAGCAAATAGCTGGCAAACAAATGAACGAAAAATTCCAAACCTTGTATGAAGCAATTTTTTATTTGGCGAGAAGTCTTCATGAAATTTAGGCTTGAATTTTTATTATAAATTTTTAAGGCAACGTAAAGTTTTTGGCTAAATTGTTCACATCAGATCACTATACCATATAGCTGCCTGACAAAGAGACCAATCAAAATGAAGTTCAGAGTCAATGGAAATTTTTTCTGCACATAAAAAGCAACATACATACTTCTAAAATAAAAAAAGATTACAGAAGGGGTTGGTAAAGGAACAAATATGTTCATGTATATATATTTATTAAGTTAAGCAAGTTCAAGATAGCAAGTTATAATATCAAAAACATAGGTATAAGTTTCCCTCAAAAATAAATTAGAATTTCACAAATTCACAAACTCGTCACAAATATGTTCTAAATTCAAAAATTTACTGCTTGAAGTTAAAAATTTAGTAGTTTTTCTAACAAATGCAGCTTTTTATTTACAATCACATATACATATGTATGTAATATGTATCGTCTACGACTGCGCCACTAAGTGCATGATTAAATGCTAATTCATGCATACCTGTGCGTGCGTATAAAATTTTCTTACCTAACGGTAATGCAGGGCTACGCATTTGCATACATGCACATCTTAATTTAATGCGCATTTACAATTGAAAACTTGAAAAAATGTAAATACTTGAAAATTTCGCATGTTAACGCATATGCAGCAACGAAGAAATATATGTATACACACATACTAGCTTGCATTTACACAAACGACATGCAAGCAGTCAACAAATGTGTGCTGATTGGTGGCTGTATTTGTTTGTATGAGTTTCACTGTGTTTGTTAATAAAAAGTCAGTTACCGACTGTGACTTTGCACTCTGCGTACAACAAAAACAAGTCTGCCCTCCAACTAGTTAATTACATCTGCACATAACTAGCTAAATGCAAAAACAATGCAAACTGCGATGGCGCCTAGTGGTATGCAAATATAAATGCAAATGTATGCATTTGTATGTAAGCAAGTGAGCTAAGTTACAGTTTGCGCTAAGGTAAAGCTAAGCTAAAAGCAAGCACTTACTTTAGGTGCTGTGTAGTTGTATCTATATCTATGTTAGTATATATATATATATATATATATATATATAAATATTTATATGCATTTTACAACTATGCACGACGCCATATGCAAATAGGCAAATGCAGTTAAACAAAAAAGTTGAAGGGCACATCAAGGTAACGCCAGTTACAACAACATTACTTGCAACAAAAACAACTAGTTGCGTAAAAGCAACAAAAATGCTAATTCCACACTTGGCTTATTTAGAATAATAAAGTGCAGCGTTAGGTAAATATTTAAAGGCAGCTGCGTTTGTAGCTTAAAGGCAGAGAATATTAATTTTAATATATAAAGTTAAATATATAAAACTTTTGCAGCAAGGCTTGATTGGGGAACAAAATCCGTGCCTTATTGAGTTGATGGTGTTAAGATGGACATAAAATACTTGACAAAAAAAATTAAATTTTCAATTACACAAATACAAAATTAAAATAGTAAAAAAAAATTAAAAAAAAATTAAAAAAAATTGAAAAAAAATAAAAAACACTAAAAAAAATTAAGAGAAATTTGAAAACTAAATTAAATTAAAAAAATTAGTTAAATTTGTCACAAAAGATAAAAAAAAAATTTTGATGAAGCTAATGTTGATATTCTACAGAGAAAAAAATAATTTTAGATTAAAAAAATAAGGAAAACATAATTCCGTAAAAGTTTAGATTTTCCAAAAATATTGTTTAAACTTTTTGATGAAGCTAATAGCGATATACTAAAAAAATTAAGAGAAAAATATATTACATTAAAAATTGATACAAAACGTGAGAAAAAAATTTAAATTTTTTATTTAAAATTTCTACTTTGAAAATTTGTTTTTAAAACTTTTGATTTGATTTGATGGAAATCTTATTTGAAATACTAGAAAAAATAAGACAAAACTTTAAGATTTTTATTATTTGTTGAGAAGCTTTAATTATTTCAAAAAAATTCAAAATAAACTTCAATAAATACATATTTAGATTTCAAAAACTTTTTTGAACATTTTTTAAGATCTCGGATTTTTTGCGAAATAAAATTGTTTAAAAACGAACTTCAAAAAATATTTCAATTAGGAAATTTTTTTCCAGTTTTTTGATGAAGCTTATATGTATTGACAGAACATAAAGATTGAAAAGAATATTTTAAGTTTTATCTTTTTTATAAATACTCTCAAAGTTCACAAAAAGAAGTGTTTAAAAAATCATAGAGAAATTCAAATTTAAATTTGTTGCAAGTTTTGTTCAGAAAGAATTATGTGTGGGTCATTTCAACAAAAATTTAAATTCAAAATTCGAATCCAGTTGTTTCGTATAAACAAAAGGCATTATTTTAAACAATTTTTTTTGTGGAAATATGAATTTTGATTCAGTTATAATTTCTGAAAAACTGTGAATTAAACTTTCCAGTTTCTAATTTATAATTTCTGAGTAATCATTTTACAAAAAAAACACAATATTTAAAAATTTATACTTAAAAAAAAATTAAAATAAATTAATTTAATTTAAAAATTTTTAATATTCTTTATGTGCAAAAAATTTTATGATTGCAATCTTTTTTCTTAAATTTTAGCAAATTTTTCAAACAACAAAAATTTAAAATAATTTTTTTTTTTAATTTTCTTTAAAAAAAAAAATCAAATAACATAATTTTACTATTGACTCTCTAATGCTTATGTGGTAAATAATATTTATTATGAAGGCAATTGTGAAATTTTGGCAATTTTTTAAACAAACATATTTAAAAAAAATTCCAATTAATTTTCATAATTTAGTTTATTTCCTTTACAGTCTTTAGTCAAAAGAACATACATACATGACGTTAAGATTCATATACTAATTTCCTATCCTAAAAATATTTTTTACAAGTTGATTTTAAAAATATCCTTCTATTTCCGAGCCTTCAATCAGCTTAGTTATCAATTTCTGCCGGTCGAAGTCCAAAACTTATCAGAACCCATCTTACAAAACTTTTAATACTGACAAATACTTCCAAAGTGCATAAAAGAATTAAATAAATATCTTCTAATAGTTACCTGTTGCAAGAAATTCATAGAAAACCTCTCAAATGCTAGTTGCCAACGAAAAAGGCTTTAAGCTTTTCCCCCGCCAACAACTCCTACCGAAACTTCCTCAAGCACTTAACGCCTTTCATCCCGTAAGCATTAGCAAGGGTCTACCACTTTGTCGCAGCATTTAGTAGTTTAGTATTTAAAAGTTATCCAACCACATGCTGAGTCATTTGAGCTAGTCCAAAGGCAGCCTAAACAAGCAAAAACCACAGACTCGTACAAGCGTCCTCTGCTGCAACTGCTGGCATTGTCCTGCCAGCAATATCTGCCTGAGAACATCGACGCCTGTCTTTATGCTCACTACTTCCTGCCTTTTATGCGCACTTTTATCCACCTACTAATCCTTTATGTACAACAAATTAGTCGAAGAAAAGTGAAAAGGTAAAAAGCAAAAGTACCACATCTATGAAAAGATTGTGGCAGATGGAGTGGCACAAAAATAAACTTAAGTATGTAGAACGACATCGTTTGCGTGTGTTTGTGTGAAAATGCGTGCACACATTTCCTTTTGATCTGGAATTCTCAGATTATGTGCTTTTTTCTCTCGCTCTCTCCTTCTTCAACAATTTATTTTGTATTTGCAAATCTAGCATCTACTGTTGGTGTTGTTGTTGCCTGCATTGAAGCGCTGGCTTTAGTGCAAGCTTGCCGCTGCTGAATGAGCTATTGAAGTGTTGATAGAAGATACGCTTCTGTGACTCAGCCTGCCTCTTTGTGGTTGCTGTGTGCATTATCACGATGTAGATGTAGATATTTTCGGTATACCCATTACGGGATATGGTGCAATGAGGGACTTTTGTTCTGCAGGAGTTAGTACTAGAGATAGTGTAGAAAAATCTATGTGTGTGCCGTTCTCTTTTTATGCCTAATACGCATTTTATGCGTTCTTAAAGTCGGTAGGCTTCTATTCACATATTGGAAAAATAAATTTCTGTCCTCAGACCGGATTCATATACTAGATTGTGGAATAAAATTTCAAAAACTTACGGCAATTTCTTTTTTCTTAAATTTTGGCAAATTTTTCAAACAAAAAAAATTTAAAAAATTTCAAATAATTTTTTTTTTAATTTTCTTTCAAAAAAAAAAAAAATCAAATAACATAATTTTACTATTGACTCTCTAATGTTCTGTTTCTTTGGAGGTTAAGTTTTTCAACCAATGGAGTCAAAATTCAGCCTCTCCAACAATATAATGTTATGCAGAGTTCCTAAACAATCAAACGTATATCGCAAACTCAAAGTCATACAGATTATATGATAATTGCCTTTTAAGTCTCCTCAGTCACCGTGTTTTCAAATATAAATCGAAAAATTTTATCTGGTTATCACTTTATCCTGCAATACTTTCCTCAAAATCTCTCAAATAATCTGTAAACGCTGCTGTAAAATCTTATTAGTTTCCCCGATCTATAATTTGAATATCTTGTTCCATAAGTTAGTAATTTTACAGGCATTTGGATTTCCTTCAATTGACGATTAACTTGAATTTTCAGGTACTTTGATTCCCCAAAACATTTTAGCATTATATTTGAGGTTACAGCTAACCATAGTGACTTTTCCTTGAAACCAATCCTTATACGATGGGATACATAACTATTTATTTGAAGCAATTCATATTTAAATAAATTGGCTTAGATTTTCTTGAAGAGTTTGGCCCAATACCACACCATTGTTTTAGATAGGTCCTACACCGAATCGATTATTTCTAGAAAACCTTAACACCTACAATGTTGTTACGTACATCGCCTTCGTTAGTTTAGATCCGACTGTTTCATAAAACTGAATTTCTTTCCCTAAAAAGGGGTAAACTTTGTGTTTGGAATAGATCCTAACGTGTTGAGGAATTATCTTTACTATCGCTTACAACATCCACTGCAATATAGTATTTTTTCTTTTACTTGTCAGTTCAATCCAGGCGGAAGCAACAGTATTCCAGGGCAACAAGTTCTATACCAAGGGTATATACATAAAAGTATATTGCTCTGAAAATAGTAGTATTCCCGAACAACAGGTTCTATTCCTAGGGTATATAAAATTATATAAGGTGTTTATTAAAATGCGAAAATAATAAGATAATATAGTTTTGCGCTTTTCTTTATATAATAAAGTTTATAATACTCACGAAGTTTTCAATACTTTATCGATTAACAGTGAAGATTTCTAGCCGCTGTGATCAAAAAGTAGAAACGATATACAAAATATATGAGAATGCAGTTTTAAAGGAACACATAATGAGTGAAATACCAGAAAGATGGAAAAAACTTGCATATTCAGCGTAGTTCTGCATTATTCTGATTTATACTTGTAGTAAGAACTTGACCTAATCTTACTAACTCATATTTGTTCAAAAAATCACATGTTACATATGAAGTAGTATGTTAATTAAACTGCCAATACTAGAAACAGAAGCTCGTGAAGCAGTTTATACCATGTCTAATATTAGTAGGTTGTTTTATATGGTTCTTGGTTAACATGGGTTACAGATCAATTTTAGTGACGCAGCTACTTAATTCTCTAAAAACACTTAAAATGGTTGTTTTCTTATGAATTTTTAAACCTGATTAAAGAATGTCTGGATAACGAGAAGCTTTTATGTTTTCACAATAACCATTCTAACGTATTTTAGAAACCTCTTTGCTTTCTGAGAACAAAGAACCCTAAGAGACATATCCTTACCTGTTCTGAAGCTAGCTTGACCGGCATTTTTTGAAGGATAGATATCTTCTCTGTGAAACATCACTGTTCTTATTAAAATCGCATCGTAATTTTAATAACAGTAGCAGTGAAAATATACCAATGTAAACAATTAAATAATACTAAAAAAACACAGCCAGTCTCCCTTGAGGCCCAGGAAACCAGCCTTTCATGTTGCTGCCTATGAATGAAATTGTCAAAATGAAATTGACAAAACCATTTGGGACAATTTGAGACAACACTTGAGGCAATTACCGCTCAACAAATCGTCATGCACAACAACAACAGTCAGCAAGGATACCAGCAAATTGCTAGAAGTTATACGCATACTATATGCAGTAACTAAACATAATAGAGGAAAGAGCAGCTGCTGGTCTTTGCCGCTGCGGGTTAACGCATTGTGCTGCATAATAACAAAAGGATGGCAAAAAGATTTGTATGCAGTAGCTGGGTATAGAGAGAATTCTTATGTTGAACTCTATTCTTTATGGGTTATATGCTATTGTGGTGAGGAGGAGCGTTTGCTTTTAACTATAATAAGCGCTGCGACGCAATTGCCAAAAAATAAACACTTGAGAATTTCCGAGTCGTGAAAAGAAAACAATAAATAAAATAGAATTAATAAAAGGTAAATAAAAGAGATAAACAAAAAAAATGGAGTGGAAAAAATCGTAACAAAATCACAGCGAAATACGAAAATCACAAAATAAATAAAGCGCTAAGGTAAATGAAGTGTTCAAGTGGTTGCTTGCAAAGGTGGAAAAGTGACAGTGCTGTGGCATAAAGGTAGCAGACTATTGTGACATGTGTGATATTAAACTGCTTGCAGCAAACATTTAAGGGCTTGAGTGCTTCAATTGTTAAGGCACTGAGACATTTAAAGTTTTTTTCGATGGGTTAAATGGGAAAATAAAGGATATGTGAATTCAAAAACCCAAAAAAAAATCATGAAAATAAAAAATACAGGAATCGATCAATACGTTTACCACTAAATCTACCGCCACGCATGAAATAAAGGATTTAAAGGTGGTACGCACAGTTGACTGCGAACACAGGACACTTAACTATGCTGTCACATGCTGGTAGGGGGCAAAACCGCAGCATTTGCGAATACAAAAGGCAAAGAGCAAAGCAAATTAGTAGCTATGAGCGCAGAAGCACAAAGAATGAAATAAAGAAACCTTCAAAAAAAAAAAAAAAAATTAAAAACTTCTGATAAAAAAATAATGTACGTAAAATAGTCGCACGCACTGTGACAAAGAAAAGCAAAAACGCTGTAAACAAAAAGCAGTAAATAAAACGAGTGCAACCACAACGCAAAAAACAGCAAATGCGTATGCTGCAAGGATAAGAGCGGACAGCAAATCACAGCGCCTTTGTTGTGGTTTGGCAGCACCATGAAAGCAAGGATATGCCAGAACAACTAAACCTGTGAAAAAAGAAACGTTAACTTTGGAAGCAGCAAAGCTATAATACCCTACAGATGTGCATTTCTTATAGCATAAAAGGTTATAAATCGATCTTTAAATAGATTTTGTTGGATCAGTTTGTATGGCAGCAATATGTTATAGAAATCCGATTTGAACAATATTTTTGGAGAGTAGTGTTGTTTTGGCTAATAATCTATGCTAAATTTCGAGACGATATATCGTAAAGTGAAGAACTTTTTCATAAAATAAGGAGATTTTCAGCTGTCAGTTTGTATGGCAACTATATGCTATTTGTATGGCAACTATATCTTCGGAGATAGTAACTTTGCCTTGGAAAATAACCTGTACTAAATTTCGTGAAGATAGCTCGCCAAATTAAGAAGTTTTCAATACAAGCACTAAATGCTGGTGTATCAGTTCATATGGCAGTTATATGCTATAGTGGACTGATATCTGCGGTTATCACAAATGAGAAGCCCTCTTGAAGATAAAAAACACGAAAATTTCAGATCAATATCTCAAAAGCTACGGGAATTGTTCATATATATACTGACTGACTGTTGGAAACGGCTAAATCGACTTAGCTCGTTACGTTGAGTTTATATAAGTATGTATAAGGTCTTATCTGATGGATCTACCGGATACAATGAAAAACAAACCAAAATTAACAACTACTTACAAATGTAAAATTAATTAAAAATATTTTCCAGCGGGCCAAATTGTGAATCTAAACCATTCTCAAATGCTCTTAAACGCACACAAAAAATTTCATCGAAATCGGTGCAGCCGTTTAGGAGGAGTTCAGTGACAAACACATGCACACAAGAAATATATACTTGTGTATAAAGATATAGGACCTCAAAACATTTCTTCAATGTGTTACAAACTTATTGTTGAGAGTATAAAAAAGTTCCCCTTGCTGCACTGCTTCTTGTCCAGTCGCCTGCGCATGATACAGCATTCATTCATACCCATTTGTTCGCGCATTGAATGCGTTAAATGTGGCACGAAACATTTTAATTATTTTAAACGTTTAATAGCCTCAAAGAACGCACACACATATGTACATATAAACAAAACTTAGTTTATGACATGCCTATTTAATAGTGCAAACAAAAGGAGTAGAAGTTGTAAAAATGACAGGCAAGCAACTGCTGGCTGCATTTGTGACGACGAGACAAAAGTGCCAAGATAGTGTCGCATACACAATGAAGTACCCAAAGCACACACACACACACACACAAATAGAGGCACACACGCACATTAATCTACTGCGTTGCAAACAAAGATTTAATGCTATAGTAAAAGACAAAAGCTTTTGAGTGCTAAATTTAGCTGTGTGCGTGCGTATTGAGTGAAGTCCTTTTAACAGGCGTTTGCGGCCGGGAATGAGGCACACGAAAATACACAGCAACTTACGCACATACACAACTGAATGCCACATAAAAGCTGTGACACGAAAGCGATTGTGTGTAGTTTGGTGCGCGCGCCTGCGTTAAGCGTAGGAAATCATATCTTCCCGTCGACATCAAAAATCATAATTACGCCATTTACTTCGCTGTAGTGCGGGGCGCCCTTCATGAAAACGCAATTGAAGGCTTCACCCTGTCCCGCCTTTGTTGCCAGCCTAAACAAAGCTATGCTTTGATACACAAACCAAAAAATTACTTTGCATTTACTTTTGAGTCTATTTGTCTACTAATGCGTTTAGTGCTTTGAAAGAGACATTAGTTTTCACTGTGAAGGTTAGTGCTTGCACAGACGCATTGATATTCATATCTCAGGGCTTCGACAAATGTATTAATTCTGCGCAAAGTTATTAGCTTCTTTAAGAAGAGCTTAAATTTTATAGTTAATTCATTAATGCTCACACAGCCACTTAAAAGCTCTGAAAACTCTCTACAATTATTTAGATATTGTATTTGAGTTCTAGACACTAAAATTGCTTACCGCCAACAGCCACTTAAAACCTTTGAGTAGCTCAAAAAAGTATTACATACTGTATTTGATTATTAAAGACTAGATTTTCTTAACGCTAACTTGGTTCAAAGAAAGATAGAGCTTTTGTTACTCTGAAAATATCTTCAAGTGGCAATATTTTATTTTTATATGTATGTAGTATTTAGGTACAAGAGATTACATTTGCTTACCACTAAAAGCTCTAAAAAAGCTTTTTAAGGTTTTAAAATAAAAAAAATTACATTTGCTTACCGCTAAAAGCTATTTAAAAGCTCTGAAAAAGCTTTATAAAATTTTAAAATAAAATATTTCTTTCGAAAAGCTTTATCTACTGTATTAGAAAACAACACACTCGATTTTTTATTCCTAAGTTATTTCAGAGAAATTTCGGGACTTTTCTGCTCTAAAAGCAATTCATTTAGCCTTTTGTTCAACACCAGTTCTAAGAGTTCCCCATAACTTAATTGAAGCAAGATCAGAAAACGTCATTTTATATTAGATGATGGATGATGCTGTCCTGGTTGATGCAGAAGTTTTTTCAAGAGAGCATAAAATGTATTTACTAGTGTTTCAATATAAGTTTAGAAACAGCTTTTGATAGGTACTTAATTAGCAATTAAGGAGTATTAATCCAAGACTTTGATTTCTAGTAAAACCCATGAAAAGCTATGAGAGGCAAGTTTAAAAGCCAGGAACAGGTTTTGATTTCTAGTAATACCTATGAAAAGCTGTGAAAGAATTACCTAAATTATGCTAAAAGCTATATAGGTCTATAATTATATCGGAAAACAGGAGACCAGTAGACTTATACTCTTATAGCTTTAGCTTTGGTGAATCAAATAAAACCCTTCAGTCTTGTTATGAACTCTATGGTTTGCATCTGGTTAGAATTCGCACTACAACTGAGAAAGCCAACAATAAGTACTGTAAAGCTTTCAAAACTCAAGTTATAATGGTAATAAAGTCACATGTATACATGCCTATACTCAAGAATTCTTCTAAACTAACCACACTTAGTTTAAATGGCTGATCCTCCAGGATGATGCAGAGATGCCACTTAAACTACTATATATCTATACAATACTTTGAGAAGCCAGATAAATTTCTGTAGTCGGACATTAACGCGATAAAGCGGCTTCAATCTATCCCAAAGAAAACTTGTTGTTGTAGCGGTAGAAAATTTTCCCGAAGTAATTTCCGGCATGGGTTAACAGTTCTAGGCCGGATAAAAATCTATGTCCGTTCCGGTTATTTAAAACCGACTGAAAGATCCGTTTGCTTAGACCCGACTGGAAACTGAATATCTAATACGATGTTCTCATTTACAAATTTTTTTAACTGACAAAGGCGAAGAACATTTGAAAAGAAAGTGTTGCGATGATTTTATCTCAATTTCTTTCAAGCAGCTAATACAACAGTTAGTACGTTAACAACTATTGAAAGTCGAACTGTGCTGGGAGAGAAGAGCTCAACTGAGACTCTAAGTCTCTAGCAGCGAACAGCAAGAAACTAGCGGATCTCCTAAAGATTCCTGGAAATGCGCTGTGATCAGACACCCAAATAGTCAGCATGAAGTAATCAATCACGGTATCAATAATTTATCTTGCTGAAGTTGTTTAATAGCCTTGACAGACGGCAGCGTTAATCCGGATTAACTGCGCACTTAATCAGATCCAAAGTTGTAGGTGACAGACGGCAGCTATGCGAGTTTGAAACTCTCATAAACAGCTCATTGTCCTTTTTATAATATTTTCAATGAAAATTGATAGAAGATAAACATTACGGTTGTTAGTCGACCAATTTTTACCAAACCATTTTTTACTACAAAAACACATAAGCAAAAATAAACACATTATTTTTAAAATTGCATCATAACATAGAAGTTTTATTGATATTATATTGAGAATTTGATAAACAGCTGTCAGGGTTGCTTGTATTTCATTCACAATAGATGAAAATTGGCCATTTTTAACAATGTTGCCAACGAAAATCTCACAAACTCCCTAAAATTTTGAGAGTTATTTTTGGATTCAGCAACGGAGTTAGCTGTGGTAACTCCTGAATTAATCCCGAAAAATGCAATTAATCTGGTTTAACGCTGCCGTCTGTCAATGCTATATGACACTCGACGACTTTTGAATCCTCCCTTCCCTGATTCCTCCTTTTCCATAGTAGAGTTTACAGCTTTCGTAGCTTTTCGTTTGACTAACCACTGTACTGAGATTTCAGCTAAAAAGTGGTATAAATATAATATTATTTCTGGATAAATTATCGCTTTAGCTTTAACAAATGTATAGTAAATTCCTGGAATCTTCGTGACATTTGATCGCTTCGCAGCGCTGTCGATATAAACTCATATGCAAGTACAATTTAAAATTTAATTTCCACCGCGGGTTTCGTGGAAATACAACAAACTTAAGGGTTGACCACAATATCCTTTTATTAACCGCATCAAGTGTGCGCGAAATGTTTCATTATAAACAGGAAATTATGCCACCCAGTGGTGAGCGTGAACAGGAACAAATATCAATATATGTCTGTACATACATATCTATGGACGATAACAATGTGCATATGTTGTTGGCGAGTATATAAGCTTATATGCATACATATGTATGTATGAAATTAATTCAAGATGCGTGACAAAGCGACAGTTGACGTATGGGCATCTTTCGCAACGCTTCAACTACCGTTATAACACACATATACATACATATATACAAACAAATATACCTTGAAGTCTGCTGTCAGGTCCTCGAAGTGCAGAAAATTGAATTCAGCCCTCGCAGGCTGCACTGTTCTTTCCAGGAAATACGCACAACATAACGCTCGAAGACATAATAATATCGTCGCCTTCAAAAATGATGAAAATGTATGCGCTAAAAAATGGGGGAAATTAAAAAATGAAAGTGAAACGAATGTGATTCGCTGCGGAACTAAATGCTGAAATATGGCAAATGGTTGAACAAACGGAGCGCAGTCGAAAATTAAAAGAGACGCAACTGTCAAAGAAAGTATCTTAAAGTGACAGCTGCCGGGCGGGAAGTGTATATTATCATTTGTTGGTCTATCGTGTATTTGAGGCCCAAAGGTGGGGTGTGCTGAGATGTCACGCTGTAACGCTATAATATTTAATTTCATAAAAGAAAAGTAAGTTATTGATATTTGTTTATTTGAGAGGAAAGAACGAAGAGTGAGAGAGTGACTTTCTGACCAGGTGCAAAGCGGATGTTATTTGCGAGAAGTTTGCTGAGGCTGGGTAGCACGCTTAACGGTAAACTGGATGCAAAAATATTAAAAATTATTCGCCAGGTGTTCGAGGGGGTGAGAACTTGAAGTAACTTGTGGCAATAAATTTATTATACATATCCGTAATAAAATTCTGATAGAATCATAAAAAATTAAATTATATTAAAAATAATTTAAATAAACCCAAAAAATAATTAATTAGTACTTATATAATGATTACAGGCACATTATTATTATCTGAGTAATCATTACACGCGCTTTTTCGCACTTACACCACAGCAATTTAACCATTTTAACGCTTTCCATACATTTCTTCACTTGCAGTACCGGCCGTGGGAAATTTCACAGATGAGTCCGAGCAACGTGCCACGCTGCCACAGGACACACGCGAATATCCATTACAAAGTAATGACTATCATCATGGCCAGAAGAACGGCCTGGGCAAGATGGGCACCATGAATGGCGGCGGCGGCAGCGGCATGAATGATGGCAGCATGGGTGCAGCGGCAGGCGCTGGCCTCGGCTACAACAATGGACCGCAATGTAAGTGACACTGAAATTATAAAAACAACGAGTCGTGGGTGAGAAAAGTGTAAAAATTAGCAGCAGGCAGTTACAGTAGTTAATGATAAAGGAAAGTACAAATAAGAGGGGAAAAAAAATAAAAGATAAAATAAATAAAAAAGGTGCAGTTAGTTGGCAGAGTTAAAAAGCATTTTCATATAACAATTAAGTGCGCGCCTGGCAAATAATTGAAAACATTATTTTCCCTTTAAATATTTATCTTTAATTTAATGACATGAAAGGGTGGCGCAAATTGCAAACGACTACATGCAAACACACATATGAATATACATAAATATATATTTTCATATAAGCTCGCCACATTATATATTCTGTATAGTATTTGCCTGCATATTTCCCGCCAGCACCTAACTGCTGCTTTCATTTACTACACTAAAATATACATGCAAATACATACATATATATTTATATATATATCTACATATAAATACATATATCTACATTGTGTATCCTTTCATTTATTTGCCACAGTAATTGCCCCACGTCCCATCGATCAGGAACCATCGGAGAAATTCTCAATTGGTATTGTTATTGTTATTCTAACGGTGATAATTATTTTCCTCGTTGGCGCCATATTCTGCATTGTAACGCGTACGAAGCGTGCACGCGGCAGCAATGTCCTGGACGCATTCCAATATAGCTTCAATCCGAATACGCTGGGCGGCAATGTGGATAAACATCGACCCAATGGCGGTGGCATTAAGGTAAGTGCTATGCACAGTGCTCACGCAGGCACATTTATATAGACACTATTAACATGCGGGTATTCAATATACATACATACGTACTTAGCTATTTATACGTACATATAGTATTAATCGACATATGGATATATTCATATACATACATATGTGACTCAATAGTTTTATTGCAGCTCTGTTGACTTCGCTGGCGTTGGTTCTATAGTGTTTGCTTTATAGGAATGCGGTCATTCCATTTGATTTAATTTAACTGAATTATTAAATTTCTTAAAAATTAAATTAAAATAATTAAATTAGACTAATTCAGAATAAATAAGATTCGAAAATTTTGCATAATAATTAATCCATTACTAATTTAAATTAAATAAGTTATTATTAAAGTAATAGCATTACTAAATTAAATTAAAATACTGAGTTAATTTAGTTCTCAATAAATTTAATTGACATAAAAAATCATGTCAAAATGCAAGAATTAATTACAATTAAATTGAACTTGCTTAAACTGAATTTGGCCAAATAAACTTTTTAAATCAAACAAATTTAATTCCATTAATTTGACATAAGAAAAAAGTTTAAAAAGTTATCGAATAAATCAGCTTAATTTGAGTTAATGAAACAAACATTAAATTTAATTAAATTAAACTGATTTTTTAAGTTTAAATAAATTTTTTTGAATTGCGAAAAAAAAAATTTAAAAAAAATTTAAAACATTATTTGTTATAAATAAATAGCTAATATTTAAGCAATTAAAAAAAATTACTTAATTAAAGTAATTTCACTAAAGTAATTATGTTAATTTAAATTAAATTGAATTGCATTTCATGATTTCATTAGACTTAATTGAAGTGGCGAAGATTTAATCAAGTTACAACAACCAAAATAAATTCTAAGAAGTTAATTAAATTAATTTGAATAAGTTTATGCAAATTAAATTGATTAAACTAAGCTAAATTAAAGTTTTTCAATTAATATAATTTAAGCGCATTAAAAAATTTAATTACAATTAATTGAAATGACTTAGATTTAAATAAATTGAACTGCATTCAACTTAATTAATTTATTTTTAATTTATACAATTTAAATAAATTTTGAGTGCATTAAAATATTTAATTACAATTAATAGAAATGGCTTGAATTAAATTAAATTAAAAGAGTTTGAAGAAATTAATTAAATTCAGTTTAATTAAATAAAATTTAGTTGCATGTAATTTAATTGAAACTAAATAAATAAATTAAATATTATGAATTAAACTAAATTAAGAGAAATAACACTTTATTTATTTAATTTGCTTTAATATAATTAATTTAATTAAAGGGATTAAATCCAATTCAATAAATAAATAATTAAGAGAAGAAAATAAATTAAATTGACTTATTTAATTAGTTGAATTGTATTAAACGAAATTAAAATCAACTGATAGAACTTAATTGAAATAAAATTTACAAAGTAAAATTTAACTGATTTTAACTATATTAAACCATATAAGATAAATTTAATTTTAAATTTTTAATTCAATCAAATTTTGAAAATTTAAAAGAAATTGAGTTAATTTAGATTTAATTAAATTGGAACAGTTTAAAAAAAATTAATTTAATTTAGTTGAATTAAATGAAATTAAGTCATATGTAGATAATTGAGGTGAATAGAAATAAATAAATTAAATATCATGAATTAAACTATACTAAACTGAATTAAGGTAAATTGTGCTTTGTTAAAAAAAAAATAAAAAACAATTAAATTAAGTTGACTTAATTAAATTATTTTGCATATAATTGAGTGGAATTAAGTGAAATTAAAGTAAAGTGACCGAGTTTTTTTTTTAAGTTGTTATTGGGTAAAAGTCTACTAAAATAAATTATATAGGATAAAGTAAATTATAAATTTTTAATTAAGATACACCAAATTTTGTAAATTTGAAATAAATTGAGTTAATTTAATTTAGTTAAATTTCGTTTTCACCCTTTTTAAAACCAGAAATACTTAATGTCATTATTTTACTTTTTCTATTCAAAACTTTTTCATTTTATTTAGCTTTTAACTATACAGTTTTTTATTTTTATTGGAACTTAAATATCTTATACCATATAAATTATATCTATCTATATAAATAAAAATGAATACCAAAAATGTATGTACGCGCATAACTCAATAACGTCTGGACCAATTTGGCCAATTCTTTTTCTTAAATGTTTGTTGAAGTTCAAGGATGGTTTTTACGGCGAGAAAAATTCGAATAGTTTCCGGAAAACCCCTAAAAACAGCCCTTTTCTTTTCCCCATACAAACGTTACATATGTACATACATATGTATGTATGTACATATGTACATACATATGTATATAAAAATGAATGTTTGTATGTTAGTAACACTAAGAGAACGGTTGAACCAATCGTGATGAAATTTTTAAAGGTTGTTTTTTGTGGATCGGGAAAGGTTTAGAAACAAATACCTTATACTTTTCATGAGGAGAAGTCGAAAAATTGGACAATTCCAAAAAGTAACATTTTCCATACACATTTTTTTCAATTTTTGTTTGTTTTGTTTTTCAATATTTTGATTTCTAAATTATTTGAATCGTTCAATTGCGGTCGCTTGCTTTTTTATTCCGGCTATCCAAAGGAAAAATTATTGAAAATTATTCAGTGAAAACTTTATGTGTGTTTCACACAATGTCATCAATTGCATATTGAAATTTGTTACGAAGCCACGAAGAGCTCGCCGTAATATCGGTCGGCGTTCTTTTTGCCATCAACGTATGGCAGCCCAAGGAAAGGCAAGAAGTACACCCAAAATGCGATGACATATGTGCGGAATTATGGATCGCGGTCAATCAGCTAGCGATCGTAACGATATCACAGCACGACTTATTAAACAATTGCTGCGATGTTTGATGGTCATTATCTTGAAGCAACCTATGGTACATGGTGCTGTTAGATGCTGAATATTTTCGGTTGAGTAGCAAAAAAGAGGTTTGCCGCACGCACACATTCTTCTTTGGATGCGGATGGTGATTACACCAGATCAAATTGATGAAATCATTTCAGCGGAAATTCCTGATTCAGAGATAGATCAATTTCCAGGGAAAATTGCCTTTGCGTTGACAATCAACAGGACACAAGGAAATCGGGAAATGCTATGTTTTTCACACGGCCAGATATATGTGGCGTGTTGACGAGTTGGAAATCCCTCTTCTCTGTATATTTACGTACCAGAACAGAAATCAAAAAATTATGTTTATTAAGCTGCGCTACATTAAACAAAAAGTAGAAAAATCATAAATAAATCATTTTCGACACGATATAATTTAAACTTTTTTCCATTTCAAAACACATAATTTCACGCAGGACAACGGCTGCGGGGTCAGCTAGTATTGTATATAAAAGACCAACGTGATTATTTAGCCAAGTCAAGTTTTCGTACACATACAAACTAGACCCTCAGTTTTTTCAGATATAATTCTGAAATTTTGCACACGTCCTTTTCTTCTCAAGAAGGCGCTCATTTGTCGAAATCGCCGATATCGTTTTACTATAGCTTATAGCTGTCATAAACTAAACGATCGGAGTCAGGTTCTGGAATGTGAAACGTTTTTATTTCACAAGATATCAAGACCAAATTTCGCTCGAATTATTAATTAAAGCAACGGTACATTTTTTGAAGAAATTGTTCAGATTGGAACGCTTAAACAAATACAAACTTAACGATCTGAATCAAGTGCTTGTATGAAGTACTTTTTTATTTAATGTGATATGTTTACCAAATTCGGTTCTGATTATTGCCTTAGACAGTGCTGCAATCTCTGAGTATAACATCCAAATCAAAGAAATATAGATCAAAATCAAGAGAAGAAAAATCTTTTTATACCCTCTCATGCTAAAAAAATTCACCTGTTAAAGTTATTGTAGCTTCTTCGCAACCGAAGATAATGTTTTTACTTACTTTTTATTAATTTTTTTTTTTTTAATTTTTTTAATTACATCAAAACTTTCAAACTTTTCGCATTTACATACAATTAATTTTACTTTGTTCCATTTAATTCCATAGAATTTCTTCTATTATTGTATCTACTACTTCTACGCTGTACTTCATACGGTTTCCTGCCCCATTTTATTTCCATGTTCTATTTTCTTTATTACCACTCTTGTTGCGCTAGTTATTACGATAAGCAGCGCTCTTAGTTGTGAACACACGTGGTGGCTTGTATATGACCAGCGCTTTCTACCCTCGCTGTAGAGAGTATACTTTACTTTAATGCATTTTAGTGGCTTTATAGTGGTAATTTTTTTTTCTTTCGCTATGCTCCACGTTGCACTACTTAAGTTAAGTTCGCAGGATTAAGCACTGCATTAGCTTCAGCGTCCAAAGTTAGCTAATGACAATATTGTAGAAGTGAAAAGTGACAACAAAAAATTGTGTAATGTTAGAATAGCGTTTGAGAATTTTTATGATGGATAGAAATTGTTGGAGAGATTAGCTGCTGGCGCATTGATTGACTGCATTCTGTTGGAATGGCTGTTGGAATGCTAAGCTAATTACTTGAATTATACTCAAAGAGAGTTAAAAGTGAGGGCAGGTTAGTTTAGGTTGTGTGACAAGATCGAACCAGAAACGGAAAGCACTTGGATACGAGCCCCGGACCATCGTGATAGCATAAGATTGTTAGTATTATTCAAAACGACTCTTAAAATCGACAAAGCGTTTTGAAAGAATATATTTTGAGCAGCACCGAAATGTGTACTATTTATTTAGTATTCTCTTAACACTAACTTTCTGTTTCTTACTTCTATTTATATTAACTAGTATGTTTACTTATTACTAGCTGATAGTTTGTCTAAATACAGATTGTATTATTTGTTTAGGTTTGCTTACATATACATATATTGTTTGCCTAGATACATTTGCTTTGTTTTAAGATAAGGTTGTTGTCGTATTCAAACTCAATGTTGTTTTGATACTTGTTTGGTTATGATGGTTTGTTGTAGTGATAGTGCATTTCAATTGTTCCAAGTCAAGGTTGTTTCTGCATTCTGTTTACTGAGAAAAAAGGTTGTTTCGAGGTTTGTTACTATTATAAGGAATACATACATTCCTTAACTAGCGCAATATTTTTGAGCAGGCTTCAAAGTTTCTGATATAAGATATTTTCTAATTTTGTCTAAATATTTTAAGTTAGTTTTTTCGTATTTTATATAGTACGAGTAGATCTCTACACCCCAATTTAGTGTTAAGTTCCTGAAAAGTATTGCTCCATTAATTTATAAAACAATTTGCAATACTAACCTTCCTAATATCAACTTCGTTATTTTCTTTCTTCTTCTACATAGGCCAGCGTCGATGATAATGACTCGATTGGCAAGAATAGTCTCTATCATGAACCTTTCAATGTGAATATGTACACCAGCGGCGTTAACGGATACGCGGCCGTAAATGATTTGCAATGCAATATGACGCCCGACTATACAGGTATGTACAGCTAATACAAACATTCATATAAAACTTTTAACACATAAACAGTACAACAACTACAAATGTAATAAAATACAACATAAAGTAAAAGGCAAAAGTATAGTGTAAACAGCAGGAAAATCGTTGAACCGCAGGCACCACAATTGGGTTGCTTGGTCGGTTACTTTGGTGGAGTAATAAGTGGTCAAAACAAGTGATGGGGGGCATTTCGAAATGTTAGTGCTGACACATTTCGAAAAAGGGTGGAAATATTGAAAGTAAAGTGTGGAGTAAAGTACGGCAAATAATTAAATGGAAAGGGTAGGGCATGCGAAAGGCAAAAGTGGCAATAATGGCAGCACACTGCAGCTGGGGAAGCCGCAAAGTGCGTTAATAAGGTGTTGGGTAAGCATATGTAATGAATATGTGGGTGCATAACTACAAATAAATATATGAAAATCATATATAGAACTTCGGCATTTGGGTTTAGACATTTGTAGGGTTTTTGTAGTTTTAGAGTTGCCATCAAACAGTATAAAATAATATTTTACTATTTCCAATGTCACAAAACATAAAGTTTTTAGTTATTATTTTATTGAAATTATCTTGTCATCTTATGTCTCATAATCCTTAAAAAAATGACCGCTGACGGTCAGAAACTAATTGGCAACCCTTCCTGAAAGCCCAAAAAGTTTATTTACGATAATTTATCTTATAAAATATTCTGTTTTAAAAATTTCGAAAACTACTAATCATTCAAATTAAATTTTTTGACGATGAGGTCTTGAGATGATAAAGTTTATAATAATTTTTATTGACAATTTCATATTTTATATTTTTTAATATTTAAAAATATGCGCTGACATCCGAAAACTGATTTGGCAACTCTTTCTGTAGCTCATAAACGTTTCATTTCAGATAATGCATTTTATAAGTTTTATTTTTTTTTTTTTAATTTCAACTATTGTCAATTAAAATAAAAATTCCTGGGGTTGGGTTCGGTTGTAGTCGCATAATGCTTTTCAATCTCTCTCCAAGTTCATAAGCCCTAAAACCACTACTATTAATTAGACACTGCGTCATAAGCCATAATTCATATTAAGTTGATAAGGTTGCGAGGCTGATTTCCCTGACAAAGCTCAAGAAGTTCGCACATAGACAGCTGAAATTTCGTTCTTTGGTTATCGAGGGAGCGTGAACTGAGGCTTTCCTTGAATCCATATATCTGAAAAGAAATCAAATCTCCTCAATAACGCTCGATAGCTTCCTGGAATTCATAAGAGTGCTAGGGTCTTGTAAAAACGTGTGGAAGAAGGAAGACATAATAGGGCTTAAGTCTCAGTGCAAGTCACAATTTTTTTCTATTATTCTCTCTTCAACTCAAGAAAAAGTTAATAAGAGAACTCCATATGAATATTTGTATACTCGTAATTTTTTCTTGAGTAGAAGAGAGGATAATTTATACCGGTTACTTATTCTCTCTTTTACTCAAGAAAAAATTATGGAGTAAAAATATTCCTCCTGGTTGTTTTTCATACTTCTGTTGGAAATATCTGATGTTGAGAATTTTGAACTCACAATGAGTTTTAAACTCAGAAGTGCTTTCTTCTATTCCTGTTTGGCGCATAGTTTTCGATGATCAGCTGTTATTACTCGTTCTATCACTACTACTAGACTCTCTAGCCTTCTGGAACCAACTATTCCTAGGATTAATGAATTATTTTTCTTTAAACTCTTTTCCATACTCTCGAAAGCTGTACAGAAACGGATCTTGTCTTAGAATGTCAGAGTGTGGATGTCAAACACTTAAATAACACAAAATCTATAGTTTCTCTGTATTTCCTAACCCATTGGCAACTCTTCCACTCTAATAATAGCAGTTAGAGGCGGAAGGTTTCCATATGAATCAAAGTAACCTTGCATATGTTGTATGTACGGAAATTGCCTTTAAAGCAATACAGGTTACTTAAAGACAAATGATTAAGCAGAAGTTTTTACCCACCACTGCGCCCCTGCCTTGCCGTGCATTTTGTTAATTTGTAGACTATTTACTCATCTACGTTTTGTGCTCATTTCAAACTTCTCAACCACTATCATTCAATTAACTTTACCTTTCTTCGCACCTTCAATAACCACATGCCACCTTGCGTCTTTATTTTCCAGATGTACCCGAAGGCGGCTACGCCGTGCCACACATGCAGGATTACATGCCCGCCACAAAGATGTCTATGGCTGGCGGCGGTATTGTCGGCGGTTATGTGAATGTGCGACGCACACCACCACCGCCGTTGAGCGCGATTTTCCCCCGACCACCGTCCGTGCCGCCGCCACCGATGGAGAAGTACTACGCCACCACAGCGATATTCAAGCCAATCAAGGGACCCTCAGGCGGCAGCAACTGCGGCACAGTGGGCAGCAATAGTGGCGGTGGCAGCAGCACACACAAATCCGGCAGCAGTGTGGGCAAGTGTGGCAGCAATAGCGGCATCAGCAGCAGTAGTGAACACAATAACTACGATGACGGCATGGGCACCATGAATTCACAATCAACAGCGCCGATGTTGAATGCCTACAATGGTGGCGGCGGCAGCGGCGGCGGTAACGGTGGAGTAGGTGTTGGTATTGACTCAATGCAATTCCAGCGCGCTAGAACCTATAACTTCCGCAGTTATCCAGACAATCTTTAGTTTGAAACATTGACGTTGCGCGGTGGTGTGAATGGCGAAGGCGACAGCGGCAGCAGTAGCGGCGGCGGTGGAGTGAATGTCGACAGCGTTGACGTTGATGCTGAGGTCGGAGGCATTAATGGTGGTGTGGGCATGTTGAATGCGGGTAACCGTTTGGAATGCGTGAGCGGTAGTATTGGTGGTGGTCAGAAATATATGCGTACGGGTTTGATCAGCACAATGCCGAAGAAACAACAGTTGCAACAGCAACAAAAGCAACAACAACACCTTGGCATCGGCGGCACGATGTTGGCAACAGCGAAGCCCAAGTACAGTTTAACGCTGCTGAATGTGAAAAATCACCAACACAATAACAATAATAGCAGCAATATTAATAATAACAACAACAACAACCACAACAGCAGCATGGGTAGCGCTGTTGGCAACTGTCAGTTGCATCCGCACCGCAAATCACCACATCCGCATCTACAGCCGCAATACGCTTACTGCCAACAACAACAGCAGCAGCAACAACAACAACAGTTACTGCAACATCAGCACTTACCACAAAGCAAACGCGAACAGCAGCGGCAACAATTGTCACAATCATACTATCACCCGCCACCGCCGCCACGTCATCAGTTACGTGTTTTGCGGCTATCGTCGGCACCCACTGGCACGCCCGAAGTCACAACATCAACAAAAGTAACAGCAAATGCTGCAGCACGACGTGGCGATGGCGGCGTTTCTACTGGTGCAGGTGGTGTTGGTGATAGAAGTAGCGGTGAATTCACATCACGCAACTCTACACACTTAGAGCAGTCGCTGGCGTTGACACCCACCACGCCCATTGCTGCAACAACAACACCAAATATAAACGATTGTAATAAACATTTAGTTGGCACAAACACAGTGGCGTGTGATGATAATAGTAGTGATGATACACCGGCAACACCGGTAAGAGATGCAGCTGCCTCAACACTAACAACAAAAACAGCAACAACAACAAGAGCAACAACGCCAACAGCCGAAACACCGACCGCGGGCGCAATGTCAAATGTTTTACAAGGAGGAAAAGGGCAACAACAACAATTGTTACAATTACAACAACAAAAAGCAAATAGGCTGTGGTATCATTGATGAAAAACGAATAGATTTGAGGTAAGTTACATACATATATATTTCTTGAGGTATAGAGTTAGTTACAAATAACTTTTGGTTATTTTATAGGTTAGGTAATTTATAGGAATATGCAAATTTTGGTGTTTTAAATTTTTGAAGTTATACTTCTTATACGAGTTCGGAAAAGGTTGCGATAGATTCAGGTTGCGCAACCTTGCTCAATATGAATCTACGCAACCTTGTCAGCGAAGATGTTCGAGCAGCAAGCGAAGCGGTGACATCGTTTGTTCGTTTCTTTCGGCACAGCTCGGCTTTTCTACCAACAACACAATGTTGCCATGCTTATGCTGTTGTTGTTTTTGTAGAACAATGTTTCAATATTTGGTTGGTGACATATTCAATTAAAAATAAATTCTGTTGGGATTCGAACCTACGTGCTCGTCGTAACTTCAACCGCTTACCACCAACACCACCATTGACACTTGTATTGCGTTGTCCTAATTATGGTTTGGTTATGCATGAAAGAAATATACAATGGATCGCCGATTGTTACCTCTTTCCTTGCTGCTGCTGCGCATATGTATGTTTGTATGCTTGTTCATTATTGAAGTTATACTCCTTTTTCTTTCCTTTGTCTTTCATTTCTGCGAATTCTCAACTATTTTATGTGAGCTTTTGTTGAAATACCCTGCGTAGGCCGTTGAAAAATTAAGGCTATACTTTACAGGATCATTTCTGTAGTTAGTCTTCATGTACATTTTTTGGAAATCGACCAACGATGACGATGTATATCGTTTTATCTGACAGCGTGAGGTTTAAGAAGTTCATTTCTAATTTTGTCTTGTGGCTTATAACGAATAAAACGACTTCTGAGTGGTGATTTTAATGAATAAATTCCTTTTGGTTGAAATGCTCTGCGTTGGCCGTTGAAAAGTTAAGACTATACTTCTCAGGATCATTCATTCCTTTCATTTCTTCAAAGAAATTAATGACCTTTAGAAATATGCATATTTGCATTATTTCGTTGTCATTTCCATAAGTAAAGTAATGGCCGCCGATTGTCACCCCTTGATGCTGTAGTAGCTTCGCCTACAAACATGCGTAAATATGTATGTATGTATGCGTATGATCGTGAATACATATCGACGCAGATTTTTGCGAGAAGCAGCAGAAAGTTGTGCAATTTAGGATTTTTAGCTTTTGACATCGTCGCGAAAAGACGACTAGTTGGCAAAGGCATGCTCGGGGTGATAATAAATTATTATAAATTTATAAAATGTGAATTTAAGTTTTCTTTCATACAAAATGATATGCATTTCTTGGAATATCACTAAGAAGTATAACTTCATGCGCGCGTAGGGACTCCACGCACCTTTTTTTATTTTTTCTTAATTTTGGAAAATTGTAATAAAATTTTTGTTGTTTCCTTTAACGACTTTGCCCTAACAAGCAATTTTGGGTTGCCGTAAAGAATATCGGAAGTTGGAATAACATTTAATCCAAAACCATCTTCTAAAGTTATTCCAGAACATGGATTAATTTTATGAAAGATATATCATATTTTTTAAATTTGTCAGATTTGAAACTACGGTTTCTCAAAATCTTGAAATCACTATCCTAAATAATATAAGAAATGTCCAATTTTTACTATTTTTCGGGTTTTGAAAGTTTTTGCGTAAATTCTGTAATAGTCTCATTAAAAACATCAACAGTGAAATTTTTTCTGTAAAGAATATAATTTCATGGTCGTTGACCGCGTGCCACCGTAGAAATGCATCTGTTGAGCCTAATTTGCTTCCAGCGCGTTGTCAGACCATTTTACTAATTTATCGACCGTAGGCTTTAACGTGGAGATCATCTAAAATAAGTATTGACATTGATCTGGTCGATATATCCATTTCTCTTGACATAATTTTATGGTTTCTAAGAGAATTTCTGCGAATGTGTCCACTTTTTTTTGTTTTTATGGCTGTCATCTTAATATTATTGGGAACCTAAAACACTATATCCTACCCTTCTTGTAAATTTATTTTCAAATTATGAAAAAACGTTCTTATGAAATATTTTGGTCATGATATCTATTAGAAAAACATTCGGTACAATCCGACAAGTCTTATAGACACCATAAATGTCGCAATGGAAGTAGTCTTATAAGCGATCTAGTCTAAAATCAATAAACTTGGCAGTAACTCAAAACTTAAGATACCCTTATCCTCCTGCTTTCACTGAATTTTCTATAGAACATAAGAATTGAAACGATTTGTTTTCTTATCTCTCTATTTTCAGCGCTTATCTCTCTTTCTAAGCAAAGGCAGCAGATTGAAAGCAATACGCCAGTGAATTCTACGATTAGTACATAGCACACATAGACAATTATTTTGAAACATCACATACCATAGATCAAAACAGGCGGCAGTGAAGGCAAAGGATACACAGAAAAAATGGCTACAAAAGCAAAAAAACATGTAAGTTATAAGCCGAAACGAATAGAAAACTTGAAGACACCGACAAAAAACAAAAAACTAAACGAACTGCATCAAGAAAAAAATACGTGAAACAACAAAGCAACAAATAAAGAAAATGCGTGCGAAAAGCGGAAAAGCAAACTCTGTAGAGAACAAACGCCCACTGAACAAAAAAGAAACCAAAACCCAAAACAGCATACACAAGCAAATATATAGCGTAGCACAAACCGTTAGAAACCCAAAATCAACAGAAAGAAAAAAAAAATAATAGCACGAAAACGAAAAAGTGCGGTTAGAAGCGCGAAAGTGAATTAAAACTGAAATGCCAACGAAATTGAAGAATTACGCCTAGAAAGTAGCCAGCAAAGCAAATAAGTAAATGATGCACTGAGAGAAATTGCAAAAGCAATCACAAAAGTGCATGAGAACATGAGAGCGTGTAGCGAAAGCTGTACGAAAACGAAAAATTTACTTGTAAATATTTAGTAGCAAACAGAGTCGTGAGTGATTTGTAGATTAAAAAAAAAGAAGAAGAAAATATTTCAAAATGTAATGTAAAATGATAATATTAGCAATATTTGAACGACTCGCTCGCTTTTTGGTTGCACACTTTTTGTTACAAGCTGATTTTGTTTTAGCTAAATTTTAACGAGCATAAGATACTACCGAATTTAAGAGCAGTAAATGAGTAAAAACATGTTAAGCATAAATAATTTATGCAAGTAATCAGTAAAGTAAAAGTATTTAAGATTCAGTAATTGAAAAAAATAAAAGCAAAAATGAAAACCAAGTGATTTAGCGCACTCAAACACTATTACAGGTAAGATTTTAGATAATACTATACACCGAACGGCATACATAAAGAAATATACGTATATACACTAAAGCGCGTAATAAAAGCAGCTATGTTGAAAATTAATAGAACAAGCATTAAAAGCAATTTTAAAAGATTGAAACTTGAAGAAATTTGTAAAAAATTCAAAAAAAAATATATATACAATTAATAATAATGAATAGAAATATTTTCAAAAAACGAGAAATTACCCACACCGCGATAACAAAGTTTCCAAACTTTTTCAACAACTGCGAACCGGCTTAAACCCGAAATTATTATTGAAATTGTACGCATTGATAACGCTTTGCCCTACTCAAACTCATTTTCATTTACTTACGTATGTATTTCTACAAAAATTGGCAACTCTACTCATCTGCTCACGAACTAGACACGCTCTGTAGTTATGTTATACAGTAAATTTCTGTCGAATCCATCAGCTTCAACTGCACTTTTAGTCATAAACTCAAAAAATGCATGCACATAAATGAAGAAAAATTTTACCAAAAAATTAAAAAGTATAAAAATATTTAAAAAAATTTTGAACTGAAAAAATATTCACCAATTCAAAAATCATAAAAAAAATTTCCTAACTTCATTTCTACTATTTGGCATCTTGGATTTAATAAACAATTTCATTTCGAACTAAAAAGGAAACGCGTGCATGGTTAAAATATAAATATTAAAAAATTTCTAAACATTTTCAGTCTTTCAGATTTTTTGAAAATCAGCGTTCTGAGACAACGGTATTCGAAGACAATAAAAAATACGTTTTGAATGAAAACAAATTTTCTAAAATTACCAAGAAATTTTCAGGATTTCAAAATTTACCAAAATTTGGTTTTCAACTGTATATTATTTATTGAAGTGCAAAATGATGTTTTTTCATTCCGTTTATCTATTAATTTAAAATACTAATGAAAGACTCCAAATTTTTCAATGTACCTTAGTATTTGGTTCTTGGAATTTAACTAAAAGTTTTCAATTTTTCAAAACTTATTCAGACTTATCTTATTTTTTGCTGAAAAATTCAAATCTGATATTTTGAAATTCTCCAAAAATGTCTCCAAATGTTTTTAACATTGCTAGCAAGCTTAACATAAAGCTCCGAAACAAAAAACTAAAAAGAAAATAAGACTCCAAATTTTCGAATATACTATAGCTAAGCATTTGCTTTCTAGAATTTATCTAAAAATGTTGTACTCATTTTAAAATGTCTAACAATTTAAAATTTTGCAAAAATTTTTAAAATTTATATCTCAGTTTTTGCTGAAAACAATAATCGCAACTTTTGAAACTCTCCAAAAAAGTCTCCAATTTTTTTAAATATTATTAACAAGCTGGGCATGGAGCTGCGAAACGAAAACTGGTTTTAGAAAATTATACTGTATTTATAATTGGAAACAAATTTAAACTCTTCACAAAATGTCTCCAACTCTAAACTATTTACCAGAAGCTGTGATTCTAAAAACTATTTTCAGAAAGTTATATAGTATTCGAAATTGCAGACACAAGTTTTGAAACTCACAGAATGGTTGAAAAACATATTCAAACTCTACAAAAAAATTTTCAAAAAATAATTTTAGCATATTCTTTTCAAAATTTTCAGATTAACTTGCAACATTTTTTTGAAACCTTATAGCTTAAATGTCGTCGAAAAGTCTAGAAAAATTTTGTTTGTTGAAAAACGTTTTTGAAAACCGTACATCATTCACCAGAACATTAAAGATTATTGTAGGCAAAGATTTTTCTATTTACTGTTCCAATAAAATGCGTACAAAAAGCTCGCATATATAAATGTATAATACCCAATCTTCAAGCCCGGTCAGTTGTTCGAAATAAAAAATCACCTAAAAATATTGAAAATCGTTCATTGAAAAAACTAATACGCGAAAATTAGTAGATAAGGTTGTACATTTCCTATATTTACAAGTCACTTTTTATATAAAACGATCTCTTGCACTGTATATAGACCTAACATATATACATACATTTGTACATCTGACTACACTGAAGAAAATTAGCACTTACAAACTACTTAGAAAACGCATGCTATACTGTCTGAAAATACCTTTGAGAGTGTCCTTGCTGCATTAGAGCCCCTTAACGTACATACATACATATAATCTATATATAACTGTAAACGCAAGTATACAGAATTTGCAAAACAATAAAAGACTAAAAAAATCGCACACACTGAGAAAAATTGTAACGTTTCCTTTCCGAATACATTGGACACACACTGTAAATAATTAATGAATAAGCGCCGTAAATTAAAGTTATGAGAATAAGACGCTTCAGCTATTGTTAGAAACGAAGAAAAAGTTCTGAAACATACAGTGCGTACGAAAAGTACCCAGGTTATGTTTTCATCAATGATTTGTGATTAAAAAACTAAAAATACTAAAAAAAAAAAAATTCAAAAATTAAAAATAAAATTATTAACTTAAATAATATTTTTTTATAACTGTATTTGTAATATAGTTATTGACGTTTAAGTTTTTTATGTTTCGCCAGACAAAATTTTTATGAAATATTTTTTATTGTTATTTTTTATGATAATTGAAATAAATAAGCAGTAAATACGAGTTTTAAGTTGAGCGTGAATTGCGAGTATAAAATTTGAGCATTTTCCTTTGCATTTTCAGCTGGAAATAAGAAAAAAAAATATTGCAAAAAATTTCGAATAATGTGGCAACACCACCAAATTTAAAAGCGGTGCTGAGTGCGCCTTGTAAACAAGCATCTGTAGTTCGAGTGTTTAAGCGTAGTGACAAGCTTAATATTAAGTGAATTTTTACATACTTATAGACAAAAAGAAAGTAGCAAAAACAATGGATATGATTTAAGTAAAAGTTATGAAATATTTTAACGCTGAAATAGTAAAAGAAATAAGTTTAAACATATGAACTGAATGCGTGCAAAATGCTCACAACGGTACATAATAGACTAAAATGAAACAGTTCACGGAGAGTTTTCACACATAGACACATAGACGCAGTAACACAGTATGCTAGAAAAGTACGTAGGCATAGGCTTACAGTAGAACAAAATTGGTAAATAAGCATTTAGAAAATCAGTTGTAAGTGTAGATTTTTAACAGGCGTACGTAAGTAATTTTAAATAACAATAGAGATATTTACAATGTGGCAACATGGGTTGCATGATATTTACCAATGTGGGAGTTTCAAATTTTAAATCAGTTTATGAAATTTCAAATAGAAATTTGTTGATTTTTCAAAACCAAACCCGATAACATCTATATTTTCTTTGATTTTTTATTTATTTATAATCAATTCTGAAGTTCAGTTCAACCTACAAAGAAATGCTTTTGACTGCTGTTTCGAAAATTGACTAAATACAATTTTTCGAAATGTGTAATTTTTTATTTTTAGTTAAGTAGTTAGGATACACTTTCACGATTTTTTTCAGGAAAGATATCATTTAAAAAGAGTTAAAATATATTTATAAAAAATTCATTTATTATTCTATGATACAAATGTTTATTCGAAACAATAAAACTTTGCTTGATTCTATGAAAATTTGAAACTCTACACAGTTTTTTTCTTAAAAAGTTGCAAACATTTATATAATTAGTTACATCAATATTTGAAATGATAAATTAATTAAAAAAATTGAAACTCTACAAAATTTTTTCATCTCTCCAATTAAAGAAATAAGCCGAAATCGAATACGACACTGCAAAAATTTTGTATGTGTTTTGTCTAAATCGAATTCGGCACACAGAAAAGTTTCGAAAACAAGAAAATCGAAACTCTACAAAAATCTTTGTACTCTCCAATTAACGAAATAAGTCGTATTCAATTTTAAAAGGCCACAGCTTTTCTTGTATATCAACGGAAATCATTTATCTTGCGCCTCCACAAAAAACTACTCTACAAAAATTTTGAAAGTATTAAAATTGCGTTAAAAAAATAACTCTCCATGTGTCTACTCTTACTCATGCAATTTTTTTTTATTTTAAACAACTCTCAAATGAGCTCGCCCAAACTTTCCACGCTTATATACAGAAAAGGTTAAACTCTCCAAGCTTTTATAAACGAAAAAATTTTAATTGAAAACTAAAAAATTCTGCTTATGAATAAAATTATTGTTTTTCGTGTTAATGAATTTAAAACCAAAATTTTTTATTGAAAAAATGTATTTCAAGTAAAATTATTATTAACAAAATTTATTAAAATTGTTTTCTTTTTAATTTTCAAATTTTTCTTCACTTCTGCATAATCTTAACGATTTAAAAAAAAAAATCCTGTTCGTTTGATTTTTTTTTACATTTTCATTTCAAAACCATTGCCTATCACTTGATAATAATTTAGAAATAGTTTGTATATGTATATGCGTATACATACATAACATACCTACATATTATATAAAAAATTCAACCAACTCACAAGACTTGTAAAAATTAGCCATTAAGTTGTATTTGTAATCTGTAAAAAGTTATTATAAGAAAATTGCGTATTTAATTATATTTATATTTATATGTATCTATATTTTAGAGTTTTCACACACTGTGTACACTGTAAAAATTTGTATATTTCAAAGAAACTACTTAAAATTAAGATAATGAAAAACCGTTTTGTATAGCAAGCTTATAAAATTATGAGAAGATAATAAAAAATATTTTATATTTTTTAAGAATTTATATTTAAAAATTTTTGATTCAGTTTTCCTAAAATTTTGAACTAAAAATTTTTTTATTATAATAATCTTTTTTAGAAAAAAATGTTGCTATATTTTGTTTCACTTTTTTTGACCAAATTTGTTTTTGCAAAAATTGTATACTCCTGTTGTTTTGTGTTTGTTTGTTTTTGTTTTTACAAAATTATATGTACATCCTTTAGTACCTTAGCTTTGCCCGCCTCTCATATTTAAACGTAGAGAAATCAAATATCCTAATATTGTATATTAAACTAGTAGTTAATTTTTAATCAAATAGATTATAGCAAATATTTTAAGCGATAAAAATATATTTACTTTTTTTTTTGGTTTATTTTTTTCTTATTTGCTTTTGTGCATTCAATTAATGAAGATATATTAAACTTTAGCAGCGTATGTATAAATTTTACTATTAATTACACATTTAATATTTAATTGACAGTAAACATGAAGAAAAGCAAAAGCAAAACAAAGAAAAATGCAAAAAAAATACTGAATAAATAAATAACTGTAGAACACTGCGGAAGTGTGGCATGCGTTTGCACACACACACAAAAAATATAAATAAGTATATATAAGTAATTGGTAAACAAAGAAGAGAAAAAAATACACAAATTTAAAAAAATGAAAACAAAAACAATACGAACTAAGTGAATTGAAAATGTATTGCAAAAAACAATCGATTTAGCGCAAAGTGAGAGTAAGCATAATAAATTATTATTACTATTACTATTATATACTAGTAGAATAAAATTAATGGATAAAATGTAATAATTACAATTAATAATAATTAATTTAATATTGTATTGTTTAAGCAAACTAAATACGATATACACACATACACGTATGTAATAATGATGAAAAAACACAAAAAACCAACAAAAAATATATAAAAAAGTAATTAATAAACTTAATGCATAATGTAATGAAAAGTAATTTAATTAAAATGATGGAAACACTTATGAATGTTTAAATACCGAAGAGTTGCGAAAAAACATAAACAAGCAAAACCACCATACAAACACATACACACACCAATACATATACACACACGAAATATAAAGACTCATGTGAGTAATAAGAAATGCAAATAAAACTAAAAAAATATATAAAATTTAATAAAAACTGACTTTTGTTTTAATAGAGGGGGGATAATAGGGAGAGAGGGGTATTAGATGTATTTATGTATATAGATACATATCTACCCTGTAAACCTGTAATGTACAATTGAGTATATGTATATGGTACCATAGGAAGTGCGGTAAGTACTTGTATACTTGTTCTCGGTAATTTGTGGGACCAATATAAAGTGTGATCCATTTCGAGGTTCCCTACCATTTAATTGAAAAACGCAGAAACTTCAAATTTAATAGGCAATGTTTATTATGATTCGAAAGTACATTAATTGGCATTTGCTTCTTGATGATTTTCTCTTTCAAATGTTGGCCGCAGCTACGTCTCAGATGGTCCATTCGTTGAGGCCAATTTTCTATTACTCGTTCGAGCATTTCGACTGGTAACTGGCGAATGGCCGCGTGATGTTTTGCAAGACAGATCAGAATCGGAGCGGGATTGTCCGCATAGACTTTAGACTTTAACGCAGAAAAAAGAAAAGGTATGATATCACACGATATTTGAGGTCAATCGGCCGGTCCAAAATGCGAAATTATCTACTCACCGAAGTGTTGTCTCAATAAATCCATTGATTGATGCGATGTGTGGGAAGTGGCGCCATCTTGTTCAAACTGAGTATCGTCGAAATCATGAGCTTTAATTTCAGGCATCAACTAGTCGGTTATCATGGCCCATACACGTTAACGACCCACACACAACGGTCGCCCTTGACGTTTACGTTCTCACCGGCATCAGAATTTAAAAAATATGGACTGATGATTCCACCGGCCCACAAACCGCACTAAACCGCATTTTTCCGTATGACATGGCAACTCTTGAGTCTCTTCAGGTTGATCTTCGACTCAAATGCGGTAATTTTGCTTACTTACATACCCACTGAGCCACAAATGAGCCCCATCGTTGAACAAAATTTGGCACGAAAACGTCGGAACTTCCTGGAAGTTTTCAAGAGCCCGTGGAGCGAAGCGATATCGCTTAGAAGGGTCAAACGGTTCAGTTCTTTTGCACAAGCTGTATTTAGTATGCTTTCAATTTAAGATCTCGACGTAAAATGCAATAAGTAGTTTTATACGTCAGTCCTAGTTGGTAAGAATTTCGCCGGATCGTATGTTTGTGTTCCAGAAACAATCGCGGATAACGGATAATTCATGATGACATAAACTTAAGCCGGTTAAACCCTTTAGATTTGCCTATTTGCTTTGCATTTTCCCAAAATGGCAACTTATGTATATCTAATGATATCCAGTTTGATCTAAATCAATTCCAGAAATAATCCTCGAGACCGAACTTCAACCAGAACGAGTGAGTGTGTTCCGCAGTTTCATGAAGGTGTATTGTCGGGCCGTACTTCTTTGAAGAAAACGGTTAAACAGTAAGTTTTAATGGGCTTCTTATATTAAAGATGCTGAATTAGTATTTTTAGAACGAACTGCGTCAAAGACGTATTCTTTTCATTAGCTTTTGGTTAAGAAGTGTACAAAACAAAGCAAAGAAATCTGTTTTGTAGTCAAACTTCGTACTATATGCTGTAGCAGATTAAACTCTTTCTTTCTCGTCTTTTTTATTGGCGTAGACACCGCATACGCGGTTATAGCCGAGTTAACAACAGCACGCAAGTCGTTTCTTCTTTTTGTAAGGTTGCGCCAATTGGTGATTCCAAGCAAAGCCAGGACCTTCTCCACCTGGTCTCTCCAACGGAGTGGAGGTTTTCCTCTTCCTCTGCTTGCCCCGACGAGTACTACGTTGAACAATCTCAGAGCTGGAGTGTTTTCATCCATTCTGACGACATGACCTAGCTAGCGGAGCCGCTGTCTCTTAATTTGCCGAACTATGTCAATGTCGTCGTATAGCTCGTAGCTCATCGTTCCATCGACCATTGGCCATCGACGACTGTTGGTTTAATGACAGGAGATATTTCGTCGTGCCCTTGTTCACTACCAGAACCATATGCTTTGCTGCCTTATTCAGTCTGAAGAAAGTAGCAGCAATGCGGGCAATAATATCAATATCATCGGCACATGCCAACAGCTGTACCCTCTTATTGAAGATTTTATCTGCTCGATTAAGCATCTCCACTCGAACAATCGAACGGCTCGGAGAGGATCAGAGGCTGCTGTTGCCTTTTAATTGATAGGTTCGGCTTTTCACTTTAGCTCGCCTGCAAACGGATGTTTTTTGGCTGCCCTTAGAATATTTGGTTAGTTACTTAGCGGAATTTGGGGAAGCACACTTCTTCAATCTAAATACACATACGAGTAGACAAAATTAAAGTAACGGGTTTTTCAATAGGAGCTATTTTTTATTAAATAGAATATAAATCATATCATCATCATATCATCTCAAAAAAGGTCCTTATTCCTGTGAAAGTACATTTGTGCTGTTTTCAAGCATAAATCGGCCGATACTGCTGGAATTTCACTTTCGAAATTCGTACGAAGTTCATCAATGGTCGCTGGCTTGTGGGAATAGACCATAGACTTGACGTAGTCTCAGAAAAAATAGTCTAACGGCGGACGACCAGCAGCGGCCAATTGATTGAGCCATTTCGTGAGATAACACGTTTGTCAAACTTGGTTTTCAATGAAGCGAATTTGACATTCCCTGTGTGGCTTGTGGCGCCGTCCTGTTGGAACCACATACTATTCAAGTCCATATCATTCAATTCGGGCCAAATTTGCCACAACGACGTCACAGAAATGCCCAACACTTGAATGACATGTGGTCTTCCTTAATCGATGTGCTAGTGGCAGCAATAATCTCCACACTACTGGCACTTGTTTGTCTCACTGGCACGGGAACATTTTGTACTTAAAATTTAAGTTAAAATTTTCCCTCTAGACGCTCAATTGTTGATCTGACAGGGCGGTTATGACGACCATAAATTCGACGTAGCGCTCTTAAAGTTAAGGCCACTGACTCCGAATTTGAGTAGTAGTTTCAACAATTATGACTTGTTGTTGGATCATATATATTTCCATGATGAAATGACAAACTTAACTGTAGAGAAATGTCGAAAGAGCGCGAAAAAATATGGCGTCGTTTGCTCTCCCCAACGGTCTACTTTTGTAGTGTCCCTATTGAAAAACCCGTTAGTAGTACCACCAACAATGGTATGGATTTCCTAAAATAAGGCATATTAATCCAAAAGGAACTAATTTAATTCCAATCATCTACAGTTGGATTCTTGAATGTAACACCGCATTGAACTACATGCTTTGCCGCGCATATTCATATTTTAATATTGAAACAACAATGCTCTAATGAAAATACGGTTTTATTCTTCAACATAAATCAATGTTACGGCTGGGTCAAACCACGTCAAGTGGTCCACGAAAATTTCGAAATATCACCGATTTTGAAAATAAGCTGTTCATTTGGAAGGGGGCCAGACGCATACCCAGTGATATAAATATTTTGTCAAAATTATTTTTTTTGTTAAAGTTATTGAAGGTTGAAATTTAGAGCGTGACAAAATTTTAACAATTTTTTCTCATAAACTACTAGAGATAAATCGATGAAATTTTGTGAAGTCGAAGAAAAATGGTCGTGTTATACTATAGATATTTTTTCACGATCCATTTGTTTAAATAATAATATTTTACATAATTTTTTGTTAAACAATTGAAATTTTTAAAGTGTTTTTCACGCTAAAAAAAATCGAAAGGTATGTGACACAACGCAGAAAATATTCACCTTTGATAATCTGCAAAAAAAAATTTTGTTCATTCTTACCATTCCAAAGATATTGAATTTTTTGCCCCTCTACCGCTCTTAATTAATTTTTTTCTAATAATAAGCGTCTGCTTTCATCTTGATCTCCTGCTTTGAGTGAAAAATGTTTTCAGGTTTCTTATTTGAAAACGGTTGGGTCAAAATATTATGTCATAACATTTTAAGGCCAAGTAAACATAAATCAAATATTGTTGCAGCAAATGGCTTTTAAAATCTCAATCTCGAATTGTATACCTAAAAGCTATGGGGCAAGATTTTGTAATAAAAATATTCTCACATTGCCCAGAACTAAACCTAAAGCCGTTTGCATCTACCTAAATAAGGCTGAATATAAAAAGGTTTTGACTTTTGGGTATTAATTGAGTTAACGCAAAAATCGCTTATGGTCTAAATTTTAGTTGCTCCCCTACGGCTAAAATCTTATATCGGAACTGTATTGTCAAAAGTAGGGCGATCTGAAGGAAGCCATCGCACAGAAGAGAAAAGCTAATGTTCAAATGGCAGGTCACACATCGATATACTTGTAGACCAATCAGAAGCTCTTGGAGCTTGGTAGAGAAGGGAAGTGCATCTACCTTAAAGTATAGTTCTGCACATAGTGATTACTACCTGTACCATTCTATGGAATAGAAGTATACATTTACACAAGAAAACAAGCGAGGAAGTAAACGCTTGAAGCAAGATCGAGGGACAAGAAAGCGGAAAGGAAGATGGATCGGCATTAAAGGATAAAGTGAACTAGCATATTGGGAAACACAACGAGATGAACTACTGTTTAGATAGATGTTTCCTCGTGCTTCGATACAGTGTTTAGCCCGGTCAATTAGCATTTCAAATGAGTGTTTAAGTTAATTTTTCGGAATGCTCTTGAGAATATCGGTCGTCGCCTTTTGGATAGCTGAAATGTCCTGAAACCAGTGTCCTTTCATGGGCAAATGAAGTTTTCCAAATAGGTAAAACTCACAGGGTGCCAGATCAGGTGAGTAGGGTGAGTAATTAATGGTTAATATGGAGTTTTTTGTCCAAAAATCAGTGACAAGCGTCGATCGATGACACGGCGCATTATCGTGCAACAGGCGCCAGGACCCTGCCTCACGGTATTGTGGTCGAGCACGATGAATGCGTGACAAAAGACGCTTCACAACACCAAGGTAATACACAGCATTAATTGTTTGGTCAGGTGGGACGAACTCTCGGTGTACAGTACGTTCATTCTTAATAAATTCCTGCACTTTTGCAATATTGTTTTGGGTAATCACCGACTTCTGATCGTCACAGAGGTCCTCACGACCTTCGTAGCATCGCTTAAACCACTCATGCACATTACTACGGGATAGGCACTGATCACCATAAACTTTTTCCATCATTTGAAATGTTTCTGTAAACGTTTTTCTAAGTTTAAAACAAAATTTAATATTTGCTCTTTGCATTTTACGACCGATGACCAAAAGCTGCTGTCACTTTTTCATCGATAACATCGATTTTAGTTATCCAATTGTCTTAAAATTTTTACGAAATGTCAACAAGAGACCAAACTTTTTATTTCATATACCCACCAATAGGTGGCGCCACCAGAAATAGTTATATTTAAAAAGTTCTGTTTCTTTTGCGACAGACCTTGTATGTCGAATATGTAATAAGCATAATTATTTTGGACACCTTGCGCTGAAGTAATGCGAAAGTGGTCCCGGGACCATGATAGAAGTTTTAGTGGGAGTGTTTTAGTGAGTACTCCGCTAAAGTAAGATGACGATCCCTATATGGTGTCAAAGCATTCTAAACCCCTTCTTACGAGCTCAAAAAATATGGCTGGGAGGTGGAAAATCGACAAACTAATTGCCAAAATCAAAAGAAGGTATCACTATTTTCGTCGAAATTAAGTCAATTCATATAATATGTTCTAGAATCTATGGTGTTTTCTCTATGTAATGGTTAATAATCAAAGACCTTCTGAAAGCAGTTCCAAACAATTTAATTTAATCCACTAAAGCTTCATTTACCAACAATCGATAAAATCTAATTAATTTAATGCTTTCCTTTTACGGCTGCTGAGTTGTTATCACTCGTTGATTACAATTCATTTCATGACACTGTTATCATATATAAGTATGCACCACTGATGGTTTCCCCATACAATATGTTGTTATTTTATTTCAACGTTTTTTTTTCACCGAGAATTTCAACTCCCCTGACGAACAAGTTCATCACTTTCGTGCGCGCGTATTGTCACATGTTAAAGTGCTTGACAGCCGTTTGACACTCCATTCAATTGCAAATAATTTCGCTTGAATGTGGCAGCATCTGTCAACCATTAAATAATACTTTTTCTACAACTTTATGGAGAGCGGCAGCGGTGCAACCTTTCGCCTTTAACGCCCTCATGCAACACTGCAAAATACTTATATATATTTTGTGTTGTATTGCTTTTTTGTTGCATTGATGATGCGTTTAATTGACGCTTTCAATTGATGATGATTTTGAGCTGTTGATGTTATTATTATTATTGTAGCAAAAAGTAGTAAGTCTATATGCCAGTTGTTGATTTAAGGACACACTCGCCCATATAATTCCGTGTACGCGTTAATGCACTTGTTATTGTAGTCGTTATTTGTGCGTTTTTTGCATGGAATTCGAGGAGTTGTTTTGTGGATTTTTGTATTTTTGCGTTTTGGCTGAAAGGGTTGAAACGCATTCGGCAGGCTTAGTGTGTGTCGAGCGTAAACTTTCAATTTTCAATATCGCTTTTGCCATATTTAAGCGTATCCATTTTGTGGACCATTAAAATTCTTTACTGACAGTTGATCGCTTGTTTCTTTTTTGTTTTTGTTGCAACTTTTTTATGGGTTGTTGCAAATACTATGTATCATTTTTATACACTTCACGCTTTAATTTATAGTTGCTGACCCCTTTTTGCAGTTCAAGTGTGTTTGTTTCATGCTTTTTGCCACTCGCCTCCTCTGTATTGACCCTAATAGATATGTGTAACGGTGCTTTATTTACTTTTTTAGTTGCTACATTTTTGTTTGCTTTTATGCGTGGAAATTCGATATGCGATTTTATTTGCAATTAATTTGCTGAATTGAAATGTTGCCTCAATTAATTCGAAGGTATTAAGTATATATCGGCAAGAGTATTTATTTTCGCAAATTTAATTAATTGGAATGGGTTTTTACTAACGCCAGAAGTCTTCATAAATAAGAGAAGATAATTTCTTTAGAAAATGTGTTTTTACAAAATTCGAAAAGAGAAAAGCGATTTAGCATAACGCCATAAAAAATAGAAAGTGGATGCTACAAACCCACGATGTAAGAAAATGTCCTCACCATAAAATTGCTTCAATAATGTTACTTTTGCTCAGTATTATTTCACATTTAATCATGGAAAGTCTTACGTCTGAACAACTTGTACAAATCGTTCCTTTATGTGCGTACTATTAGCAACACCATCAGCCATCTTGAGACCCAGCATACATTATCGGATAATATTCGACCGAATAGACCAGATTCAACACGTAGTGAAGAAGATATAGCAGCCATAGTTCAGAGTGTACACGAGAGTCTATTGGGCACCGTTCGCAGCAACTCGGACTGACGTATGGAACGACTTCGCGCATTTTTCGTCGATATCTTAAATTGAAAGCGTACAAAATATATCTTGTGCAAGAACTGAAGCCTCGACCTTCACAAACGACTTCGCTTCGCTCTATGGGTTTCTGAAAAGTTCCAAGGATATGCGACGATTTCGAGCCATGTTTTGTTCAGCGATGATGCTCATTTCTGGCTTGATGGGTATGTAAATACGCAAAATTTCCTCATCTAGGAACAAGAGTTACCTGAAAAGATTCAAGAGTTTCCATTTCACCTAAAAAAAATCAACGGTTTGGTGTGGTTTGTGGTAGCATCATCGATCCATATTTCTTCAAAAATGATGCCGGTTAGATCGTAACCGTTAATGGCGGCCGTTATCGCGTCATAATAACCGATTATTTGATGCCTGAAGTCAATTTCAGCTAGTGATTTCGGCGACATTTGTTTTCAACAAGACGGCACCACTTTCCACACAACGAATTAATCAATGGATTTAAGGAGAGAATACTTCGGTGAGCAGATAATTTCACATTTTGGGCTGATCAATTGGCTTCCAAGATCGTGTGATATCACACCGCTACACTTTTTTCTGTGAAGATATGTAAAGTCTAAAGTCTATGCAGACAACACCGCTTTGAATCCGGACTTGGAGCAAAACATCACGTGTGTCATTCCCTAGTTAGCAGTCGAAATGCTCGAATGAGTCATCGAAATTAGACTCAACGAATGTACAATCTGATCGGCTCTCATTTGAAAAATATAAACTTCAAAAGATGAATGCCAACGAATGTTATTTCGAATGATAACAAACATTCTCTATTAATTTTAAAGTTTATGTGTTTTTTGTTTAAAAAAGTAGAGAAGCTCGAAATGGATTGCCATTTTATCTAAAGGATGTAGCGCCGTCTTGTTGAAACCAAAAGTCGCCCACATCAACATTCTCAAATTCAGACAGAAAACGTCATTAATAATATTATTGCCGGCTTCTTTTTTGAAGAAATATGCACCAATGTTTCCCTCTGTCACTTTGTGCAATGAAGAAAAGCGACTTTTTCTTTACTTTAACAAACATAAATACCGAAGATCTTTATTTACTACAGACAATGAGGCGAGTATATTTTCTGCAGACAGTGGAAGTACTCTTGAATACTACTACTGCTTTTGTGAGTCATTTTAAGTTACGTTAGGTTAGTCTGGCGATACCAGATGCTATGGATGGTAGGATGACAGCGCTTGATGCTAATAGGTCCTATGGCCTCACTAACGATTAAAGCGGAACAAGCGCACAAAGGTGCTCCATTGTTTCTCTGGTGTCATGCTATTGAGATTTCCTGCAGTCTTCTCGAAATGTAAGTTCCATTCTGCAGGCTTGTAGCGCCACCAGGCTGTGACCAGTAAGCATTCCACTCATATTACATAGAAAAATAAATGAGAATTTCACCGCGATCTAAGATCCATTGACCCTCTCCTAAGTCGCATCGACTCACTTGATGATAAATTCCAATATACTGTCTGATGCTATAGGCGATGTGATCCCTATTTGGAAACATGGATCTAAGAGCCCTTATCCTGCGTCTTCAGGATGCTGTGCAGTCTATTAGCAGGTGTTATGGAGTTTCAGACTCCATCTCGAAGAACCGGAAATTCACACAAGAAGCTAAGTCCATTTTATATAAGTGCTTCTTGAGCAACAATGGCCAGTGTAGAAAGCGACAAGTAGCCGGAGGTTGTCGCTTGGGTGGCTTTTTACATATTTAAACCTTATAAAGTTGTAACTAACCATTAGCAACTTGGAATGGCGCATGCCTTGGATCGTTGCCAATACCCTTCTCTGCCCACTCATTCATCCTTGTGGAGCAGCTCCTTTATGGTTTACGGGGACCAACCGCAATAAAAGGTTCAGGTCCTACCATGTTGGTGGATGCTGCGGTGTGGGCGGGCTCATCAGCCCGTTCCCGGCTATACCTTTGTGTCTGTGCACCCAAATAAGGTGCAATTGATACGGATTGTTAGGCTATTCAGCCGTTCTATACACTCCTGCACCAGTAGCGATTTGAACTCGCAGGCAGAGATCGCTTTAATTTCCGCTTGACTGTCGCTGAGCATGACTAAACGTTCATTGCGATTGTTCCGTTGGAGGTTTATCTCTACGCACCGACTTTTAACAAAGACCTCTGCTTGGAATATGCTCGGAAAGCTTCCCATAGGTACAGAGAGTTTGATGCGTGGTCCTGCGACTTCTGCACCAATTCTGTCTGACGTTTTCGTGCCGTCGGTGTAGCACTTCATTCTACTATCCGTAAGCAGTAGTTTCACACTGGAATCATTAAGTGCAGCTTTAATGCTAAGGCTAACATTGAACTTCTTAATAAAGTTCACTGTCTGGGTTATGCTGTCCCTTGGGAGGAAAACTAATGGTATTTCGCTACTTAAGTCCTTCCTACGTTAGATTGAGATTCCTTACCTCTGCTAAACCCTTCTGCTGTTATCTGAAGCATTCCAATCATATTTTTATAGACACTGCTATTAAGAGTGAGCAGAAGCTATGTATTTCTGGAAGTCCTATAGTTACATTAGGATTACGTATTTTGAATAATTAGAATAATTCAAGCCAGAGATTTAGGTAAACCTCTACTGCTTAGCAAAATTGGTAAAATTCGTACTGAAAAAAACCGACGTTTGGGGTAAAAAGTCGACGAATGACTCATATCGATATGTTTTTCAAAATAACAGTTATTCTGAAAGTACTAATTATCTTAGGATTATGACTTTCATCTTCATATTCGCTTAGAGAAAATAGTCGCAGAGAGCTGCAACCAGAAATTTAAACATTTTAGTATTGCTCGGAGAGCAACCGCATTCTTAGGAAGCATAAAGAGCATTTTCCGGGAATCGCACGATTTTTGAGATCTCTCCGGCAAAACCAAACAGCAGCAATTGAAAACTTCAAATAACAGTAAATGTGCAAGTGATTTTAAAATTCACCACAGGTCAATGTGAAATGTTATAACCTCAGGCCGATATATTGACAAACAACAAAGAGAGCACCGCAACACAACAGAAAACTGGAACTACACACAGCCGGCGGCAACAATAAGTAAATTAAATAAATAAACGCCATTGTGGCAACGTCAATTGACGTTGCAAGTGTAGTTGGCAGGAACAAAGTGAGATAAAGACAGCAGGAGAGAGGGCAGCGAGCATGCAGCAGTGGATCTGATAGTGACAGTGGCAGTGACAGTGACAATGTGGCAGGCAAGCAGTGAAATCACGAAAAAAATGAACACGCAGAAGGCAACAGCGCTGAGCAGCGGAGGTAAAGGCTGTGTGTGCGCAATGGATTGTGGGTGAATAAGTTGTCGATGCGAAGCGCTGTGAAAGCTGTCGCTCTTGCTGGGAAATTATTGTTTCAATACAGCCTGGATTCGCACAAATTCCGCGTTGTGTTGGTGGAACGCTGTGTATTGCGGCTGACTGTTGGTTAGGCAGAAGTTTTTCCGCCACGCACGTCACTCTTAATTTATCGACTACCTTAACGCGAACGTAAACACCGCGCAGTCAACAGTGAGAGCTAAGCTCATCCCTGATGAATTGAAAATGAGCGAAACAACGTATTCCAACGCGCCGTGGCACACAGCATCGCGCGTAGCAGCGCGTTGTCGCGAACGGGCAATGCGGCGGTATTGTGTTTCAGGCAGCAACGTAAATGAAAGCAGATGTCAGGTTGCGGTCAATGATCCTTGAAATGCGCGCCGCGTCTATTCACACCACACCTCATCCTCCGCCGCATCGCTTGCATCGAATTTCATTTTACGCTCCTGCTGTTGGCTCAGTTGGTGCACTCAGTGCCGGGCATCAGGTGACCTCATCATCTGCAACTAACGAATGTGTATGTATGTATGGGTACTCATTTTTTGCTCTTGCCGCTTAGTGTTTGGCACAATAACAATTCAGCGCCAGCGGTAACACTTTTACAATATTCATCCACCAATTTTCCTTGCCACCATGGCAGGCTGCTTGCAACACCCATCATTCAGCCTGCATCCTCCTGCCCACGCTTATCGCTTTTAATCTCAGTCCAGCGCAGCAGTTTGTACACTCTTCGCATCACTAGCTATCAGATCGTCAGCTCGTTGTCGGCGCTCTGGTGCATTTAAATACTCGCATTTGTGAGAAAATTGAAAGTTGCATTGAAATGGAAAATGCGATTGAGGGCGAACAAAAAAAATAGCAACAACAGGCACAGAATGTGAAAATGCTTTTTGTAATTGTCGTTTTCGCCCATCTTTGTTGTTGTTGTTGTTGTTGTTATTTATTCGCTTCTTTGTGCAATTTAACGTTTTTCCATGCGGTATTTATTTTATTTTAAACTGCAGTTATTGTTGTAGTTGTAGTTCTCTCTTTTTTTAAAAGTTTTTTGGGGGTAACGGGTTTTAAAATTTTTTTTCTAATGTTCCCTTTTATCAGTTCCTTGCTTAATTTGAGTACTTTATTTCATAGGCTCGCACGTTTACAGAATTTTTATCAGATAGGTATTTCTTCCAGCCATATAACACCTACAGGGTTTGTCCGGAAAGTAGTAAGACTGCTTTTTTTTTGCTGCGGCTGTACTTCGGAGCGTGCGCGTACCGACTGGATTCGGTAGTGGGTGGAGCAAGCTGAAAATGCTGTGTTCGTTAGAGCAGAGGTACGTGATTAAATTTTGTGTGAAACTCGATAAATCTGCGACAAAGACGTTTGATCAAGCAGGCATACCCAGATTTTGCTTTCGCAAGAAATTGTGCGTTTCGGTGGCACCAGGCCTTTTTGGAGGGCCGGGAAGAGGTCGCTGATGAAGACCGGAGAAATGATCAAATCCGAAGTGTTTTTTGGTGTACCCCAGGGCAGTGTCTTAGGCCCAACACTATACATCATATATACAGCAGATCTTCCAACAGCTAACAATGTATTAACTTCCACTTTTGCGGATGACACAGCTATAGTGAGCCGTAACAAATGCCACATTTTAGCATCACGAATATTAGCGAAGCATTTAAGTTCTGTCGAAGAGTGGCTAGCGAACTGGCGTATAAACGTGAATGAACAGAAGTGTAAGCATATTACATTTTCGCTAAGACCAAAGATGTGCCCGGCAGTAAAAATAAACAATATATTAGTACCCCAAGCGAACGAAGTAACATATCTTGGTATTCACCTAGATAGAAGTCTCACGTGGAGAAAACACATCTCTAGTAAAATAACATGTATCATAGAGATCATAGGCATCGTCCATCATGAATTTGTTCTTACCTTACGTGGAAGTCCTCAAGAGACTGAAACGAAGGGTCAATTGGGTCCGACAAAACATCGCAGCCAATTGGAAGTTGCAACGCCCCGGCTCACACCGCCTTTATTGGTACAGCTAGTACCTAACTAAGGCCGGCATATTACTTCCGCAGCCGCCCTACAGCCCAGATGTAGCCCCCAGGACTGTTTTTGTTGCCTTACCTGAAAAAGTCGATGACAGTGGATCCAAGCACTGTGCACCTCGGCTCTCAAGGCTATTCCGGAGTATGCCTTCCGTGATGCCGCTGGCAGCGCTGCATCGACACAGAAGGAGCCTATTTTGAAAGCTTTTAAAGAATTGTATGGTTAGTTAAAATTTTTTTTAAATCGACTCAGTCCTATTACTTTATGAACCAACCCTGTATATACCTTCTCATATATGGTCTTCTCGGTGAGGTTCGATATATGAAATGTTTGCAAGTTTTAAGTAAACGATCCTTATGGAAATCTCTCTGTTGACATATGTAAATACCCTGAAGAAAACCAAGTGCTATTTGAAATTTTTCGGTTTTAGGTTGGAAATTGTTTCAATTTACGATCTTCAGAACCTTTGTACCGTCTTATCAAATTTGACATAAACATACGAAAAAATTACATTTGTATTTATAGTATTATCGCCTCCCTTTGAGCCAAAGCGAGTATGCCAACACTTATTTCAATTATTCGTACGTTGGTTGCTTTTATTACTTCGGAGTTCGGCAAATCTAGTGTTGCAATCTGGTGGCTCGTAACTTTATCGCAAAATTTTACTTTTTTTATGGTATACACACTCAGAACGTTTTAACATAGGAGCGCTATTAACACTTACTTAAAATAGTAAAAGTTAAATAGCGAACATTTTCGAGCGATTATTTTGTGAAACTTTCAACGTGGATTAAGTCAGCAAGGTTGCTTCGATGAACTTAATACAATATTCGGCTGTGGTTTCAAAAACTGTTGATGCTGTTTGCAAACTGATATTTATGGAACGTCATTGACCTATCGTGAGATTGAGATAACTATAGACATTAGTGGGACCAGCATACATCGAATATTGCTTGAACATTCGATTGTAAAAAAATTTGCTTATGTTGGAGCCCACACAATTAGTCAAAACAAAGGTCGTGTCGATTGGTCGAAAGAAATGTTAATCATATATAATAACGGTGCTTCGAATTACGTCTATGACGTCTTAACAGGTGATGTATAGTGGATTTACACGTACGACCGAAAATAAACAGCGAATCCAAGAAAAGTTGTTGGCGCAAGAAGCACTCCCAAGTAAATGGTTGCATGTTTTATGGAAAGAACAATAAATTCTGAAAGGTAAACAACCTTTTATTTGTCAGTTGTCTTTCGAGAAATCAGGAAAACTAACGACTGAAGACGGATCACGCTTCACCACCACAATGAGAGCTCTCCCGTATCAGAAAGAACTGCATTTTTGAACACTCAAAACATCAATCTGATGAGTCATCCAACATATGCGTCTGACTTGGCGCCGAATGACTTCTTTTTATTCCCGTACATAAAAAATGAACTAAGCGGTCAACGTATATGCTCAGCAACGTTGTCAAGTATTCCGATCTTTTCGTACGAGTCTAGCAGTGACATGCTTTGTACACCGATACACTAACATAAATATGTTGAGTCAATCATAGAGGTTGTGATCTTCTGTTATCTGTCTCGCATGAGGCAAATTTTCGAAGCCTTCGCGACCTTTATTAAATACTTTGTGCCAGTCAAATAATTGTGCTCGGGAAAAAGTAGATTCCCTAAAACACTGTTTGAAGTTTTTCAATGGCTACGTAGCCGTGATTCCTTTGGAAACAAAAAATTTCAAACATACTCTTTGTTAATTCTTTCCCCAGGTTAAAAGTAGCCAGAAAAATTTTTCATGTCGTAAACAATCATCTGTCGAACACACACTAATTGAGATACGGAGATCAATTTTCACAAGAATTTAAAAAAGTATCGACACAAGTCGCTAAAAACGATACGTAATGAAATTTCCGAAAGCGCTGACAGGCGGATCAGGGGGATTCATATCTCATGCAGGATTGCTAAGATCATGTGCAAAGGAACGGAAGGAACATGCTTATCCTTTTTACTCATACTGTCTCAAAAAGACTACAGCACCCTTGTCGATCTAGTCACAAGTACGTATGTATATAAGAAAGACGCTCAAACAATTTCTCTCCTTCTGTTCGACCTTAGCTAGAACTCGATTTAATAGTAAGAAGCATCGCAGGTCAAGGGAGGAGATGAAGTATCTATAAGAGATATAAAGTCTCTAAACTTCGCAAAAAGCATTGTGGTCCTGTATAACGATTACTTTAGTTCGAAATAAACTTAACCTTCATCTGCCATTACAAAGGCAACAAGTCCGTAGAATCTTTCCTTCCCTTTAGGAAGGGAGGTAAAAAAATGCTTCGTTTCTTTTTTAAGGGATAATTCACATAAGATTTATAATTGATCTCACGGCCAGGTCAAAGATTTTGATATCATTGTAATTTAGTCTAAACTCAAAGTTTAACACTTTTTGAAAATTAATTTGAGCTAATGAGAGTGGGAAAAATATGTATGTATGCTTCAAGTTTTCAAATTTTTTCAAGAATATACAAATAACCTTTTCAGTTCAAATAAATTGCTAAACTAAAAACACTTTTATTTCGACTCCAGCATATTGCAATTAGTAAGGTATTCCTTGCAGACACACCACGTGACGCGTCATTCACCGCAGTCACTCACTTACTCGCACACCGCCGACAGTTGGAATATCGTAAATAGGATGTGAAAATGCTCGACATTAAATGACGCAGTGGATTAGCGTAGAAGGAGTGCAAGAAATTAGTTAAAATTGGAACATATTGCTGGAGCGAGTACGGAAGGGTAAGCGCGCTTGTGTATAAATATGACAGACCTTGGGGCGAAAGCGAAGGCAAAGGAGCATTTGTTTGTTTGTGTGCACTTCGAACGGCTTGCGGTGGCAGTTGACTTTTACGGTATGCAATTAATAATTTCAGTGGAATTAAAATTGGAATTTTATTACACCACAATGCTATACATATGTACGAATGCATACACACATACACTATTAGAAATAATATGAGCATACACAGAGAATTACTGACATGGCCTTAAACGCATTAAGAATTGAATTCCAGACGCTCGATATGAGTGCTAGGTAGGCCGTGCTGCTCAAGTATTCTGGCGCATTGATGAGGGGGCTGCGCGGAGCTCCGCATCTGTCACACTTAATGAGGGGGACACATTCTTGGTACGGCACTCGTAAATTGTATATGCATGCATTTGTTGTTGCAGTGGCAGCAAATGGCAACACTTACGGCTAATTAACGCCGCATACTAAGAGCTGCTTACTGTCTCCTCAACGGTAGACAACATGTGTACTTACATGTTTAAATTCATGTTCGTACACACCACTCTCCGGAAGTATATGTATATTTCGCAAGTAAAATCACGCAAATACTGTGCTTTGGAAAATTATTCTAACTTCGTGTTTTTCGGAAAGATATGAGAATGATTTTCGAACACCCAGAAGGAAGCGACGGAGAGAATAAAAAATATGTATGTACATACATACATTATATAGCATACGTGAATGATTGAGTTTGACGAACGGTGTCGATTTAGCCATGCTCATACGTCCTTATTTCTGTCCGTACGTTCATCTGTCTGTCTTTAGATAATTTTATTTTATTAAATTTTGGACACACTCTTTTTTATCGAAGATCATCTTAAGATACATATATCAGTCGTACAAACTGAACAATCTAAATCAAGTTCTTGTAAGGACATTTTTTTACTTGGAGCTTCGATGCGCCGTTTAGTAAAGAGAGCATGTGTCGGCAGATTTTAGAAAAATTGTGGAAGATCAATATCGATCGATGATGTTTGTAGAAGGAAATTGTGCAAATCAAATAATGCTGAGATTTCGTATAGAGTGACTTTTCTATATCTATAGTGACCGCCAACACGTAGGACACACACATTTGCTTTAAAAACGGCTACCAAAGAGGATAATGTGACAAAAATCCCCGATTTTGCTTTGACGAACTGCTATTTTAAAGTACGAAAGAAAGTTAGGTTAGGTTAGGTTAAAGGGTAGATCCCAAAAGAGTCGAATAGATTATGACGTCAATCATATTGTGGTACCTGGAACTAAAATTGATCATAAAATTGGATTGTAGAGCAACGCTAAATGACCTGCAAACTCTGAGGTCTTTTTACAGGCTTTTTCAAATTTCAAAAATTTCAAATCAGTGTTTAACGCTGTTTAAGCTCAATCAGATGGAGTTTTTGAGTCCTTTCGAGACCGTTGATGAAGCATTGGCAACCTGGTACAATAAGAGATGAAGGAACAGATGAAACAGTGGACTTTATCTGTCGAACCTGCTCAAAATGCGAAATTTCTGCTATCGTTCAGAATGGTTTTAACTGCAGTATATTTGATCTTCGTCAACTACCTAGAGAGACTTAATGTTATAAACTGAAGGATAGCGGGAAGAAGATCGGAAGCAATTCTCTCAGACCTTGAAAAGGGTCTAATATTTTGTAGGTTTTCTCTCAAACGGTACACTGAAGTTATCTCCAAGCCTGATTCTCCTATAGCTGAGGTCGGTCACATGGCTCCATTACGACGTGCTGCTGAAATTATTGGATCGATTCAGCTCGAAAGAGCAGACACAGCATATTTAACGGAAAAGAACGCACTGGCTTACATCTTTGCCATTGCATTGGTCGAAACGCTCGTTTAGCCTATGAACTACAATACTATCACCTAATTTGGGTCTATGTAAAATAGTTTTTCTTTCTTTAAATTACAAAAATTACTCGCTGGTTAGAAACTTGAGTAGAATGAGGAGACGGACTGACAAAAAAACTAAATTTGCATGTACTTCAATATAGATTTTTATTATCGTCTGGAAATAGGCTCAAAGGCCAATACAAGTATTACAATGCTTAATCCAACTTTCCATACACTTTTTATAAGCCTCAGCTGGAGTGGTCTTCAGTGGCTCCAGCGAATTTTTTTCTGTTTCGGCTTACTTTTAGAGCGTCATTCGCTATATTGGTGGACAGTTTCGATGTCATATTCATAAACCCACGGCTCGCACCAAAAGTGATTTTGTTAATGTAGGGTGCTCAGCTCCATTGTCAAGCATTTACATATATTGCTATCTCTACTCGACGCCGTTTTCAATTATTTTGGTACGAGTCTAGCAATGACAGGCTGTATATCCAAAACATCAACCAAAATGTTTGAGTTGATCGATTTGAGGGTTAAAGGTACTTTTTTCTATAGCCTTTTTTTTAACAGATCACGCCTGCGTCGAGAGTGAAGTCCGTTTAGAGTCTATTCGGCGCCGTTTGCAGCATCTCGGACTACCGTATGAGGCTCGGCGAGATCGTATTTTACGTCGAGATTTTAAATTGAAAGCGTACAAAATACAGCTTGTGCAAGAACTGAGCCTTTCGACCTTCCCAAGCGACATCGCTTCGCTCTATGGGCTCTTGAAAAGAAGATCTGACGTTTGCGAGGCAAATTTTGTTCAGCGACGAAGCCCATTTCGGGCTCAATAGATATGTAAATAAGCAAAATTGCCATATTTAGTTTACAGATTAAGTAAATAATTTATGGATCAATTCTCCAAGTCACGGTGTCATGCAAACTTCGTTAGCATACTCGCATATGCAAATGTACGTGAGTCACAAGGCATGCAAGCTGCTCTTTGGCCAACTCGTAAATGAGCATAATACCTACGAGCATATGTGGCGGTGACGCTTGTGGCTTGCGACACAAGTGAAGATGTGAGAAACGATATTAAGGGGGAGATCTTCGAACGCTTGGCTGGCAAATAATTCAAAGCTGATGAAGTGGATCCAATACACTAATTCGGTTGCGGTTGCGCGTTGTCGACAACGTCGTCGTCACCACCACCACCACTGCCAGCAATGCCATCACCGCATCAGCAGCACGCTCATCAACGGCGTCGTGGTCGTCGTGCAGCATCCAAGGCCAGCAGACAGCTTGTGGCTGACAGGCAAAGTGTTCGTGTGTCCCTCTGCTTGAGTGTTTGTGAGTGTTTTCGTGCATAATAGCGCGCTCTATAATACACGTGCTACTTTTGCTGCAACTATAAATCGTCTCATGCCACATGCTGTACTTCACTACTTTCCTTTCACTTGCCACATGCATTGGGGGCACTCGCCACAGCTTGGCGTCGAAAAGAAAGTGTCCATAATTCTTTTAGTTTGGAAATTTTCGGCGAAGAAAAATTATTTTTCTGATACTTTTGCGTGTCGCGCGTCTTGTTGATTGCGTGTTGCACGTAAAGCACATGCCAGTAAATACATATGAGCACAACTACTTATCGGTGATTATGTAAGTGAAGATGTGCATGCATATAAATACACACACATATGTATTTGTATGTGTGGCATATGCAGCTTCTAAAGCCGCAGCATCCATTCGTGCAACCAAGTGTGCTGAGGCACACTCACCCTTCTTACAGCGAGGCGTTGTTGTGTTGTGTTGTGTTGCTTATCAATCCTATTACCAACACCATATTAATAATAATAATAACAACAAATGTAATGGCAATAACAAGAACAAAAACAATTGTGGAAAGAACAACAACAACAATGGTGGATATGTCCAATTTTCTTAACATGCAACATCCACAGGCAATTTTCGCCTGATGTCGTAGAAAATCTCGCCCGCAGCCAAGAGGAACAAAGGCAATTATAACAACAAACACAGCAGCCCCCAATGCAGTCATTACAATTACACGAAAAGGTAGGAAATTATACTCTATATATAGTCCTTATGATTTTTATACCCTAAACAGGGTATATTAAGTTTGCCACGATGTTTGCAACATTAAGAGGGAAACGTCGAAGATCAGAAGTGAAGAAGCAGAGGAACATACCATACATATACATGATCAGCGCGACGAGCTGTGTCGATTTTTCCACGTCCGTCCGTTTGTACTGACTGTCTGCTTATTTGCGAACTACCTCAGTTTTGGAGATATCGATCGGAAGTCTTGCACACGTTCTTTTCTCTCCAAGAAGCTTCTCATTTGTCGGAACTGTCGCTATCAGACTACTATAGCATACAGCTGCCATACAAATTGACCGATCAAAATTTTTTCTTTGTATGGAAAACTTTTTTATTTGCTGAACTATCTTTGCGAAATTTGGCGTGTGTTATTATTTTAAGCAATGGTACTATATATGAAGAAACTGTTTAAATCGGACTACTATAGCATATAGCTAACATACAAACTGACCGATCCAAAGCCTGTCCTTGTATGGAAAAGTTTTTTATTTGCCGAAATATCTTCATGAAATTTGGTGCGTATGCTTATTTAAGGGAACGGTAAAACTTAAGAAAAAATGATTTAAATCGAATAACTATAGCATATAGCTTTCATACGAACTGATCAAACCAAATCCAGTACTAGTATGGAAAACTTTTTTATTTGTGAAGGGTATTCTAACACCGGCGCAACCGAAGTTAACATTGTTTACTTCTTTTATTTTCTTCTGATATGAATATATGTATGTACATATGTAAGTGTATACGTGGTGGCCGTAGCAGGAGGCGCGTTTGGAAAAATGAAAACAGATGTTGAAAATCAGAAGCACATTAAACAGCTACAAATAAAAATAGTTGAGGCGGAAATTTTATATTCATTCATTAGATTAAATATTTCGTTGGATGCTGTTTGTTGTTGTTGCGTGTTAACTTGCCACACCGCACTGCAATAAGTATCTTAGGGGCATACCACTTGCAACGGCGGCTAACGCCACACATATGATTTCAATGTTAATCGCACATACATGCATACATATATCAGAGCATTTGTAAAGCACAACTGTCATACGAAAGCGTACACACACATATAGTTTTAGATATACTTAGCCACCCACTTCATACAACTTTCACATCACTTTTGTCTGTTTGCCTTTGTTTACATTGCCATTTCATGTAGTGCCTTACAAATATTTGCTTGCCTTGAAACATAGCAGCGCCAGCAAACATTCGTATAATTGAAACAAAATATACTACACAGCATGTTTTTGTTGTGTGTCCTGCAACCACTAAGTGACTCACTCAGTGACTGATTGTACTACAAATGCATCAGGCGTGTATGAATTACTTCGTTTTGTTGTTTTTTTTTTCATTTTCTGTGGTTGGCTACTCACATTGCAATTTATAAAATTGTGGTCTCAAATGTCATAAAATTTTTGGGCAGCAAATTTCGGTGAAATCACTTGTTTATTTTCATTTTTAATAAGTGCAAGGGGATGTACTGTTAGTTAGGGTGGTCAGTTTTGCTTTGTGGCGAACTTCGTGTAACAATGGCAGGGTGATTAGTAAAATACGCAGAGTTTTCAAAGCTTTTCACATGTCAGGAATTTTTAAAAGAAAAATTTCTAATACTTAATTTGTTTTAAGGCTTCCCCAGGCTCATTAGTTATCAAATCAGGACTAATAATTTCTTAAATGGCCTCACAGTACAAGAACTAACATTAATTAGTTATGTGAAAATGAAACTTCTGCAGAAAAGTCATTGCCTCAAAGTTGATTGGTTTTTTGGAATATATGCGGAAGATAGCTTCAAACTAAATAACTTTAATTCACTCTTTCAGGACAAAATGTTTTTCGTAACAGAAGACGTCAATTTAGCTTTTGTTCTAATCAGAATGTCAATTAACCGTCTAAAGGACAAATAAGTGGCAATTAACTCTATACGTAGCGGCAATAGCTAGGCTCGCAGTGGAAAACTTAGTCAAAGTTATCTGGGTACAAAGTCACTTAGGAAGAGAAGGAAACTAAAAGGCAGACGAGTTGGTCCCGCTAACCTGTATAGATCCATTCTTCGCCTTCAAAGACTCCAAGTAAGCAATAGATTCCAACGAAACACCGGTCTTCGAACACTGGCAACACCGGACATGCCATAAATGTTTGCTGGGGTAGTGTTGATGGAGGACAGACCTAATTACTTCTACTTTTATGCATTAGAGAACTAAGTAAAATTGTAGGCGTCTTATCAAGCACCTACCTCTAAGGTCCACCTTCAAAAAATTGGTAAAGTGGAATTAGTGGAATGCAGAATATGCGTTTAGGATAAACAGAAGGTGGAGCATTGCCTTTATAAATGCACAGCCTTCAACGGGTTGAGACGGGCATCTTTCTCGGCTTCCAATGCTTCAACTTAAAAAGCATTTCGTGAAGGTCGTCCAAAATCAGGTGTTATTCCGGAACCAATTGATGTTGTGCGTAAACTAATGCTGTAAAAGTGTTTATTTATACAGTCAATATTGCATGAACGTTTGATTGAAGACAAATCTGTTTCACGTTGGATTCCACAAAATTTTATCGCTTAAAAAAGGCTCTTGTCGATTGGTCGAGAGAAATATTAAAAAAAAAAATGATAATTTCTAAATGGGGTCAACGTGACACGTGATTAATTGTTGATTTGTACGTATGAGCGCGAAAGTAAACAGAACTTCACTGTATGGGTGTTTCGAAATGAGCCGAATCCAAAAACATCTCGCGCACGGAGCATTTCTAGGCAAATGGTTACTTTTTTTTTGGAAAAACTGGATTTACTGCAACCATGCCACTAGAACAATGCAGAACAGTCAATTCTGCGTATTACACAACCATTTTTTTGTCAGTTGTCTTCACCCAAAGCCTGATGCGTTCAGACCGTATGTTTTGGAGATAATGCAATCAGAATGCAAAAGTGTTTTGAAAATTGATTGAAACGAATGCAAAAGTGTACAGATTTAAAGGAAAATATTTAAAAAAACAATAAAGCGATATCTGATAATTATTTTTTGTTTTTTAGTTTTGATGTAGAAATATAAAAGGCAACCTACGTACGCGGTAATTGGTTTTTTTTTGGGAATACTGTAAATAAGGTTTTGTGCGCTCACTGTGTTAAAGGATCTTTAGGTATGTACATAATGGATTAGTTGGGCAGTTATATTTATCTCTTTAGTTAAATTTGGACAGTGCTGAAAATATCATTGATACTTCTGATTAGTATCTAAAGTAAGCTTGGATGATCTCGAGTAGTTTTGCAAAAGTCACTCAGTCGGGAAGTCTTGTCGCTGGCCTTTTCAATATTTTTCGGATCTGTCACAATTTCATACTTCTGATCTTACTCTCGCCCACAGTAAACAACTTATCTTCTTTAATGAAAATATCTACTTCTTCTTATCACTAATTTAGACCTTCGCATCTGATAAAAGCACCGTCTTGTAAATCTTAATAATTTTTAGTTTTTCGACGTATGGATTAAATTAGTGGCATTTAGAGTCCGGACGGTACATGATTTTCTAGTGCTAGAAAAGCTAGGAGTGATGTGTAGAACTTCACGCAAATGAGCAAAGTTCTCTGATCGCCATTCCTTTGGGAGTGACCAGCGACGATTCTTTTACACATGCATCAAGCAGCTCACCACTTCCGTTCTTAGACCAAGTATCCTCTGGGTAGCCAAAGAACATCCGTTTGAGTTCTACGCCAGTAAAGAATAAGAAGGACAGTATTTCAGAAAGAGCTACCTTCTGCAAAAGCTTTTTGGTACAAATCTCTATTTCCGATCTAATAAAATGTTTTCTTCGTCCACTTAATATAAATGAATACCACCAGCATTTCAATTAAAAAAATATGCAATATAAAAACATATACAAGGTGATTTCCAAAGTAAACAGGAATTTTGAATCTAGCGCCCCCTGGTGGCACCATCTACATATATGTATGTCGACTGGTGCGTTTGAATCTGTCATCCTTATCGATTGTTCAGTGAGAATTTCATGACATTTCATTGATTAGAAGTGCAATTATTACATTTTAAGTGTCAGTATGTTTGTGTTATCGGTACGAAAATGAGCTTCGAACAAAGAGCCAACATTAAATTTTGTTTTAAAATTGGTAAAACTTTTACGAAATCTTTCAATTGATGGAACAAGTTTATGGCGATGATTGCATATCCCGTAGCAAAGTGCACGAGTGGTTTCAGCGTTTTCGGTGGTCGTGAGGACATAAATGACGATCAACATGTGGGACAATCAAAATCCATGATCACCGGAAATTCCATCGAAATTGTAGGTGAATTCATCGAAAATCAGCCGAAATCATTATTGAAATTCATGGAAGTGGAATTGAACATCTCCAAAACATCGATTTATCGTGTTTTGACCGAACATTTGTGTTTACGAAAGGTGTATGCACGGCGAATATCGCGAAGATGAAAGTTGGCGTTTGTTGCACGATAATGCGCCGTCTCATCGATCGACGCTTGTGACCGATTATTTGACCAAAACTCACATTTTAAACATTAATCACTACCCGTATTCACCTGATATGGCACCGTGCGAATTCTTTCTTTTCAGAAAAATGCATTTACATTTGAAAGGAAAGCGTTATGCAGACGTAGAGGCCATTCAAAAGGCTTGCACCGGCAACTGGCGGCCATACCGGCCAACGAGCTAAAACACTCGTTCGACATGCTTTTGAACCGTGCAAAAAGCTGTATTGAAGCAGAAGGATACTATTTTGAATAAAATAAATTGATTTTGATGAAAAAATAGTTGTTCTGTATGTTTTTTTTTTTTCAAAAGTCCTGTTTACTTTGGAACGCACTTTGTATCATAAAAATATATCACTTTTTATTGAGGTCAATTTCGCATTGCAACATTTTTGTCAAATTCTACAAAATAAAGTAATTTATTATGCCATATGTTATGTATTGCCATTTTATGCTTATGCTGTCTAAACTTAACCAAATTAGTTAATGACATAAATTTTAAATTTTCCGTTAATAAATCAGAAGATTTTAATTTACTCACACAATTGAAAGCGACCACACAAAAACACATACTTCACAGTTGCAACCAGCATATTTGCATTTAATATATGTATTTATAGGCATAAAATATACAGACTATGAATATTTTGTATATATTTGTATGTGCAAGTGTAGGTGTGGTAGAGCAACAAATTTTGTGTTGATGGGCTTAAATGCCAATAAACAATCGGCAAAAGTAGCAGCGACTGGCAGTACCAAGTGGCTTAATGCATGTCAAGTATATATGGAAATGTAGATGTGTATGTATGTGTGCATACTAACAAGCTTAAATATTATTGCATGCGTGTATGTGTGTAATTATGGCTAAATGCAGGTGGCAGGGCTGGTGAAAAATAAACAGACATTTCGGGTATTTGCAATAATTAAAGTGCAAATCAATTACAGCACCGCATTAAAAATAACAGCAAAGCATTACGCACACACACATGTGTACATATATATACGAATTCACACCTACATTCATACACTTGCGCGAACGTCAACACATTGACAAAGCGAACGCCCGCAAAGCAAAGAGCGCGTTCCAACATCAACGCGTTGGTCACGAACACAATGTTCAAATACATTCCAATAACAGTGAAATTTGAAAAAAGAGAGAAAAATATTTTGGCACCCTCTTCGGAAGAAAATTGGAACAACTGCTGCTATGCGTTGCGAGCTTCGGAACTCTGAAATCCCCGCATAATTTGATTTCATTCCAAAATACTAGGATTACCTGGTCGTCGAGCCTAGCTCTGGCTATCGTTTCTCTGCTCACATAGCTGTGAGGGAGGCATGGGAATGACGCGCTGCCATAAAGATAGCAGCATCCATCCACTCCGATAGCAGAGCAGCTTCATTAGCCTTGTGATTGTTGGCCGTGAAACTAGTGAAGAGTTGTCTAGACTGCTTATCTTCTACCTAGGTGCCTCGCCAATGCAGTGTTGTAGATATCTGTAAGGTTGATGAGCTCGCTAAGACAATTATTTCATTTTCAATACTTACGGAATGTCAAAAGGGAGGAGCTCCGTTAGCGTCTTGTAGCTATTGTACTATTGAGCTGTTGCTGCATCAGTTCTTTGTTTCGAAGTAGATGAGATAAAATAAGGTAATTCGATATGGATAGATACAATTAGATGATTATTTCTCACCTTGTTCTTACTCGAATGTCCTGCATTTGCCAGATCAAAGCGAAAACACCTCGGATCTGATACTTTTAGACATGCAGATGAAATAACGGAAATAAAAATATCATAAAACATCCAAGCAGATTTGTGATTATAACAGGGTGTTTTGCCGAAAGCTGATATACAGTTAAAGCAGTTTGCGCCTGGTTTCACAAAAGACTGTATACATATAACAATCTATGTGTGATCTCAAGCCACGTGGAGGGATCAGCCATCTAAGCAAATTTAACACACTTCAAGTATACTGGGTTCTAAGCCTTTATAATCTAACTCCCCACTTAGCATATTCTCAGGTTTCCAGTCCTTTTGAACGTGTCTGAATAGTCAGCCCATTTTTATGGTAATTAATCGCTACAGGAAACAATTGATTTCGGTCATTTGAAATGTTTTTGAATCAAGACTGACAAGATCCGATCCCCCGTATAATCATCTGAGTCATTTTAAAACTAAGTAATATAATATACTATAGACGAAATATCTCCTGTCATCAAACAAACAGTCGTCGCACTCGCGACTTGGCTCTACGTCACTGTTGATAGTATAACTTCGAAGTCGTAAATAATTTTCTCTACCATGGTACTAGTATTAACAGCAACAAAAATGTCTTGAAATCCAAGGCAGAATAACTCTTGTCAAAAAGTGCTACTTCGAACTGAGAAGACACTTGAAAAGTAAAGTCCTCTTTGGACGAACAATGACCAAACTCTTCAAGTCTCTTATCAACCCTGTCCTGCTATATGGTGCAGAGGCAATATCTATGACAACGCCTGGTGAGTCGACGTTATGATTTTAGAGAAAAAGGTTCTGCGGAAGATTTATGGTACTTTGCGCATTGGCAACGGCCAGTATCGCATTCGATGGAACGATGAGCTATACGAGTTATACGATGCCATTGACATAGTTCAGCGATTTAAAAGACAGCGACTACGCTGGCTAGGTCATGTCGTCCGAATGGATGAAAACGCTCCGGCTCTGAGGGTATTCGTCGCAATACCCGCCGCGGGAAGCAGAGGAAGAAGAAGACCTCCACTCCGTTGGGAAGACCAGGTTGAGAATGATTACTTAAAAATCCTCCGACTCATTAGCTTCTTTTTGGATGTCATCTGTTATTAAATGTGTGGTTTGTCATAGAAAAAAAATGTGAATGCTATCGAAACCACAAAGGTTCTGTATTTCTCCAGCTGGCTAAAAATAACGATAGCTAATTTTTAATGTTGTATTGACTCTAAGGTATGTATATTAAAATTGTGGATCTACTAGAAAAAATTTATTCATAGCGATTCCTTAGTCACATACCAACCTTTTTCTATTAAGTCCAACACTCCTTGTTGTATTGTTGGCCAAGACTGGACCGCGGTTGTAATGGCAAAGGAGAAGAAAATGAATTTTATGATTCAAATGAATAATGATGTATCCAAGCTTCATGCATTCTTTCCAAATTGGTACAGAAACTCGATTTGACGGTGAATACAAAATTAATATGGCCAAATATATAGTTTACCGCATTATTAACCTCCGCACCTTTTAATACCGCTAAAAAATTACGGAAATCGTGCCGACAAAAGTGTAATTACAAATAAAGCGATCAATTAAATGCGTTCACTCGCCACATAGCTGGCAACAAATGCTGCGGTGTAGGCGGTTTAACGTCAGGGGACCTTTCGGACAACCAAAACCAAGCAAAACAGTTGAGGTACGCACGCGCACGAAATCTATCGCAAAGGTGCGAACGAGTGTATGCGTCAGGTGTGTGCCAGCGATCATACCGACATTCCCCTGTCTGTGTATGTGAGTATGGTTACTTTATCAAAGCCTTTTATATAGTATATTTGTTGCTGTTGTTTCTTTCCTTTTTCAATCGGCAATGAAATGCAAATTTAGCAAAAATAAACTTTACAACTGACATTCCAACATGTTTGCCATACTATGTGTTGCTGGCAACCATGGTAATTGCAATAACAACAAACTTAAATTTAATTGCAAAAATGACAACAAAAGTAACAAGAACAAAAAGCGCACCGTAAATGAAAATAAATTATCAAATGCCAATTGGGAGCTGTAAGCGCAACGTCAAGCAGCCAAGCGGCGATAGGGAAAAGGCAACGTGCAATCGACCGGTTGCTGTCTACATAATTTCATATGTGTATATGCGGGCGTTGGAGTACTGTGCAGCGAGTTTGGCTAATTTGTTAATTAATTTGCCTATGTATGTGTTAATTGGAAAATTAGTAAATACAGTTGATTCTCTTCATGGTTTCAGGATTAGTCCGAAAAGAATGTGAGCACTCTCAATGAACGAGATTTCAGTAAAAAACAAGAAGCTATACGCTATAGTAATCCGATCTGAACAATATTTTCGGATATTATATTATTACCTTAAGCAGTAATCCATGTCAAATTTCGTGAAGATATGCAAAAGTTTTCCATACAAGCCCTTGATTCCGATCGTCCAGTTTGAATGGCAGCTAAATGCTATAGTGAGCCCATCTGAGCAATTACTTCCGATATTACATTATTTGTATGAACAATAACTCATACCGAATTTCGTGAAGATACGTTGTTAAATGAGGAAGTTTCTCATGCAAGCATTTGATTCCGATCGTTCAGTTTGTATGTCAGATATATGCTATAGTTAACCGATCTGAACAAGTTCATCGGAGATTACATAGTTGCCTTAGAAAATGCGTCAAATGCGAAAGTTTTCCATACCAGCACTAGATTCCGATGGTTCAGTTTAGATGGCAGCTATGTATTATAGTGGTCCGATATCGGCAGTTCCGACAAATGAGCAGCTTCTTGAAGAGAAAATGACGTTTGCAAAATTTCAAAACAATATCTTAACAAGTAAGGAAGGGCTAAGTTCGGGTGTCGCCGAACATTTTATAATCTCGCATGATACAGTGATAATCGAGATTTCATTATCCGTCATTTACATATTTTTTCAAATACCGTATTTGTGTAAAGTTTTATTCCGCTATCATCATTGGTTCCTAATGTATATATTATACAGAGAAGGCATCAGATGGAATTCAAAATAGCGTTATATTGGAAGAAGGCGTGGTTGTGAACCAATTTCACCCATATTTCGTACATGTCATATAGGGGTTAAGAAAATATTATATACCGAATTTCATTGAAATCGGTCATATAGTTCCTGAGATATGGTTTTTGGTCCATATGTGGGCGACGCCACGCCCATTTTCAATTCTTAAAAAAAGCCTGGGTGCAGCTTCCTTCTGCCATTTTTTCCGTAAAATTTAGTGTTTCTGACGTTTTTTGTTAGTCGGTTAACGCACTTTTAGTGATTTTCAACATAACCTTTGTATGGGAGGTGGGGGTGGTTATTATCCGATTTCCATTTTTGAACTGTATATGGAAATGTCTGAAGGCAACGACTCTGTAGAGTTTGGTTGACATAGCTATAGTAGTTTCCGAGATATGTACAAAAAAGTTGGTAGGGGGCGGGGCCACGCCCACTTTTCCAAAGAAATTACGTCCAAATATGCCCCTCCCTAATGCGATCTTTTGTGCCAAATCACTTTAATATCTTTATTTATGGCTTAGTTATGACACTTTATAGGTTTTCGGTTTCCGCCATTTTGTGAGCGTGGCAGTGGGCCGATTTCGCCGTACCAAGTTTCATCATGATATCTCAATTTTTACTCAAGTTACAGCTTGCACGGACGGACGGACAGACATCCGGATTTCAATTCTACTCGTCACCCTGATCACTTTGGTATATATAATCCTATATTTGACTCTTTTAGTTTTAGGACTTACAAACAACCGTTATGTGAACAAAACTATAATACTCTCCTTAGCGACTTTGTTGCGAGAGTATAAAAACTGAGGGACTAGTTCGTATATATACAGTCGGACAGAGAAAGACGGGCATGGCTAAATCGACTCAGCTCAACATACTGATCATTTATATATACTTTATAGGGTCTCCGACGCTTCCTTCTGGGTGTTACAAACTTCGTGACAAACTTAATATACCCTGCTCAGGGTATAATAAATGACATATTTTCGCATCAAGAGCCATATGGAGGTGCCAGTATATGCTAATTAGTCTAATTACAATAACTCTCTTCTTTTCACACAACTTAAAATTAAAAATATAACTCAATTATTTTAGTTTTAGCTTCAGTTAGACTAAAGGACATACAAACTACAGATTAGTTCCTTCTAAACATATTTTTTCGTCATTTTGAATCAAATGAATCTAGATAGGAGTGCTCAATTAAATTTCCCTCTGTTCGGAGCTATTTGGTAGAATTAAGTATAAAGCTCTCTGGGGCAAGTTTTTGACTTCAAACCGTATTCGCCTAGAGAGGCCCCCAAATTGACAAACTTTTTACTTTTTTCATTCCCCAAAATGTTTCTGTGATCAAGAACCCAAATTATGGACTAGTGGAGTTGATCTGCCAGTGATCTGTAAGCTTTCCTATTATTTTTGACGATGCTTGAATTAATTTTTGGCGTTCACAAGGCCAGCAATGGCGCCTGGCTCTCCTTGAAAGATGCTGGCTGAGTTTAGTAAATGTATAGAGAGAGTTATACCCCCGCCCCAAAATCTGTATCCATTTGAACACGTCAGTATAGATTATGGTAGTATGTTTTTCCCTTACTAAATCACTCATCCCTGAAAGTTACTATTAAAATCTAACCTTATTCAGGTTCTCGCTAAGTTTATATCCCTTTCCTTTTCATCTCCCCAACCACTTGCTTCTTACAGCAGAACATGCTACTATTTTCCGAATGAAAACGTCTGTGGGCAGTTGATGTAGGAGCATATTATGCTAGACCTACAAATACCACCCCTTTTGAAATACTCAATATCGCTTTGCCAAAGCTATTAAAAAATTTTCAAACTTTTAGAAAAATTTAAACACGTATTAAGTTTGGTAAAGTTAATGGATCTCAGTAAGTATGTGGGACACTTTCGACATAACAAGAATTCTTATGTATCTTGTTTTTTTTGAGCAGAAAAACTTATAACACATAAGAAAAGAGTGTTTTGAATTATTTTTACTGTAGGCAAAAAATAGTAAAATAGTTTTCGAATGATTTCTAGGTTGTTAACTGTCAGATATGTCTGGGCCAATGTCACATCAAAATAATCATGAGTGTTTAATGTACGCTAGTCTTTCTGAAGTAGATAAAGTGAATTCGGCGGTTTTTACGATGAGTGAACGAGTGAAATTTCCAACAAAGAAGTTCCTTTAAATTTTGAGTGCAGAATTAACTGTTTGCTGCTGAAACGTTCAGAATGTTGGAAAAGGTCTTCGGTGATAATTGTTTGTGGCGAGCAACTGTTTTTGATTAGCACAAAATATTCGTTCTAATATCAGAAGGATCAGTGAAAACCATCTTAATAGCTCATGTAAGCCTAAAAAAACTGAAAGCACGAATGGTAACAAAATCACTAAATTTTTTCGAAAAACAGTGTTGCGATTAGCAGGATGTCATGAAACTATTACTACTGGCGATAAGTCTTGGATCTATGCTAACGATTTGGAAACAGACGATCAATCGTCCGAATATCGGGGAAAAGGTTAGCCGAAAAAACCACATCAAAGCAGATCCAAAGTCAAGGTTATGTTGACAGTTTTCTTCGATTATCGAGGTGTGAAGCACTCCGAATACCTTTCCACCGTCCAAACTGTCAACAAAGAATACTATATGAGTGTTATGCGTCGATTGCGTAAAACTATTCGTAAAAAGAGGTCAGAATTATGGGCTGACAACTTTTGGTATTTGCACCTCGAGAATGAACCGTCGCATACTCCATTGATTCTTCGCGAGTTTTTCGCCAAATTTTCAACCAATATCGTACCGCAACCACCGTATTCGCCTTATTTAGCTCCGTGTGACTTTTGGCCATTCAGAAGACTCAAACGACCGCTCCGGTAAACCGTATATATTAAGAATTATATAATAATTTTAAAACTATCAACAAAGTCTTACTATTCTTTGCTCACAGTAGAATGAGCAATATGGGGAGACTTGTAAACGGTTAAAGGTATAATTTTTATACCCTGAACAGGGTATATTAAGTTTCTCACGAAGTTTGTAACACCCAGAGGAATCGTCGGAGACGCTGTATAGTATATATATAAACGATCAGTATGTCGAGCTGAGTCGATTTAGCCATGTCCGTCTGCCTGTCCGTCTGTCTGTCTGTATATATACGAACTAGTCCCTCAGTTTCTAAGATATCGTTTTGAAATTTTGCAAACGTCATTTTCTCTTCAAGAAAAAACTTATCGTTTCACATCAAGTTCTTCAATTCTAAAGAATGTAATTTACGTTTTATATGACATCGAAATGCTCCACTGTATCCGCGATTGAAAATGGCAGCAGGTGTTGCAGTGAAACTAATGAATATTTGTAAATACACAACGCTTATTTGGAAGTGCGTAGGTGACTAGGAATGTAAAGCGCGTTGTATGTGCCACAGATTGTATGCGAGTTGGTATATAAGTTATGCGATTCTTTGACGATTTTGTGCACAAATTAAGCGACTGCGTGCATACCAACTGAACGCATTCCCCACCGTTGTGGATGCGGCAACCAACATTTTTTTCATTGCGTTCGAATGTGTGCAGTGGCGGCGGTCGGCGAGGTCGCTTTTTGGTATTTAAATGCAAAATTAACTTGCAACAACAAGCAACAGCTGTGCATGCACGCGCCGCACAAATAACGGTAATTGCAAGAACAACAAACAAATAGCTAAAAGTGCTAACGCAAACAGCGGCAGCAACAGCAAAAATTGTGCGAAAAACAACAAAAATAGAAGCAATAACAGCAATAATAGCAGTAAAAGCAGCAATAAGCGCTGGCATCAATACAAAATTAAATAAATGCGCAGTGTTAAACAAAATAATTAATTTGCGGAATGGCGGAAGCGCATGAAATGGCGGTTGAAGGCGTCAAAAAATGTGGCAAATGCAATAAATTTGCTTGTTGCCAGCACAACAAAGCGTCAGGCAACACATATACCAACAATAATGGTAGCTGGAAAATGTGTTAATTGTTGTTTTTGCCATTGCATAAATGCTGCCATATGTTGCATTGCGAAATGCGTTGGTTTGGCACATTTCGATATTTGCAACAAGCGGCAGTTGACGCACAAAAAGTGTGCAACGCACAAAAAAATCGAAAATTCAAAAACGAAAAAAGAAAGCGCTAGCGTTGGCAAAACAACAACAAAACAAGAAAAACAACAACAACCCAGCAATACACTCACGTACGCCAATAAAATTGTATTAGCCTACATTTGTGCGCTGGCGTTTGTTGTATTTTTTGTTGTTATTTCTCTGCTTTTTTTTACTATTTTCGCAATAACCGGCTAACGGCACTTTTTGCTGCCATTTGTAGCTGCTGTGTCGCTTTTTCACTGCCGCTGTTGCCACATTTGGTGGCAACTCAATTTGCTAAAATGTTTTGCATGCCACACGTACACAAATATATGTTTGCCTGTGTGTGTGTGTGTGCACAAAAGCGCGCTAACAAATGGCATAGAGCATAATCAAAATAAGCAAAAAAAAAAATCAGTGGTGAACACCCCAACACCCACATATCGCCCGTTTTGGCGGCAACAACACAATTTACATGCAACATGCACGCCCACCAACAGCCAACAGGTGAGCTATAAACTCATATAACGCATATGTATGTTTGCCTGTCCATCCGTTTGCACTAGTGCTAATCATTTCCAGTTTTGCTCCCAGCCTCCTTAGCCCTCGCCAGCACTTGCTTTATGTGTGTTGCAAAAAAATGAAAAAAAATGTGTTTCAATATTGCAATTTTTTTTCCAGTTCTATATTTTTTTCACCAATTTTTTACCCTCCTCTACCTCCTGCTCCACCCACCATGTCAGCGTGCTGCGCTCCAGCGTTTGCAGAAATTTAAAAATTCCGTACACGTAGAAAATTCGATGCATAAAAAATTCATTCCGCCTAAAAACGTTGTAAATACAGTTAAAATAGGCTGTAAAAGGAAGTTGAATTTGTGACGCTGACTATTCGCTAGCACTGTATGCTCATTTACATATCCACTTGAATACTTAGATATGTAATTGTGGTGGTTTTTGGTTGATTGTATGCGAAAACTTGGCAAAACTCACTCACTTAAGTTCGGTGGTTAGAAAATAATTTACTGCACTTCAAGGGCGTGATGGGATTCCAGAATGAGAGTAGAAAAGATACATGCTTTCTATTTTAATTTATTCTCGTTTGTGGTAGATTTTTAATATATTTAGAAATTACTTTCTCTTTTGTTTAATGATTGCTTGTTACAGCAAAGAAAGTAAATAATCGACGTATCAATTGAGGAGAATTTGAAATTTTTTGGTCACTATACACCATTATTCAACAAGCAGCTTATAATATGAAGCCCCTGAAAGGGCTTTCTTATATAGCGGGGGATCCAAGTAGAGGAACTTTTTTGTTTCTTTGACAGATCGCGCGTGAGTCTTATCAATCTGCTATGTTTTTTTGTTCAGTATTAAAAAGCATTTCATCATGGAAGTATTTACGTTTGAAAAACGTTTTTAAATCGTTAGACTTTATAACGGAAACTCACGTTCTGTAAAGAATGTGTTTCGCGCGCTTCGCTCAACTTCTTCTTCTTCTTTCTTTTTTCTTCTTTTAGAAATTTCGCGCCAAATCGAGATTCCAAGTGCAGCCAGGTCCTTCTCCACCTGACCTCTCCAACGGAGTGGAGGTCTTCCTCTACCGTTGCTTCCCCCGGCGGGTATTGTGTCGAATACTTTCAGAGCTGAAATATTTTTGTCCATACGTACGACACACAGTGGTGCCAGAGCGGAAAAAAAGAATTTTTTTTATCATTCCAAATTTGTGCCATCTTTTCAATTTAAGCTAAGAACTAATCAAATAACATTGTCCGAATACTTGGGCTTGATATATTCAATGGTTTTTTGTTGGGAGAGCTTCAAAGTCCAACAAAGTATCAACGCAAAGTTACTCAGAAAAATGTGATGAATATTGCAAAGGTTAAAACTCAAAAGTTAACTATAAAATACCAATTGTAAAGTTTCTATTTATTAAAACCAATGTTATAAATGTGATTTACATCATCAAATGTATACTTTCTTTTTCAAGATTTTTTTTAATATGATGTTTTTTCATGGTCCAAAAAATCATATATTTCACAACTTCAACAGAATATAACTATTGTGCGCAGGAGCGCGCAGGTTAGCCACTTACACAAAATAAACTTTAAAATCTCCTTAATCGATAAAAAAAAAATCAGCTGCCATTAGCTGCCAATTCATGAGTAATTAGCATTTTAATCTACTACAACTAGCTGTGATAACAGCGAAAATATTGCAACTTTTGTGATTATATTATATGGGAGATGGGCGTAATTGTGGGCGGATTTGCTTCATTTTTTCTGGACAAGCTTATATTTACAAAATATTACACTGTAGAAAATTTTGTTACTGTAGGATGATTTTTGATTTTTGTGTTATATGGGAGGTGGGCGTGGTTGTGGGCGGATTTTAACAATTTTTTTTTTCATCTAATTTGGCAATATGAGAGATGTGTGCCAAATTTCAAAGCCCTACCTCGATTCCTTCTATTTTTTGCCGCGTATTGTATGAAGCGGCACCACTGTGCGACATGGCCTGCCAGCGCAGCAACTGTCTCTTGATTTGCTGACCTATGTCAATGCACAATGCACATAATCGGCCTATTGAGCGTATTATTCGTTAGTATTCCATATTGAGACCCAGCATTCATTACTGCATGATATTCCACCGCACAGACCACGTCCAGCACGCAGTAAAGAAAATATAGCTGCTTTTGCTGAGAGTGTGCACGAAGACCGTGGAGAGTCGGTTCGCCGCCCTTCTCAGCAACTCGGACTGACGAATGGAACGACTTGGCGCATTGAAAGCGTACAAAATACAGCTTGTGCAAGAACTGAGACCTCTCGACCTTCCCAACGACATCGCTTCGCTCTATGGGATCTTTGGACATGTGAAAGAAAAAAAAAAATTTATCAAGTTGGATGTAGCTTACCCAATTAAAATGCCATAAGGGCCACATGCCATTTACTTTCTTTAATGATTTCATTTTCTCAGTCCAATTTCTCTCCAAGTTCTTCGGCGAAATGGACAAACCAACTAGTGCTGCTTTCTTAAAAATTAAATATCGCGTTATTTACTATACAGATACTGGCATATTGTTAACTAAATTTTCTAGTGAACGCCCCTCCAACAGCAATGAGTCAAGGTGTGTCTATGATCACTAGAAGAGACTTCATCGTCACACTCCTTTGGGTCAGTTGAATCTCCGTTCTCATCTTGTGTTCTAGCACTGAACCTATGCACCTCGTGTGCGCTTAGCAGGGTTCGTCTGTGCTCTACGAGCCCTTTGGCCTTTTAGAATATAACACAGCAGATCTACTGAACTACTGGCTGATTTTTCCTCAATCATAGGAGTTCTTGATGGGTATTGTCCGATAGGTATGCATGCGGTGCGGTATGATTAAGGTGAAACCGTAAAACTAGCGGCTGAAAATGTAAATATGAAACTATGTGCATGAAATTGTAGAAAACAATCTTACGTAATTTCGTTTTCTTCGACTCCGTTCCGCTAATTTTGTTACCAAATATGAAAAGCAGTGATTTCTAGTGATGGCGAAGTGGATCATTTACGATAGTCAGGAGGTTTTGCTTTGTATTAGTTGAGATTGGCAGGCATTTTTCTGCTATGAGTTGCTTCTGTAAAACCAAACTCTTAAGTACTGCTAAAAACTAGACTAGCTGAAGGAAGCGGTAGTGGCCTGCTTTGGATAGCAAGGGTATTTCATTAAAACACCGTCCGGCCACGCATATTGATATACATAAGTCGAATATCCGCAAGTAGATGATGTGCACTTTGAAGTCACCTAGAAAGATCATTAATAATCTAACAAATTAATGATTTAATCGTTTAATGAAACAATATGTATTTAACTTTTTGATAATATAGTTCGTATATACGGTATTAGAAGGTGATCTTTTGGCATAAGGGAAACAAACAAGTCAACTAGAGTTGAGCGCATTTCTTTAAAATTCATTGCCCGATTCCAGCTCACTTCTTGTCGCATATTGAAGTGTTATTTTTATTGATTTAACAAGTATTTATTGATAACAGCTGTGAGCTAATAACTAAAAAACATCAAATTGTAGAATTTTTCTGAAAATCTTCTATGTATGTGCTCTTAGTTGCGCTTCAATTAATTATTCTCAATTCAATTACTCTTCAGCAGTGAAAACTTGTTATATTTAGTTGCCTATGGAATTAAAAACATTTCGATTATTCAGAAAATATTTCATTTCATCCAAGGTTAAAGTTAAAAGTAGCACAAACTTTCAGTAAAATTTTTTTGGTGTTGGCAACTGGATTATTTTATTATAACCTTGGTCAAACTAGTATATAAATAGAGGGGTTATAACTCAATTGTGTTCGAAACCAACCATGTAAGCGGTGTCTGCGTCATTAAATAAGAAGAAGTCCTAAGCGATAGGTGGAAGTAATGACAGATAACATTTATTAGTCAATGCCATGAGACAGATCTAAGAGCACTTCATCGGAACGAGGCTTCTGAGAATTGGCTACATAAATACTTTCCAATATTACCAAAGCAATTGGCTAAATAGAGTCTCTTTTAAAACAAACGTAACGCAAATTACTAACAGAAATCTAACCTAACCGTTTGGACTTCTTTTGTTCCGCACTGGAAACTCCAAAAATCAAGCTTACTATATTTATACCTCAAATTAAGTTTGTCTCGAAGTTTTTAAGGCACATCACACACATTAAACATCAGAGACACTATAAAATATAAAACGATCAGCATTAAAAGCTCAGACGAAAAGACATCTTCGTCAATCTGTACATAGGCGTAAGAGATCCTCAGTTATTGAAATCACGTTCTGAAATTTTGCACACATCTTTGTGTTCTCAAAAAAATGTTTATTTGTCGAAACCGCCGGTATATGGCTACTTTAAGATGTAGTTGCCTTACAAACTGACCAAGTAAAATAAAATTCAAGTTTCAGTCAAAGTTAAGTAGTTTGCTTGTTTGGACTTTGTTCTTATACATTTCTACATAATATATATACACATATGGCACATGAAGTTTTATTTTTAGCACTTCTTAATATAGCGCTTGGAAAATAATCAAAAGCACTACTTTCTTTATTTACCAAATGCTTTAGAATGTTTGCTGTGAGTATTTAGTAGCATTTCTTAGAATTGCTTAGCATTTCAGTGGCGGAACAATAAAGCAATTGACCGAGTCCAAGTACAAAATAAACAAATGGAGAGAGTCGTATGCGATATATAAGGAAATGTTATGCCAATACTTTGCTTAACCAACAATAAAAGAAAATCCCAAAGCATTGGCATTGGCATGAATGAAAAGTAGCAAATAGAACAACTAAGAGACTATTTTACGCACCTGCGCCTGCGTGATGCAAAACAAAACAAAACAACAATAAGAGTAAATAAAAGCATTTAAGAAATGTGAATAGAAACAGAAGTGACGTTGTTGTATTTGGCACTGCTTATAGAGTGTGGCTAAATGAGGCATAAATGCTATAGTCAAATATGCAAATAACAGCACGTACATGCATAGATGTGTGTTTGTATGCATTCGCTTAGCTAAATATGCGAGCGTATAAATAGACTGCTATAAAAACGCTCAAAGTTGGTAACCCAAAAAGTTGCGGTCTATTGTCTTTATAGCCACAAAGCATACCGCCAACGCTATCCATATCCATCAGCATTCAAACGTTCACCATATCACAGCGAAAAGTGGCTAAAATAGCTGGCTGTTCCGATACCAGCGCATGCATTGACAGCTACCACACACGAGCGTCACTTTTGGAAGACGCGCTGGCGTCAGTTATAAATTGGAAAGCGTGTGGGAGAGAGCACGATTGAGCGCTCCATTGATGTCGACTTGCATTGAGCTGCATGTATGTATGTTATTATACTTGGATATTGTTAGGGCGTAGAGGGTATTAAAATCCTGTAGGAAAGTGATTAGCAGTGATGTGTCTTCAAGCTACAAAACAGTTCAGATCGGATCACTATAGCATAAAACTGTCAAACAAACTGACCGATCAAAATCAGAACAAAGATCTTTTTATACCATTTTATGCTATAAAATGTAGCTGTGAAGGTTATAATAGCTTCGGTGCAGCCAAAGTTCACGTTTCTGTTTGTTGTTATTCTATCTTCTATATACATATATATATGTATATAACGGGTATTTCAATAGCAACGCTACAAAAGTAGACCGATAAACATAGATAGATAGGTTGACATTTGTCTTCAGTACGGTTTGCTAATTTCATCATGGAAAGATATACGATCCAACAAGTCAAAATTATTAAACTTAACTACGGACATTCGGAGTAAGTGGCCTCAACTTTAAGAGCGCCACGTTCAATTTATGGTCGTCATAATCGTTCTGTCAGATCAAAAATTGAGCGTCTAGTGGAAAAATTTTAAACCACAGTACACAGTACAAAATGTTCCCGTACCAGTGAGACAAAGAATTGCCCATTGTGTCGAGAATAGTGCTTCCGCTAGAGCATCAGCTGACCCAAATGAGTCTCACACACATCATTTTCAAGCGTTGGGCATTTCTGTGACGACATTGTGGCGAATTTTGCGAAAAGATTATGGTCTACATCCTTACAAGATTAAATTGACGCAAGAACTGCAATAATTGAAGTAGCTTGTACACCAGAACCGTCATATGTCGTGAATTGAGCTAGGCAACAACTTGGAAATGACACAAATTTTCATTGAAAAATCCTCTTCAGCGATTAGGCTCATTTCTAGCTGAATGGCTTCGTCAATAAGCAAAATATGCTTTGCTCAGTGAGCAACGCATACGTACTCCAACCATTAGTCACCACTTCATTGGGCCGTACTTCTTCCGCGATGATTATGACCGCAACGTTACTGAGAATGGGAATTGCTACCGCTCAATGATACTTTGTGCTTCAACTTTCTGTATCCATGTGTTGGTTGGTATCCCGCGTCTACGATTTAATTGTAAATTACAGTCTAGGTAATGTCCTTTCTATCAGCTCCTGCTTTAGGCTTCCTGACCATCGGCGCGTTATTTTGTGAATAAATTAAATTGGATGCCTGGCCATAGTGGTATTAAAGAAAACTTTAAGACCGATGAGCGTGTTAGGACAAGTAATTTAGTCTCATTATCTGCGGGATGGAAACGGGTAGTAACTACGTTGGTTTCTAGTGGTTCACTGCTGAACTGTTAAATCTTATACAAGCTCAGCAAGCAGCTTTGCAGTCGCAGAGGCCTTCAATGGTTTTAGAAGTTCAAAACGGGTATTGTCCGATCGGGATTCATGCGGTCAAATTGAACGTCTTACCGAATGCCAGTTGCAGAAGCTGTTTGGAAGAAAAGGAGATATAATCATTTCAGCATTTTTTCCTAGAATGTCCCATTTGTGCCAGATCAAGGTAAAATCACCTCCGTTATCATACTTTTAGACATCCATATAATAAGTAGAAATACAAAGTACTTGTATACTATACTTCTGTACTGTAATAGTCTTATTGTGATGTTTCCGCCATTCTGAGGAACCAGCCACCCAACCTTACCTAATGTCTGTGTGTGATTTGCGTAAAGTATGTCCGATACATGTTACTTTTACAGCCGCTGATCCACCTTTTTTTGTGATACTTCGTTTCTTTGTTTATTTTGGTTTCGGTAATCAATAGATTTAAGATAAGTAGGTTATTGGACTTCTGCATTTGAGCCTACTTCCGGGGCTGCCGGTAGTAACTCTAGGCTCGCAGAGCTTCCTCCTCACTGATGAAAAAATTATACCACCTTTGCTCGGTCGTCAGAGTAATAAACGAGTAGAGGGTACTGCGGGAAGAAAGGGTTAACATTTGGGCGGAATAAGTCATGTTTCCGCATCATTAATTCCATTTTCCCATTTTAATAGTTGGATAATAGGAACTCATTAACCATACTCAGCTTAATATTATATATTACAGATATTTTAGAATAGTTTTGAAACCAGTTGATAACCAAATAAGCGATAAGCAAAGGGACGCTTAGCAAAGTCAAATGATCCCACAAGAACCAACTAAATTTTGAGCGCTCTCATTGGTGACCGATAGGGAGTTTCTCAATAATTTCGTCGATTTGTCTCTACCTATATGATAAATGTTATCCTTGGCTTAACCTTTTTGACTACTTTCACAAATTGTGGTGAATTTACAGGAGTAAATTGCCTATGAAACGACCAACTAACTTAGCCCGTTATCGATTAATTAGAGGTGTACGTGAGTTCATCATGCTATAACAGAAATTAATTGCTTCAAAAAGGTCAACTGGAGTTCGTTATTTTAGAAAGTTTGTCGTCAAAAATCCGGAATACTTTAGCAATATCCTTAAAATATAGGCAATTTGCACCGTGAAAGCTGAAATAAGTTAAGTTACTTTTCAAATCTCTTCTATTTTTTCAGGTACCCGAGTATAACATAATAAAAATATGCTCTGAATGCCTTTTCCTGATTTATTAAAGTCATTCGAATGATTTTCGATATTTCTTGAAGTCATTATCACTTTTTGCAGATTATAAGTTGCACCAGTCTTCTCAGCTGCCACTTCAAACTCAGCACGTTCACTCAATTGGACTCTGTTGTGTGATTTTCGAAAATTGCTTTTCCACCTTCTAGATGGCATCACTTTTTGAGGTGAAATGTTATGCCCGATTTTACTTTGTAAAATTGAGACACCAATTTCTAATGTAATAAATAATTGATGATCTTATTTAGAAGAATTCGGAGATACATTTTCGCTGGGCTCATAAATTTACGATTATTTAGCTCCTGAATAGCGAGGGCCATAGGTGAGTTACATGCACCGATCCAGAAAGTATGGGTAGAATCTAAACTACAGATTTTGTGAACTTATGTCGGATACTAAGACAGACTTTCGAATACTCTTGCTATTCGCAGTAGTTAAGCTGTATTTCGTCTTAGACTGAAACCATCTGTTGAATAGAATTATATATAGTACACTGTCTAGAAAGCTCAAATTTTCCTGCAATCAAACTAAACAGTTATACTCGTATAAAGTATATATATTCTAACCATATAAGTTGATATATTTGCTGAGCCATTATAGAGTCCAACAATGTTGCCACAAAATTTCGCAAAATTTTCCGTTCCACTTTTTCAATTTGCACTTTACGCTACACTTTTCTTTTTTTCGGCAGCCGAAAATTTATTTTTGTATTTTGTTTCAGTTTTATTTCGGTATTGAAAATGCACGTTGCCGCTATCAGCGCCGCCGCTGCGCCAGCACAGCACGTGAACCATTAAAATCACTTAAACACAATTCATGTCACGTCTCGAATGCTCAATATACACCCGGCTGTGGCAACCTTTCCCGCGCCGCCCGCAACTTTTTCAATGCCAATCGGCTAAATGGAGGTCTGTGCTATCGCCTTATCATATGGCAAACACAATACTAATGCGTGTCTGTATGAGTGTGTGTGTGAGTGAGTGAAGTATTTGTAATGCATGACAGATAAATTGACTTGTGCCAGAGCAGATATATGTTTATATGTATATATGGAAATGTATATATATGTATGTATATGTATGTATATGTATGCATACTTATGGGTACTCTTAGCCATTTGGTTATTTCAGCGGCGACTACAAGGACTTCCTAGCGAGTTGAGGCGCGTGCTTGTCCGTCTGCTGACAGACATGCTTACAAACATATGCAAATAGCAATGTGTCTGTGTATGCAGGCAGTCTATAAGCCGCGTGCGTTGGCATTAACGCGCATTTATATTTATAGGTGTGTGGTGTCCTCTTGTCTTCCGGAAGCATACTCGTAAATTGAAGGATCATCAAATGAGTGAAATAAGCAGGCGAGATGAAGGCAATAAGAGTATGCATTGTCAATAAAAAGCACCAATATGCACACGTAGATAGATATATATGAATTTAAATAAATTTGTCAGGTTATGCTGCCACAGACACTTTATCTGGCGTTGCCACTTTTTGCTCTGTGGCAACATTGACCACCTACAACAATACAGCGGAAACGGAAATGACCTCAAGTGGTTTGCGCTCTAATTTTTTTGTCTGGAATTTTGTGGGTTTCTTCGACGCAGAGATTTTCCTCCACTTTTTAGCTTTGAAAAAGTCCACTGCGCGGCAGTTAAAAAATCTGCCCTGAAGGAAGCGCACAAATTTTGCATTTGCATAAATCAATTGCTCTTCAATTGGCTGTTGTTTGTTTGTTTATTTCAGTAAATTCAATAGGCAGCGGTAATTTATAAACATATCTATTTCCGTACAATATAATAAAGGCACAGATGGAGAGGCGCCTGAAGTGAGTTAGGGCAGGTGAAGTATAATTTTCGTGGCGACGGTACCTGGTGACCTATAGTCATTGGTACTTGGGGTGGACATTATTAAACGATGACATCATTTATGAATTGTTGTTGGAGGAAGTACTACATTGAAGATATAGTAGTTACATCTAGGATATTTTAAGTGTTCCACGAGTTTTTAGTTGCGCGTTATTGCCGAGTTATCAGCAGTGCGCCAGTCGTTTCTTCTTTTCGTTATTTGGCGCCAATTCGAGATACCAAGTGCAGCCAAGTTCTTCTTCTTTAACTGATCTCTCCAACGGTGTGGAGGTGCTTTCGGTACTGTAGTGAAAACCTTCACAGCTGGAGTCTTGTACGTTTTGTCCTCGTTCATAACCAAATCCATTCCGCGGTTATTGAGTCCAACGATACCAATCACATCGGCGTACGCCATCAGCTGTACACTCTTATACACGATTGTACCTGCACGATTAAGTTCTGCAGCTCGTATTATTTCCTCCAGCAATACAGGGTGTGTCCGGAAAGTAATAGGACCGAGTAGATTTAAAAAATAGGCTCCATCTGCGTCGATGCAGCGTTGCCAGCGCGATTTCCAAACATTTAAGGCGTCACGGAAGGCATTTTTTGGAATAGCTTTGAAAGCCGATGAGCATGCTGCTAAATGCTTGCCTTTCATCGGCCTTGCCAGTAAACAAAAAAGTACGGGGATCACATCTGGACTTTAGCGCGGCTGCGAAAGCGTTGGGGTCTTGATTAGGTAGCTGTTCACAAGAAAGACGGTGTGAGCCAGGACGTTGTCGTGGTGCAACTTAAAATCTTGTCAGATCCGATTGACGTTTCTGCGCACACGAGTCACATTGTCGGTGTTTGTCGAAGTTGCACGTCGCGCGAAAATGTTTGTCCTGACTCTCTAGGTGCTCGGAGATAACTGACCAGCCGCTCGTTCGCCCTCTACCTAATCCAGTCGGTGGGCGCACGCTCCGAAGTACAGTCGCGGCAGAAGAAAATCAGTCCTATTACTTTCCGGACAAACCCTTTAGATAAAAGAAATCACATGTTTGAAACAGCGTTTGGTATTAAACGGCTCGGAGAGGTCCCGATCCTGACGGAGCATTTGATATTGCTAAACGTCAATCTACAGAGTCATAAATATTAGTATTGCGAGTATACCAAGCTCAGACATAGCGGCATATCTTCCTTTCATGGGTCTTTATAAATCGGATTACTTCTGGAAAAGACTGGTTTTTGTACCAAGCCAAAGCGAAACGGCAGGCAAGTGCAAAGCTGATGATGAGCTGACAAGGAAGAACGCCTTAGCCTCGCCGTCGTTGAAGGGGGAAAGTGTCAGAGCGCCGTTGTATTCTTACTAGTTGCTATTACACATCTTGGACTCACGTGAGCTTAGGAGCAAAGTGCAACTATCGGTACTTGTGCAGTCGCAACATACTTCTGGTCTTACGTAAATAAAAAGAGAAGCAGCAACTTTTTCGCCATAAAAAAGATTTGTATTTCAATAATTGTTGATTTATGACTTGTCATTTTTGCTCGTGATTTGTACGCGGTAAGTTTAAAAATCTTACCGTATGCCAGTTGCAAAAGTTCCTTGGAAGAAGACCCTTAGTTATCCAAACAAGCTGTCGAAAATAAAATTTGCTTAGGTATATTTTTGATGGTTTCACGTTCTTTTCGACAAGAAACTGATAATAATCAGTCAGAGTGTGATCTTCGGTCGGGATCAGCCCTATAACTTATTCTAACCTTTATCCCAAAGGGCATTTTATTATAGAGTGTTCAAAGTAGAGTATTATAGAGGATGGAGCCATGTGTAGAAGTTCACGCAAGTGAGGATCGCCATTCACTTGGGAGTGGCCAGAAACGATTCTTTTACATATGACTCAACCAGCTCACGACTTCCTGTCTTTGGCCAAGTATCCTCTGCGTAGCCTAAGAACATCCGTTTGAATGCGAGCTAAAGTGAGAAGGCGAAACATCCTCTCCGCAGGGTTGTGCGCTGTGTTTTGGGACTCGCCATGAGTGACCCCCCTTTTGATGACGACCATGGCAAACGAAATAAAACCCGCCGGGAAAGCAGAGGAAGAGGAAGACCTCCACTTCGTTGGAAGGACCAAGTGGAGAAGGACCTGGCTTCGCTTGGAATATCCAAATTGGCGCCACGTAGCGAAATGAAGAAACGAGTGGCGCGCTGTTGTTAACTCGGCTATAATCGCGTAAGCGGTGTCTACGCCAGTAAAGAAAAAGAAGTTAAAATTGTTGACCTCTCCTACTGTCGTTAACTTCTTCCCCCTGCGGGTACGGGGGGACCCCTCCGGGTTCGAGGGGAAACCGAATACCACCAGTCCAGGGCTGTATGGAGGCTCAACTGGTCGTAGTTTCGGCTACAAGGTCAATACCAAAGACTTTAACCTGGTACCACGGGGAGCAGTAGCCCCTGGAGTTCGCTCCAGTCTGCTCATTGGGTTTGGCCCTTTGTGGAGATTCGTGGTGGCTGTGGTTAAACCCAAATCGCGGGAAGAACTGACTTTGTCAGTCGAATGTGGAGTAGCATTGCAACCGGGTGCCGGACCCAAAGTACGGCAGAGGTTTTAGATGGGCCTCGAGCCCTACCAAGGTGGTTAGTGTGTCCTTACCGCACTGCCAATGGTGGTGCCCTGAAAATCCTACCCAATTTTCAGGGCGCTGATCGACGCATTGTATTGATCCGTTGTGCTTTTGAGCACCGTGGAGTTAAGCTTTACATAAGCAGGATCCCACGTAAAACACGTTTGACAGTTGTCGTTAACTTCTATTTCCATTTTGTCTGCAAAAAATAAAGTAATGCAGTCTTTTATTTATACCGACTAGACGCTCTGCATTTCGAGTATAACACGAAATCAAATGGGAAATATTTTAGGCCTTTCAGCATTGCAAATAAACTTGTTTGCTAGAAAATCAATGAGAAGAAGTAGACAAGAAAACTGCATTAAATGCAATGGCGTATGCTAGCTCTAACGCTCAGTATAGCACAAGGAACACAGGTTGGAGAGCAAAGTCAAAAGTTTAGTGCAAGCAACACCAAAAGTAAAGGTGTAAATTTGTGTTGAATAATAGATAAACATATGAAGATATTTACATGTTTATATGTACAAGTATAAAGTCGAGACATCGCAGCAGCAATAGGTTTGTTGGTTTATTTGGTATGAACTGTGACGGCAGGCTGCAGAACTTGTATGCCTCCAGCTCTGAGCCACACAAAACAGTATTGGAACCCAGCAGGACTAGCATACCAAGCTTGCCTTAGTTTGCCTTAGTGAAAGGGAGCTAAGGTTAGTGTGGAGGTAGCTAAGTTTAGCTGTATTCGCTGTGCGTGGAGTTGGTATTGAACTACAGATAAACTGTAAACACTTCTTGACGTATGTAGATTAAACAGTAATTTGCTGGTATACAGATGCAACCCCAAATCCCTTTAGGGTTTTTAAGGTGATAAACTGTAAATAATTTTTAATTTAACAATTGGTAAGCACAAAATAACTCATATATACAAAATTTAAATAAATGGTATTAAATAAAAACATAATTTGGAGCAGTATACGTGAATCATACCTAATTGGCAAGAAGATCAAATCTGGAATTGTTGAATCCTTGTCACACTCAAACACTTTCCCTCGCATTTTTTCCGCACTATGTGTATGGAATGAAAGTTAAGAGTTTTAGTGTTGGTCTGATGTATATGGCACAAACCAACTAGCATTCAGTAGAAATTTTTTTAGTTAAATCATAGAATCAATGGTTGGAGAAAAAAAACTAAACTCAGGTTACAAGTTTTGTAAAAGAAAGCTAGCAAGTATGACATATGTATTAATGAAATTACTGGTTAATAATCAACAGCGAAGCGCTCGAAATAAGATTGCTTTGCTGCAGTTTTATATGCTTAGGAAAATCATTCGGCTCCCGCTGATTAGTTTTAGTCACTATAAGAATATATCAATGCGCGCCTATAGGCCTGTAAATTGAGAATGGAAATTTAATAAGACAACCGCCACGACATATCGCGCCACACACAAAGACAATGATTCGCCAGAAGCTCCGGGAGATTAGTTTGAAGGTCCTTATGGATCCAACTTATAGTTCTGAACACCTGAGAACAAGTCAGTGATTTATTATCGATTCTTGTTTATGGTAAATAGTCTAATAGACTTATTTTTGCCAGATGGGACGAATCTTTGTAACAGGCCAATTCAAACATCCCATACCAACCATAGTAATCTACATTTTTTGGCAAAATTTTTTTTTTATTCTACATAGCTCCACATAGACACACAGATTACATTTTTATACTTTTGAAACACGCTGCTAAATAATGGGTTGTCAAAAAAGTCTTGCGGTATTTGTATTGAATTTTTTTATTTTTTATTGAAATTGAAATGAATTTTTGATGACTCATGCCCAGCTCTTGACCGATGCTACGGCTGCTACTATGCCGGTCTCTTTCTACCGATTTCAGCGATTTTATCGCAATTTTCGACGACAGGCCTTCCGGAGCGTGGCGCATCTTCGACCACCTCTACAACAGAACGAAAACGTTAAAACCAGCGTTGTGCGGTGGAAATGGAAACTGTATCGGGTCCATAAACTGCACAAATTTTATTAGCGGCTTGAGATGCATTTTTGCCTTTATCGTATTAGTACTGTAAAATATGCCGTATTTTTTCTTTATTTTGCTCCATGTTTGCGACGCTATAACTCACGAACGACTTAAAAGAAACGACAATCAGTCACACACATGTTTGCGCGAGAAATGAGCTTTCCAAAAAGGTATAGTATGACCCCATGCGACGAATAAAACTAGAACTACGCGCTTTCAGCGCCAACTAGCGAAAATACCGCAAGACTTTTTTGACAACCTTTAATATAATAGTTTCGATCCGATAGATAGATGTTGGAGATATCACCTGCAACTAATCGTGATAGATATAAATGATCAGGAGGAAGAGACATGTTTAAATTCGGGTGACTGTCTTTCTGTCCGTCTGCTCGTAGAAGCTGTAACTTGAATAAAAATTAAGATATGCGTTCGATGAGCGTAATCGGATCGACTCAGGATAAATCCCTTACGCACCTTTATCGATACCGTAAAAATGGAACAAATCAGAATATAACCCCGCCCACGGTACTATTAAAAACTACTCAAAGTGCGATAAATCAATGACTACATATGCTAGAGGCATATAATTTTACACCCGGGACGGTTTGGCTTGATGAGAGGGGTGGTACCGCTTACTTTAAGTTGAGGTCATATATAGTTCGGGACCCGATCGACCGATTTCGACCAAATTTGGTATATGGCAGAAAACATGCCACACATTCGAAACCAAATCGGACTGTAACCACGCTTACATAACACCATTTTAAATTCCATTTGATCCTTCCAGTACACAAATCAAGAAGCGATTAAAATAACAGGATACAATTTTGTACCAATAAATCATTTAACGTGCGTCACATTATGTACAAAAATTTTACAAATTCATCCACTACTGTTCCAGCACATATGTAGATATCAGATATGTGGACCCCAGAATCAATAGTTGCGTTTTGACCGAAAATATCGGTCAATGTATGGGATCTACAATTGAAATTCAGAGAGAATCCGTTTCTGATAATAGTATTTCCATCAAAAATAGGTTAAGTTGGGTCAATACTTCTCAGGGCCCCCATATGCCTATTATAAAGATTTTCGAAATTCCGGGTGACTTTATACCGCATATTAAACCGATATGTGAGTTATGTAAATGAGAATGAGAGAGCGTGTTTTACTTCTAACAGTGTAGTTTCGTGTCTAGAATGACTAAAATCGGGCGAAAAATTCATCTTGCTCACATATAACTACCATCAGGATTTTCAACTGTCAAAGATACGGCTGACTTTACTTCATATGATTGATGATGTTGTGAGGTGCCTTAATGAATCACAGGGATGAAGTTGTTTGGTATGTGGTATTAGCAAAAATAGATAAAATTGGGTCGATACTACCCCAAACTCCCATATACGTTACTACATATAATGATGTTCGTTTTTCTAACAAACCATATGACGAATATGTTGGACAGTGTATTAGTTATATATATATGTATAGTGTATGTGGATATAAAATTGCTTATATTCCGATTACATCTGAAGGCAATTCCTTGCCTTTGATTCCTGCCAGTTGCAAGAGTTTAAAAAATCTGCTTCGAACTTAGCTCTTCTTTACTTGTTGTTGTACGATTTGTCCATGGCTTCAAAAAAGGCCTCAGTTTTGGCAATCACCTCCTAATTTGGCGAAAAATTCTTCTCTTCCTTTGAGATTTGGAGAATACGGTGGATACGAATTAACTCGAAGACTACTTCATATATGTTTGTCATCATTTTCAATGATTTGTGAAACGATGCATTATCTTGATATAACAGCACTTCCTTTTTCTTCAAGTGCGGCCGTTTTTCTGCGATTCCGTCATTCAAATAGCCCAATAACTATGTAATAGTCGCTATTGATAGTTCATCCTTTTTCACGGTGTCAGTAAAAAATATTCCAAGCGCATCCCAAAATACAGACGCCATAACCTTGCGAGCGGACTGTGGCGCTTTTGTATGTTTTTGTATGCAGTTCACTCGGAAGACTGAGAATTGGACTTTGAAAATCTCCAAACACTGCTCCGAATCATCAACTCGTAATTGTTTTTGGTCAAAAGTGAGCTTAAGAGTCGCGTGCACATAGCTTTCTTACACTCAAATATTCGTGAATGATATGATGTACATATGTCAGACGTTCAGTTGATATCTTTAGTGTACTTGCTATCACTTCATAGTCATACAAAATTATTTTTTTGGACTTTTTGTATGTTTTCGTCGGTAACAACTGCTTTTGGGCGCCCACTGCGTTCACCGTTTTCGGTGCTCATTTCACCACATAGCATACCAAATCCTTGAAATTGATTTTCTGGAGCAGTGTCCGGAAACTCGTCATCAAGCAGAGTTTTTGCTTTAACTATATTTTTTTTTACAAAAATTATTATCTTTTCAAAATGCAAAATTTCTTTTTATCCACTTTTTCGCAATAAAAAATGATGCTTTCCTAAAAATAATAAATAATATATGAGCCGGCTCAAATGGCCTGTTATAAGAGTGGCATTTTGTATTACTTTCAAAATCGCGGCAAGCATATTTGGTTGACCTAACATTCAGTCATTGTAACTGTTCTAAGTAGACCCTGAAATTTAAGAAAGAATTTGATTACTCTTTACTCGACTTTATAATGCCTTTAGATATACTTATTTCTGTTTTACCCTAGACAGTTAAATGAATCCTCAAGCGCTGTTTTCGAACTTATTTAAGTGATACTTTTTTCTATGTTGTAATACAGGACATTCTTTTTGATTAAAAAATCGCTTAATTATATGTTTAATTTTTTTCGCCTTGCCATTCGCTTGCTGAAATGCGTTTATTTGCATTACAATTAGCGCATTTGTTTGGCATTTACGGCGATTTATGGCACCTGAGGGAATGATTTTTGCTCCCCAGATATTTCACTGCATTTATGGTAATTAAATATATATGTATGTGAGTGTGTGTGATTCAGTGTGTGTAGCAGTCATTCAACTCTGCATTAGGGACATACAAGTACATACCTTTAAAGGTATGTAAAAAAAAAAAAAATAAAACAAAAATGGATAAAAAAGTAAATATGTATGTATATCTATAACGCCGCGTCATTATCATTAATGTTCGAAAGCATATCGGTTGTGTATGTGTGGCTCTGTGTTTCAAAGGATATTTACTCACACTGCTATACATATAACATGCATGCTTTCATTGCTTAATTTTTATAGGGATCAGTTTTGGTAAAAATGAATGAATTCATGTGGAAATTGTGAAGAGAAAATATGTATGTATGTATGTATGTGTTTATATGTGTTTGTGTGTATGAAAAGATGTTTGAAAAAAATACGCAATAAAAATCACTGCGGCAAACAACTTTATTAGCGCGCAATAGGAGGGAGGAAATCACTGACATACACACAAACACACACACTTGCATACACAACAGCACAATGCGGCAGTTGTGTGCTTATATTATATATACATATGTATGTGTGCAATAACAAAAAAAAGTCCTCTTTACAATAAAATCATAGGCGAATCACATGCCATGCCAGTCTCAGCTGGCAACGCATAGCCATAACCGGAGCTTGCTGCGCTGCTTGACACAAATTTGTCTGGCGGCTTAAGCGATTAAAGCGTTTTTGTGGCACGCACGCACGCACACACATACATGCACTTGCATACAACTGACTGCACTCACATTCATGGCTGCGTTTGCCTATCATTTACACTGATCCTCATGCTTTATATTCATGCTGGCGAGGATCCCCCTTCAGCTACATATAAACGATTTCACACAAAATCTTGCTTTACTGCGCTATTCATAATTTGCGCCCGCCACACATATACACACATACACTTGTATATGCATGCAACCCTAACTACTTCCCTCGCTAACCTTAGCTACATCCACTCTGCCTCCTACCCTTATCCTCCCCGCTTTGTTACCTTTCCCTTTTGACTTCTACTTCGACTATTTGCTTGTTTCAGCGCACTTTTTGTTTTGTGAAAATTACCCTAGCTCACACGTACACGCAGTTATCTCCTACATATGCATTTAAAAATGTTTGTTTGTAAATGTGTTTGGCTTGTTTTGTGCGAACACCAGCTTCCCTCCTCATACTTATATTCATACATATTTCCTACCTTTGCCTTTGATTTTTTCGCTTTGCAGTGCGTTTTGTTCCAACTTATTTGCTCGTTTTGCCCCTCTGCCATGCTTCTGTGCTCTGTGCGCATCCTTTTCGTTTTTATTAAAAGTCATAATCATAAAAATAAATAAACATTTGTGCAAATTGCTATGTGTTTCAGCGTCCTGCTGCCGCCGCGTCTCGCATCAAAGCACAATGGAGCGGCTATGTCGCATTATCCTTTCTAATTGCGCATGTGATATGTTGTTGTTATTACTATTAGTGTTTTTAGTTACTGGAAACTAAGTAGAGCTTGCAGATAGAGGAGGTTTAGCATACCTTGGTGATATCAAATATCCAAGATCTACTTGTGTTCTCAAGGACAATGTAATTTTGCTAATCTTCAAGTGAACTACAAATAGTCGCAGAAGTCGGAATATATTATATGTATTTCAAAGCTTTTGTATATCTTTGGTCGCTTTCGTTCATCGCTTTTTTACGTAACCCTTTCAAAAATTGTCAATATAACCTGGGCAGGAATATATTTCCACAGAAAATTCAAATATAATTTGAAATGTTTATTATCATTCGACAGAGCATTATTTGGCATTTACTTTCTGAAGATTATCTCATTCAAATCTTGGCCGTGGCTACGTCTCTAATGGTCGAAGGGTCGAACTTTCCATGACTCGTTCAAGCATTTCGACTGCTAACTGGCGAATGACACGCGTGAGGTTTTGCTCCAAGGTCCCCTCCAGGTAAAAGTCTAGCAGTGTTATATCACACGATCTTGGTGGTAAATTAACCGGCCCAAGACATAAAATTATAGACTCACCGAAGCCTTCTCTCAATAAATTCATTGCTTGACGCGGTTTTTGGGAAGTGGCGCCGTCTTGTTGACATCAAATGTCGTTGAGGTCACTAACTTCAATTTCAGACATCAAATAGTCGGTTGTCATATTGCGATAACAGTCGCAACGTTCGCACTGGTATCGTTTTTAATTAAATATCGACCGTTGATTTCACCGAAAAACCAACAACATGACAGCTTTGTATCTCTTCAGCTTGCTCTTCGTCCCAAATACGGCATATTGAGCCAGACATGGGCTTCACTGCAGATCAAATTCGGCTCGAAAACGTCCCATATTCTTTAAACTTTTAAAGAGCCCATCGAGCGAAGCGATGTTGCTTGGGAAGGTCGAGAGGCTTCAGTTCTTGCAAAAGCAAGATTTTTTACGCTCTCAATTTAAGATCTCCACGTAAAATGCGCCAAGTCATTTCATACGTCAGTCCGAATTGCTGCCTACGACGCTGTAAGTCTTTTTTTTAACAGAAATAGCACGATTGCTTGACACAATTCGACATCGCTCGTGATCTGTCAAAAAAAACTTTTGGAAATGTACCTCTAATTGGATCACTCGCTTTTAGGTGCACAAGTCAGTTGCCTCTGTTTGTTAATAGATGGGTTTTGATTTTCTTCTTTCAGTGTAAGAAATTTGCGGCTGAAGCACATTGGGGAATCCGGAAAGTTTAGGGAAGTGCTACCCAAGTGAAACAAAGTGCTCGTTGTTTCAAAGACGGCGATTTCGATATCAACGATCGTTCATATGAAGTAAGTGCAAAAACCTTCGAAGACAGTAAATTGGAGTTGTTGCTGGATGAGGCTCCATATCAAACGCAAGTAGAGCCCGCTTCAGCATTGCGAGGCAAACGTCCATACAATAGGAATGTTTCAGAAATAAGGAACTTGGGTTCTTTATGACGCCAGTACCAGGAGAGGCAAAAAAAAGTGATTCTGTTGCATGACAACGCTCGGTTACACAATGTCAAACCCTCTTAATCTTACTTGAAAGCGTTCAAATGGAAAGTCCTACCCCATCCGCTACGTTCCCCATTCATTGCAGTGCGCGATTTGTTCCGTTCGATGACACAGGCTCAGAAGCACTTCCAAATGACTTCATTCTTGGATAGCATCACAAGATGAATAATTTTATCGTTTCGGTATTCAAGCTTTGCCAAAAAAATGGGGAAAATTGATGGCTAGCGAAGCCAATACTTCGAATAATTCATTTGTTACCATTTCCTCCTAATTAAATTGCATTTTTATTAAAAAACAAAACACCGAGAACTTAGTTGTGCACATTATAGTATTACCTAAATGACTTCGATGAAGCTGAAGCCAGAGACTATAGCAAGTTCAAGCTCTTGAATACTTGCGGTAGCCTCAACACCACGTTTGCCTATTTTTATTGGGTTAAAAGCAATCATAGACATCAGAGCTAATAAAGAAACCACTCTCAGTTCTAATAGAATTACACATGTTACGTTGGGTTTTAATAAGTTCCTTGAATTATATTATATCAAATAGGATGGAAATGACATGCAAAGGATTTACCTGGATGTTCCAACCTCATCTTCCTCTGTAGAACCCTACCGCGGAGTTGCCTTTTAGACAAGGTCCACTTAGAAGTCTTGCGATAGTAGCAAGATAAACCTTAGTAAGAAAAGGTAATTCAGTAGAACAATAGTAACACAGGTGCTTTTTCTTGCGACCTCAGTTACATTGCAGTTTCCAGCGATTCCGATATGAGCTGTAACCTAAATATTAATGGTGTAGTGGTGATAATATTGATAGTGAACATAAAAAATTTCATATTACAGTGTTGTTTATAGTGAATAAAATATTCACGCTGAAAATTTTTTATACACTGAACTGGCAGGTTTTGAGATATCGATCTGAAATTTTGCACCCTTTTGTTTCTCAGCATATATGTCGGAACCAACGATCTCGGACCACTATAGTACTATATATGGCTCCCATACAAGCTGAAGGATGAGAATAAATTGTTTATATGGAAAGCTTTTTCATTTGAGCCTTGAGATGTTTTTAAAAAATTTGACAAAATTTATTGTTTAAAGCAATGATGCAATATCCTAAGAAATTGTTTAGAGAGAACATATAACATACAAATTGACCGTTAAAAATTCTTCTAAGCATCCTTTTGTATTTGTGAAGAGTATTGTAAATTCGGTACAATCGAAGTTAACTTTTTTTCTTGTTTTTATCATAAAAAGGACATGAACATTTCTGAAGTATTTACAAATTCAACTTTTAGTTTTTCAAAACAGGGTTTTTTACGTTAACTTTCCCTTTCATGCAAATTCTGATTTTCTCTTATCCAAACCTATATACATACATAGATATAAATCGATTTTTTCCATTTTTCTATCACCATATTTATCTATTTTGTTTACTAAAATCACTTTAATTGTTCGTGTTTACCAGCATTTTTGCTAAGCTTAAACATATCATGATTCTTTTAATTGCTATAAGCATTTTCCAGGAAGGTGCTTGCTGCAAAGGCTTTGTTGCTTATTTAGGGATTTATAACAATAATTTTTTGGATGAAGCGAAAACTTTTTATGTACATATGTATGCATTAGAGGTGTCAAACTATCGACAGTCGCACCATCGATAGTTGCAAAAGTTAAAAAAAAAACTATCAATACTCATCGATAGTCAAAAAAAAAAAAAGAACTATCGATACTATCGATAGTCCCATCGATAGTTTGACACCTCTAGTATGTATGTCGACTGTGGCGATTTATATTTCCATTTCTCCCTAATTTTTTTTATTTTTGTCCTATTTGTTACTACTGCAAACTGTTTTTGCTGCAGCCGCTATCTACAACAAAGCTTGGACTTAAAACCATTGAAAGCGGGAATTACTTTATTGTCATCAATTAAATTTTTTGTCAATTCTCATTCAGTGCCGCATCTCCACCAGGTATAACCCTTACGTTGGATTATATCTCCTATTGGTTTGGGTCTTGGTAGTTTTCGATCTTCTTAAAAAACTTTCGGAACGGGGTTGGGTGTTGTCTGGTGTATTCGATCGGTTGAGAGCGCTCGAAAAGGCTAGACTTGCTAAAAAGCTAGAGCGTGTCCAAAGAGCGGCTCACATCGGCATCTCCAGAAACATTCAGGCACTTTCTCCTTCATTGTCCAGCCCTTGCAATACTAATCTTACCTTCGGTGAACCAGATGACGGAAAGCCGAAACTTCTCTACAAATTTGTGACAGACTCTAAGCGCTTTGTCGATCTGTGAGAAACTTATGTTACATTATTAAGAAGTTTATAGGTACCACAACAGCTCGGCGTTCTGAATTGTCCGAGTGATAATAATGACTATAAACATGATTATGTTTCACCATTGACAAATCAAGTCATCGTGGAACTAATTTCTGGCATGTACACTGCATTAATCGTGGAATAAAATGAAGTATAAACTTTAAACCGACTCCGGTTAGCAATAAGCTTGGACGTTTGATAAGTTAATTTTCCTTACTTCCAATGGAAAGAGACCTCCTTGAGTTATAAAAGTTTATTCCTAAAATTAGTCCTTGTCAGTGGTATTTTAGTTCGCCCAGACGTGAATTAATAAATTAGTACTCCACATATATGTACATATATGTATATATATATTAGGTTGTCAAAAAAGTCTTGCGGTATTTTCGCTAGTTGGCGATGAAAGCGCGTAGTTCTAGTTTTACTCGTCGCATCGGGTCATGCTATACCTTTTTGGAAAGCTCATTTCACGCGCTAACACGTGTTTGATTGATTGTCGTTTCTTTTAAGTCGTTCGTGAGTTATAGCGTCGCAAACATGGAGCAAAAATAAAGAGAAAATACGGCATATTTTACAGTACTACTACGATAAAGGCAAAAATGCATCTCAAGCTGCCAATAAAATTTGTGCAGTTTATGGACCCGATAAGCAGTTTCCATTTCCACCGCACATCGATGGTTTTAACGTTTTCGTTCTGGTGTAGAGGTGGTCGAAGATGCGCCACGCTCCGGAAGGTCTGTCGTCGAAAATTGCGATAAAATCGCTGAATTGGTCGAAAGAGACCGGCATAGTAGCAGCCGTAGCATCGGTGAAGAGCTGGGCATGAGTCATTAAAAATTCATTTCAATTTCAATAAAAAAAAATAAAAATTCCATAAAAATACCGCAAAACTTTTTTGGCAACCCATTATAATAGGTCTTCCGCCATTGCTAGATCAATTCCAACCTGTCTTTCTTATTTTAAAGAGTGACAATGGGTGAATTCGTACTAGAACCACGGCCACTTCCCATATATAAAATATTAACACTCCCTTTCTTCTTTCAGTTTACAGAATATATTTTTATATTTAAAGATATTGTAATAAAACTTTGCACAAAAATGATCATCAAAGTAATCCTACTCAGGTCTAAAAATTTTCAAAATCTCAACTCAACATTTCAAACCCTTAAATTCCGAGTATGTGAACCTCAGTACCTAAGACCGACTTTTTAACAAAATTATCAGTCAATTTGTGCGAGATGTTATCAAAATTCAAAAATAATGTTTCCTGGTAATGTGTCTGCGTGCCGAAAATGGATAAAATAGCTTCAATACTAACCCTAATACTTATATACTTAAAAACTTCCAAACTTCCAGTTGATCTTTAACTATACATACACTTTATCGGTTAAACTATGAGGTATCATTGCGAAACTTATAGAGTATATTTTTCCGGGTAGTAGTGGGCACTGACGTCAAAAATGTATAAAAACGGGTTAACACTACCTTCAACTTCGATTTTTCTTCTAACAAATTTCAAAATTTCAGTCACTCAATAATGTATCTTTACAAAATCGTGAACGTCGTTTTAAACAAATTGAAGATTTTAAACAAATTGCATTCGGCTACACATCGAACTTATTTTTTCTTTACTTGATCACATGACCAAATGCTTATTTTATGATTCCATAAAAGACATACGAACAAGCTTACACTTTTATATGTATAGATGGAATATGTATTAAGGAATAGTCATCTGTAGAAGTAACCACATTTCAAAGAAAACAGGATTTTATAACCATTTTGATGCTTTCCTCCCGAAAACGATCCTTGTTTGGCTATAATAAATATAATTCTACCAACCAAAGTAGCAATTGACTTAAACTCTCATCGCTATCAATATGTTTAAAAATGGCAGTTATGTTATTGTGCTCGGTGGATTTCGACGCTGCTACATTTTCGTTTTTAAAGGTTGCTGAAACACTCAGCATATGCTGACTTCCGTAAATAGTGTGAGTTACATACCTATATCTAAGAGAGTATACTTGTAAATATATGAAGCCATATAAAAAGGTCTATATTATATTCGAAAACGTTGATTTCACAACAAACATCACTAAACATTTCTATTTCCGGTACTCATGTTTGATTTCTAATATTTTTATCCCGTTGGATTACCGTTTTGCACAGAAACATTTCTGTAGTATATGAGAATAGAATATTATATACATATGTATGTAGCTAATATCATCTGCGCAGCTAATCCTTCAGTTCTTCAACAAAATGAAAATTAATCATCTTGTAGGGATCAGTTCGTGGATTAATTGTATAAGTAGAATTCTTTTGAGTAATTCCTATAAAACTTTAAGCAAACAAATGTATAGCAAATCAATAAAAAACATACTTTATATTAACATTTCGAAAAAGACGATGCATCTAATCTGATCAGGGTGCGTACACACACACTCAGCAAGGAAAGGAGCTCAAATCATAAAACCATTTTGCGACGAGTAAAGTTAAGCCCGCACTTGAGCGTCTGCAGCTGGGTACATTTCACTACAACCTAATACCTTTTTAACGTTTTGCAATTTTTCATCGTATTTATTTATGAATTACGAAACTAAACGATCACATTCAAAGTCCTACGGAAGTTACTTTGCTAGCGGATATGCCAGCATACTTCGATATTGATGCGCAGGGGATTCGAAGGGATTGTAGTCGAGTGTTTTTTATGTGAAGGGATCAGTTGTGAATCTTTTTGTTGTTGTTACTGCTGCAAACATTTAACCCACTAAATGCAATTGCAATCATTAATAAAAATTTGTTTTCGAAAAAGCAGTGAACTGCAGGCAACAAGAGAAAAATCAAATTAAATCCCGAAACAGGAAGTGAGGGGTTGCAATGGTGTACTAGTATACCTATCTAGCTACATTACTTTGTACCTTTGCTAATGTTGCAATGTTGCAGCAACCCTACTCAAAGCACACAAACAGCGCACATTGCCGTATTGATGTCAGTTGTTGTTGTGGCAACAAGCACAACCAAAGCAACTCTGCCAACGACGCAATGCAAGGCTGACTGCGTCAGCAGTGAATATCCTCAGTTGCGTTGGGGTGGTGAATGGTAAGCGTTTATTGCAGCGAAGCTGCAAGATTTGAGCACCATCACAGAAAAAAGTGTGGCAAGCATATGCGTAATCCGATGCCCTCGCGTATACACATTAAATGCGAACAATATGTAACAGGAACAGTTAGTTACAATAGCGGCAGTCACAAACAACAACAACAAAGCGCATCGCTGCACAGTTGTAAGTGTAAGCGCAAGGATAAAAACCGTTGGTTGCGGCATAACCATAACCCGAAAAACAAGTGAGCACATTAAGGTGTATTTGAAGTTAGTGAAAGTGTATACCCTTAACGATAGAACGGATCATGATTTTGTGAAGAGATGGAAAAGTGTCTTTAGAGACTAAAATACTGACAATCAGTTTACTACTGTGGGCAAAAAATGGTTAGACTTTTTAATTTGAATTTCCTTGAAAATCTATTCGTCGAATTTGGGCTAGTTCAGAAATCACAAAATTTTTTCGAAAAACAGCGTTGCGTTAACGTCTGTGAAATAAGGATTTCCGACTACCAGAAGGTCATGAAACTTATTACTGGATCTATGCTTACGACCCGGAAACAGACAATCAGTCAGTCAAAATCGTGACAAAGGTGAACCGAAGCCGAATAACCACGTCAAAGGTGGTGAAAAGTCAAGGTTATATTGATAGGTTGCTTCGGTTATCGAGGTATGGTGCACTCCGAATTACTTCCGACCGGCCAATTTGTCTATAGGGAATACCATTTGAGTGTTATGCCACTGCCACTATGATAAGAAGCCGGAATTATGGGCAAACAACTATTGGGTTTTGCATCACGGTAATACACCGCCTATTACATTGATTCTTTATAATTTTTTCACCAAATTTTCAACCAATATCGTGTCACCTGTGTGGCTTGGGGCTATTCAGAAAACTCGACTGCTCAGGGGAAACCGTTTTGAGTCAATTGAAGAATTTACATTTTGTATCTTCTCACTCTGGATGACCGATTAATTTTAAATATATAGTTGCCCGCTTACCCCAAGGTAAACTTTTGACACATCTCTTGGCAAATTTATCCTGATTGCAATAGACCTTTTAATGGAATATATCCGGCATGCTTCAAAAAATATTCACATATATCATGTGAGAATTGAAAGCCTAACGCCTCTAACAGCAGGACTCATCATGTGCTCCATGTTTCGCTAACGGTAAGAGTTCGCTATTCGCTCGGATCATGTATATAAATGTATATATGTATTAGACACTTGTATCTACTCTAGACGAATCACTTTTTTCCATTTTTATTTATGCTTTACACATGTTTCATGGATGAGTTTCCTTTACTGAGCGATTTTAAGAGAATTTTTTTCTTACCAGATGTATACATGGAGTTTTTTTTATTGTCTAATGAGTGATGACCATTGTTAGCAATTGTCGTAACAAGTCCAAGAAAGACATTTTGAGCTGTGGTTGTATCAGATTAGTAAAAGTTCTGATTTTCTGTCCACCCTTTGGTATAATTTTCTCGATTTATGAAAACATCGCTGTAAAACTTGCCGTTGTTGAAAACGTGAAGGAGAGCAAATGGGGATGATCGTGGACAATTTATTCTGGGCCTGAAGTTCACAGAAGGGTGTGATTTCTGCTACAATATTTTGCAGATTTTTTTTTTCAACAATTTATTATAGTATAATCATCTCCGAACCTCGGAATTCTCTCTTATGTTCTGCAAATGGTCATATTTATACGAGCTGTTCTGAGCCTCTAAGGCTCTAAGGTTTCATAAGATAAGTCATCTTGTTCAGGTCTTTTAAGATGTTTTTTAACGAATCGACAATTTACTGCAGATATTCAGACAAATAGCAACTTTTGTGTACATACATATATAAAGATAAATCACTTTAAACTTTAAGAATAATAATAATCAGAGAGAAAATTTTTATTTCCAACACGACACATTTGAACTAGAATGTCCTATGTTCTATTCGCCAATCGGTAACTAAAACTTTGGATTCTAGAGACCAAAATTGTTAGGGAACTCATGTGAAATGGCTCTGAAATTATTGCTATTATTCTAATCTAGAATAGTTCATACGTCAGAAATGCTTAAAGATTGCTAGTAAATGTAATGCCTTTCTCGTACCATGTTCTTTGTAGAGACCTTTCAAGCTTTCTTACTAGAAAACATTTTTTTATCAGGTGTTTCGGCAATATTTTTTTCAAAGACGATCGCTTATACATAGTAACGGAGGAACTACATCGTCTTTGATCATGTTTTTAAGGAAGCCGTTACTGATGGAACTACAATACCCGCACACGGGTTTTTGGAGAAACCGTAAAGCTTCTATTACTAGAATAAACATTGCAGTTATAGTTTTACATTCTTACTATATTAGGTGTTACGAAAGTTATTAACGGCTTTGAAGCAATAAGACAAGTTTGATTTTAGTGAAACCAAAAGGTGATATCGTAATTTTTACTAAACATTGTATTTAGCAGTATCGTGAAGGTTATAAGATCTTGGAGAAATACAGCATTGCAGTGCAATTAATACCACAGATTTTCCACCATCACCGTACATTAGTGCTGTTGTCATAGTTTGGTGTTCTTGTTGTATCATTTTCCGAGCTCAAATTCAAGTGTACAAAGAAAGAGGACGCACCCGCGCATATGAACCAAAGCATCGATGAACCGTTATGCCGTCTAGTGGTTTTAAATGCACCCATAGACGCACACACATTCATACATACATACACAGAGGCGAAAACGGACTGCTATTGTTTTGAAATGCATGGTGTAAGCGAAATACACGAGCCCAACGAAGCGAATGTTTGGCGGTGTGTCTCCATATAATCCTGAAATTGATCCTTAATTTGCTCAGGGTGAATGGCTGTTGCTCGTGCGTTTTTGCAACAATATGTATGATAGCTAGCAACAAACGAGGCATTTGAAAGGATTTTTTTTTTGCTTTTTGAATTTCTATTCTTCGTTTGGATTTCGGTACGTGCTCACACTTGAATTCACAGTGGTTTAGTTTGGTGAAAGGCAGGCAGGGTTTCGCTGCGTCAGAACTAGGGCTCTAAGTTTGAAACATACATATCTACAATCTACATGTAGAAGTTAAGGCGCTCTTAGATCTTTTTTGCTTTTTAATTCTTTTATAAAGACTCTTAATTATTTCATTTACGCTGCGGCATTCAAATTTTTCGGCGCGTCGCGTGAAGAGCGCGTTCTGCTCATTGTTTGTACGGTCATTTACACTTTGCGGCTCATGTGTCATACTTCGAAAATTTTTTGAAAGGACATTTTTTGTTAGGTTACCGAACTGCATATAGATGTCCTTTGCACAAATAATCGCGTTAGTGCCAATGAACTTATCCTTTTGTCTTATTAAGCGGCTAATTTGTGAGAATTTTCACGCTTCTCTGTCATCTCTTATTTGAATAGTAAGTTTTAACAGTTCAGCTCAGGAGAATTATGACAATAGGCATTGGTTGCTATTAGACAGGGTTGCTTGGGTCCTTTCTATGCAAAAGAAAAGAGTTTATCAGTTGGGCTTTCCATTCCTCATAAACACTTGGTTGAAAATAAAATCAAATAAAATCTATCTATTTAGATGAGAAAATTCTTCCTCAGATTTGGAGCTAGTAAAATATGCTGGTTTGCTCCAACCGACTATAATTAACTTGTTCTTTTCATTTTTTGGTTTTTTACTAAAGATCTTTTGCTTGTTCTTGAGTCTTTTTGGCAGTAAGAAATAGTTACTGCAGTAATACGAACCTCTTTAGTTTAGAAATTACTTTCATTCATGTATTTCCTACCAAATGAATAATGTAACAAACCAAGCAAAAATATTAGCATTATTTTCTAGAAAGGCGTACTCACTCAGTTTGACAGATCCACTATTCATAGGTACACCACTTATGAATGTCAGAAACTAGAAGGCTAAGGAAAAATAGTGTGTATACATTCTTGGAAGAAAGGATTAATTTATGTTTCCAAACCATTGAAATCGATCAAGAAGCTTTCGAGATATTTCATTGCAACGCTTGAGTTTTGATAATTAAGCGATTAAGAGAGCCTAGCTTAGGAATAGGGAACATTAAATTACTTTTACACATTCACTTTGAATCCAAAGTTTATAGATATAGGAACTAGCTACCGTGGACATGCCGTTTCTATGTACACATTGTGGAGCCGGTGAATATGTAGCGAAGTCATGCACTAACGATCCAAGCTGTTTGCTTTGCAAAGGAGCACACTCAGCCTTGAGTACTACTTGCCACAAGTATGTGGAGATGGCGAAATCTTTAGGAAAATGAGGATAAAACATTAGAATTTAAATCATTGCGCAGCAGCACAAGATCTGCTAAAACAGCCGGTATTTGAACAAAATATTGTTATCGCCTTACTAAGCGAGGAGTACTCCCAGCGTTCGAAAAGCACTTGGACCACAAACATATCTGGTAAGGCTGCAATATGGTAATCCATTTACATTTCGCTCCAGAGGTCATAATTGGTAAAACGGGCAAATATACGTGGCATATACTTTGTTAGCTGCTATGCTCCTCCCAGCGCCTCAATTAATAATTTTGAAGACTTCCTTCTGGGACTTGCTCTAGATACCAGAGGCAAATCACCAATTATAATTCAGGTAACCTCAACGCTTGGTCGACCACTTGAGGTAGCAGGCGCACAAACCATCGTGGGCGTCAGATACTAGAATTCCTCGACCAAACGAATCCTACGATCCTGCATAGTGGAACGCAAAATACTTTTCAAAAAGCAGGCACATTAAGTTCACGGTGCCGGACATATTTACAAATACGAGGTGGCACGGAACGCTTCAGCAGGAGAACATGCCAAAAACGAATCTGGAAACAAAAAGATTTGATGCCGACCTTCTTGAGATAGTTTGAAGTTCAGTAAATAAGCAAGCGAAGACGCCATTCACTTGAATTCCGCAGCGCTAAATGAACTGTTCATAGCTTGCGACGCAACTATGCGTTGGACCGGAACCCACAACAACCGGAAGTCAGCGTGTTAGTGGAATGAAATAGCTAGACTCTGAAAGCTCTGCAATGCAGCTAGACGCTGCCTATAATGAATCAATGTGTTGAAAATGCAAAGCTTTGAAGTCAGCCATTAGCCGCAGTAAAAAGAATTGTTTTGAAAAATTCACTGAGAAAGCAAACAAAGACCCTTCGGGAATAGCATAAAAATATGAATGTCAAAATTAAAAAAATAAGGGACAACAACCCATAAGCGCATCTTTTATGAGGAATGTCATCGATACTTTGTTTCCAAAACAACACCTTATGTCTCATGCTACACCACGAAGTCGTAAACCCACTACTGCTAGAGCGTTAAAAGAAGCCAAGACTTTAAACCAAAATTATTCGAAAAAACTACAAAAAATACAGTGCGTGGTTAGAAGAAGGGATATTGCCCGACTCGTGGAAAGTTCAGCTATTTATTTTAATTCCTAAACCAAAAAATCCTCCGTAAGAAATTTCATCATATCCACCTCTGTGCATGCTTCACACAATTGGCGATGTGTTCGAAAGCCGGCGGATTCTCAGAAAGACAATACGGCTACAAAGAAGATAAGCGGAACAAAAAAATATTGCACGCTGGTCCCTCTGGATCTGACGATTGCCTTCAACTCAGCAAAGTGGGCAAACATAATCAAGGCTCTGTATGGCATACTCGTTCTTCAATACCTCATGAAAATTATTATGAGACACCAACCACTTTTGCACAACTATGGAGAATGTAAAGGCTATACTTCGACAACACAAATTTGTTATGGGAGCCATATCAAACATTTTGGGATCCAACATTAACTCAATAAACAGCTTAAATAGCTTAGGAGTGGACGGCAATAAGAAGTAGGATCTTTTTCACCACTTTTTATTTTCTGTTTAGTAATCGCTTAAAATGTTAACCAGAAACATCTTCAATACTCAAAAGCAATAGCATATACTCTCAAGAAAAAGCGCAAAAAAGTTTCTGGATCATGATCATAAGAAAAATATTTAGCGCAATTTATGTGAGAAAATATTAGGTTGTCAAAAAAGTCTTGCGGTATTTTCGCTAGTTGGCGCTGAAAGCGCGTAGTTCTAGTTTTATTCATCGCATCGGGTCACGCTATACCTTTTTGGAAAGCTCATTCGTTCGTGAGGTATAGCGTAGCAAACATGGAGCAAAATAAAGAGAAAATACGGCATATTTTACAGTACTACTACGATAAAGGTGAAAATGCATCTCAAGCCGCCAATAAAATTTGTGCAGTTTATGGACCCGATACAATTTCCATTTCCAATGCACAACGCTGGTTTCAACGTTTTCGTCCTGGTGTAGAGGTGGTCGAAGATGCGCCACGCTCCGGAAAGCCTGTCGTCGAAAATTGCGATAAAATCGCTGAATTGGTCGAAGGAGACCAGCATAGTAGCAGCCGTAGCATCGGTCAAGAGCTGGGCATGAGTCATCAAAAATTCATTTCAATTTCAATAAAAAAAAAAAAAACAAATTCAATAAAATTACCGCAAGACTTTTTTGACAACCCATTAATATTTAACCACTCCTCTAACCATATTAAGTATATTACTCGTATGCTTCATTTTGCCTACGATAACCTCGTCTACGCATTATTTCCAACTTTTTGCTTATTTAATTTCTTTGCATTTGTTTTTTTACTTTTCTGCGCACTATGTGATTTTGAAAAATTTTCCCAATCATATTGCCACCAACTTTCACTTTCATCTCTCCTCACATACACTTAGACTAATTTATATTTGTGTCACTTCACACGTGAGAGATTTTTATGAGGTTTTTCATTAATCACCTTGATCGATTTTTGAGCACGTAGGGAAGCCACCACTACCACAGCTACCGCTACCACCAATCCATTACCAATCTCAGCGGAAATGCGTGAATGTGATTTTTGGGAAATAATTTTTTAGCATTAACCAACAACGCACCGTTGGGAATTAGTGTTTTCTAGTGGGGTTGATGGGATGGGGTAAGGTTTTTTGATATGAATATATGTATGTTTAGATGGTGTGCACGAAATTATGTGAATATATGTGACAGGCTTAAACTAAAGAAGTGGAAATAATTTGTGAAACACTAGAAAGGAATATGAAACAATTTGAAATGAATTAAGTTTAAGTAACCAAAGCTATCATCAGAAAGATATTTCATTATTTCAGGGATATGAGCATATACGACATAAAAAAAATGTATGCTTCACAAAAAACTTTGGATCCATCTGTTGCAATTCAGATATGTACATGCTTTAAATTCTAACTCCAGTAGGGATCCAAAAGTTTAGTGTAAGTATCAAATCTATTCAGTTTCACCTACAAAAATTTTACAGATGTGAAGTGTGTTGATATTGATTGGATTAGAACTCCAACAGATTTGCGTTCCTCAAAATTTTGCGAGGGTTCTCAAGAATGGTAAAAGTATGGTGGTCCGATCTGAAATATTTCTTCAAAGATTATAGCGTTGTATGTTTAATTAAATAATATACAAGGTGTTTTCCAAAGTAAACAGGTCTTTTTGAATCTAGCGCCCCTGGTGGCTCTATCTATCTGGCGCGTTAGCAGAGTGCTCGAGTGGTTTCAACATTTTAAAAGTGGTCGTGAGAACATAAGTGACGATCAACATGTGGGCCAATCAAAATCCGTGTTCATTGGAAATTCCATCGAAACTGTGCGTAAGTTCATCAAAAATCAGCCGAAATCATCATTGAAATTCATGGAAATGGAATGGAACATCTCCAAAACATTGTTTTATCGCATTTTGACCGAACATTTCGGCTTACGAAATGTGTGTGCACGGTTTGTACCGCACAAATTGACTGACGACCAAAAATTGCTAAGAATCCAACATTCGAAGGACATCATTGTGACCGACTATTTGACCAAAAATCACATTTTAACCATTAACCACTCCCCGTATTCACCTGATATGGCACTGTGCGACTTCTACCCTTTCGGAAAAAATTCATTTGCCCATGAAAGGAAAGCGTTATGCAGACGTAGAGGCCAATCAAAAGGCTTGCATCGACATACTGGCGGCCATACCGGCCAACGAGCTAAAACACTCGTTCGACATGCTTTTGGACCGTAGAAAAAGCTGTGTTGAAGCAAAAGGAGACTATTGAATAAAATAAATTGATTTTGCCGAAAAAACCATTCGTTTTTTTTAAGTCCTGTTTACTTTGGAACTTACCTTGTAGAATGTCAAAAGTATGGTCAATAATGTGCAAAAGGTCCGATTAAAATTACTCAATCCTTATTTAAGAAACAAATTCGCAATAAAGTATTTTTTTACCTTAAAAACCTAACACCTCCTCCTCCCCTTAAATTTGTTTTGAATATATTATCAATTCTAATAGAACAATACCATGTAGTATAGATTTAGCTCTGCTACAAATTTCAGTGATCCTTTTTTCGTTTGAAGCTAGATTTTCGGTAGATATTCATTTCTTATTTCGATCTTGCGCCAAAGAGATCCTTGGTATATCCAGCTTTATGTTATGGTTCCAGATTATTATTGTGAAATGTTTAGCACCTGGGCAATCGACGATTTTCATTGTTTTGTTGATATTTTAGATAATTGACCTTCCATAGCCTAGTGCCTTTTCGACATGTGCAGATAGACTTTATAACTGATGGGTTGTCCTTCGTGTAAATCTATGCTATAAGTGTACCGATTAGTCTACCCTAAACAGGTTCCTATACTAATAGTTATCAGCCAACTTTAGGCAGCGGTACACCGCCTAAAAATCTACACGCTGATCAAATTTGTTCCGGACTGACAAACAGAAAACTAAATCTTCACTTATTTGAAAAAAATCTTTATTATCGCTTTAAAAATGGGTTAATTTTAAACAAGGACAAGTGTGCCAACACTGATTCCAATTTTCCTTATTACAATCCTCGGTTGGAATCGCCTTCAATGCTTTCAGCAAATTTTGTTTATTTTATTTTGATTTGCTCAATAAGCTCGATCCCATATTCATAAGCCCACGTCTCGCCAAAAAAAAGTGATGCGTTTTTTGAATGAAAGGTTCTCTGCTTCATTGTCAAGCATCTGTATTGCGACCATTACTCGTCACCGTTTTTATAATAGATTCGGCTCATTTAATACAAGTTTAGCATTGATACTTTTAATACCCAAAATATTGATGAAAATTTGTTGAGTCGATCCTTAAGAGATGTTGAGATTCTGAGCTATATTCTGATGCCAATCACTGTTTATCTTCCTTTTTCGATATTATTGTCATTAACAGAGCTGAATGGACGATGCGAATAAAGTATGTTGTGAATGTCTTCACGAACTCCAGCCAATGCTTTGTGCTCAAATATTTATGTTCGCGATAAGATAGATGCTCTAAAACAATTCTACAATATTTTCACAACGATTCCGAAGCCGTGATTTCGTTGGAAAAAAACATTTTCAGAAAACTCATAGTTTCATTTTTTTCATTTATTCATATCTTCAGATAAGCTGTTCGCGTCGTAATCAAACAGCTATCAAACTCTTAATTTTTGGAAATCTCACTTCATATGGATATGAAAGTTGCAACAATCTACGAAAATACTATAATATTGAATCGCTGTGCGCACGCATTTTAAAGGAATCAGTCCGAGCTTAATTTGATCTTATGGTATAAATATAACATACAAACTTCTACTATGACTTTAAAGTACATACATATACTGTATATGTTTTTATACCGATCCGCTTTGCGCGTGCATTTTAAATGGGCTAGTCCGAGTCAAATTTGATCATAAGTTTTAAATATAATATATAAACTTTTATTATAACTTTAAAGAACAGACATATTTTGTGCTAATTTTACACTTACCTTCATTTTAAAAATACCTAAACAAAACGCCAAAACCTTGAATAAAAACTTTTGACTAATGCATAAAAACTTTAATTAATATACGAGGCCCACAAACGTACAGCCAACAAATTACCACAAAGCCAATTAAAAAGCGAGAGTATTATTCATTGCGCTGCAACACAAAGCGACACTAATATATATAAAACTTACACTTCTAAATAGCACAGCATTGCCTACTTTCAGGCGTTTAACGCTTCACTTACGCTGCAACGGCGAACGGAAGCCATTAATTTCATGCCGCTGCAGCAACAAGCAATATTTAGTCGGCTGCTGCCTACTGCTGCATTGTTGCCACACTTTGTGCAACATGCTCGTAAATATCAAAGCAAACAATGCCACATGCATACAGCCGCAGCCACTTGCCGCACACAGACTGCCGGCGCGGCGGTTGTGGCGGCTGTTGTCTGCCGCCTGCAGTCCTAATGAGCTGTCGCCTGCGGACCGCGCACCAACGAGCTGCCTGCAGGCAGTGGCCTAGCTATTTTTGTAAGAAGACAAGATTATAAGTGTTGTAGGTACATATGCATTTACATGCAACAACAACAACAATAATACGTACCTCGCAATGTGCAACAAACATGAAAGAGCCATTAAGTGACATGTTTTTAATTAAATGCTGGAAAATTTAACGCCAGATATTTTATGAAAAATGCTCTAAGCAAAAAAAAAAAAACAAAATAACGGTGCATTGCGTATGCAACGCATATGAATACAAATGGCTTGAGCTTGAACGCTTGTATGTGTGAGTAGCGCTGTGGCACACGTATGGCGAAGCGGCGCAATAACTGTGGCAAGGCAGGCTGACTGCCTGACTTCTTGCAGCGTTGCATTCTAATTACGTTGCAGCAACATTACAGTGCAACTACTACTGTTGACAATAACAGCAACAAGAATCAACTTAATATCAACATTGCAAATAGGGAGACGCCGTTGCAGCAATTCACGACAAACCCAGTGACATGCCTCTCCTGCTTGCTGCTGTTGCTTTTCTTGTTGTTGTTGCACTTGGTGTTGTTAGCAGCAGTGCCGTACACGAGTTCGCATGTTGCACACACGCTGATTAATTGTGTGGCACATAAATCTTTGAATGTAAGTCGTGTGCGCGCGCGGAAAATGCGAAGGCCAACGAAAAGCGAAGCATAAAAGGCACAAGATGTTGCGGAAGACTTGCAAGGCGAATGGAGAAAAAAAAACTAAAACGCAAAAAGGAAGTAGAGCGGTGGGATGTGAGGGTAGAATTTCGCGCACATTTGTTGCATTCGCAGAAAGAAAACTTGACGACGTTGATGACAAAAAATTAAATTAGAGATGAAAATTCATTTTCACCAAAAATACCAAGGAAAGTTAGGCAACAAGTTTAAAGCTTGTGTGGCAAGGCGTTAGTTTAAGATACTATTGTGGGAGAAATTGTAGATACAAAGTGGTCGCAAAATTTTTATATAAATAGTACATATAATGGATTTTTCAATAAGAGTGATATGATTTCTTACAAAAACAAGTAAGGAAGGGCTAAGTTGGGAACATTTTATACTCTCGCATGATAAAGTGATAATCGAGATTTCGTTATCCGTCATTTACATATTTTTCAAATACCGTATTTGTGTAAAGTTTTATTCCGCTATCATCATTGGTTCCTACGCCCATTTTCAATTTTTAAAAAAAGCCTGGGTGCAGCTTCCTTCTGCCATTTCTTCCGTAAAATTTAGTGTTTCTGACGTTTTTTGTTAGTCGGTTAACGCATTTTTAGTGATTTTCAACATAAACTTTGTATAGGAGGTGGGCATGGTTATTATCCGATTTCTTCCATTTTTGAACTGTATATGGAAATGCCTGAAGCCTGATGCCTGAAACGACTCTATAGAGTTTGGTTGACATAGCTATAGTAGTTTCCGAGATATGTACAAAAAACTTAGTAGGGGGCGGGGCCACGCCCACTTTTCCAAAAAAATTACGTCCAAATATGCCCCTCTCTAATGCGATTCTTTGTGCCAAATTTCACTTTAATATCTTTTTTATGGCTTAGTTATGACATTTCATAGGTTTTCGGCTTCCGCCATTTTGTGGGCGTGGCAGTGGGCCGATTTTGCTTATCTTCGAACTTAACCTTCTTATGGAGCCAAGGAATACGTGTACCAAGTTTCATCATGATATCTCAATTTTTACTCAAGTTACAGCTTGCACGGACGGACGGACGGATAGACGGACAGACAGACGGACGGACGGACAGACAGACATCCGGATTTCAACTCTACTCGTCACCCTGATCACTTTGGTAGATATAACCCTATATCTGACTCTTTTAGTTTTAGAACTTACAAACAACCGTTATGTGAACAAAACTATAATACTCTCCTTAGCAACTTTGTTGCGAGAGTATAACAAATAAATGCTGTGCATAGGCTGACTGCTATACACTCCGAATGATATCAAGCGACGCTGATGAAATTGTAGCTAGAATACTGCGCATTGACATCCAGGGAGACGAATTCGCGCAATTGGACCGTCTGTAGGCGTAAAAAAAGAGGAGAGAACTAAAAGCATCACAATCTGGCAACAACGGTGGCAAACCTCAACTAAAGGACGGTGGACCCTCAGACTAATCCCCGACATCCGTTCATTAATAGATAGACAAAATAAGGACCGACGACTTCCACCTAACCTTAATACTAAGTAGACATAGTTACTTTAGAAGTTCTACTATATATTCCGATTCCATCCCGAACTTAGTCTTTACAATCCGACGTCTACAGAGTACGTAGAAGACTCTGAGCAAGTATTTTTTCAATGCCCTTGTTTTTGGAATGTAAGGGAAAAGTTAACAACTTCATTTGTCGTTAGTTTTTCGGTGTAAAATTTGACAGCACTCATGTGTCAGCTCTGGTAAGTGGAAAGCTTTCAGCGAAGCGTTAGTTCTAATTATTGACAAAACTAAGCCATATAACGTATATTAGACGTCAGTGACTCCGTACGACAGATGAGTGTCTTTCTCTTTCCCTTGAAGTAATACTTAAGCCGGTGGTCGCGCGAGAGAATTAAGAGTTGGGAGTAGATTCGGTTTAGTGGATTAAATTCCACACTCCGGCTTTCGATGCTTCCTCCTACTATAAAAAAACACTAGTTGTTAAGGAAAGACAAATGATTTTTTATTTAGTACGAAGCACAATCAATACGATTAAGTTCTGAACATCATTCAAAGAGCTTCTACGACTTCTTTTGCAGGAACGAATTCAATGAACCCAATTTTCTAGCACTTTTCCACTAAATCATGTCGTATGTCACGAATAGCACGTTCAATATTGACTTATAAAGCTTGAAGAGAGTCTAGTTTATTACTAAAGACCAATGACTTCAAATAACTCCACAAGAAGTAGTCTAATGCTGTTAAATCAGAACTTTTTGTTACAATTTCTTGAAAAAATCGAATATCCAAATTTTTCTCACAATAATTCGGGTGCTGCACGTATGTACTGTGTGGCTTGTAGCCCCGTTTTTCTGGAACCAGATGTTGTCAAAAAGTTGGTTGCCATTGATCTATACTGCTCTCAGGTCACAGTAACCACCCGCTTTATTTCGAAATAAGTACAGACCGACGATTCCATCAGACTAAAGACCACACCAAACTGCCAATTTAGATGATACTAATATATTTACCTCATCACTCAGATGAAAGAGAGCCTCATCGGAGAGGATGATTTTGTTATACTATGTTTGATAGTAAAACTGAATAATATGAATACAATGAAAAAAAAAATTACGTACTAAGTACAAGTATGTTCAAAATGGCCAAAACGACACTTAGAAATCATATCGTTTCTATTGGAAACCTTGAAAGAAGCTAACCAAAAATAAAATGAATGAAATGATCTTTTACATTAAATTTGTGTCTTTTTATAATCTTGAAACATATTGCTATAGAGTATAATAAATAGTTTGTTTACTTAACGGTTGATTGTGTCACTTAGAGTTAATAGAGATATACTTATATAGGGTTATATACAGTGAATTTCTTCATTACAGACAGTCCTCTTAGCCGGAGATCTCCCATAACTTTGCAAATTTTATGAATACAATTTAATTGAATCTTTTATGAAGAGCAATTCCTTCAAGCCGATATGATGTTTCAATGACCGGAAACGGTCAAGATTCACGGACGGTTAAACGGACAATATTTCATAAAACTTGTCAAGAAGTTCTAGCTTTTTTAAATCCTATTAATTTTTGGAGCTCTGAGACAGGTTTTTAGGAACAATACGCAAAATGATCACAGTAAACAAAACGACTTGCGCTGGTATCGCCTGGTTTGCGGCAGCTCAACGGAAACTAATGTGATAATTGTCAATCGTTCACTTCTTGCTGACATTGGCTAGCATTTATTAGTTCAATAGGAATATTGTTCTGAGATACAGCTGCCGACTCTCATAATATATTTTAAACACTCGTTTTTCCTATGCCCCCATATATGGACAGCTCCTTTAGCAGGGGAAAAATACTGCGATGAAATTAAGTTATCTTGATGAAACTTTGTACACACTGCCACGCCCACATTATTCCATTAATCTCAAATGTAGAAAGAGTCATAAATATGCCGTAAATAGATACAGAAAATCTTTAAAAAGTTGGCGTGACTCCCGCCCTTTAATAACTCTAATCTGCCAAAGCATTCAAACCCTTATTACGAAAGTGTGACAACATATTAAATCGAATGATACCACACCTACCATATAGAAGTTTGGTCGAAATTATTAAAGCTGTGATAAATAAATAACTAAATACGTCAGAGACATTAAATTCCCAGATCCCATATACTTAATACAAATAAAATGCGCCAAGTCGTTCCGTACGTCAGTCCGAGTTGCTGCGAACGGCGTCGAATCGACTCTTCACGGTATTCTTGAACACTCTCAGCTACTGCTGCTATATTTTCTTCACTGCGTACTGGACTTGGTCTATTCGGTCGGATATTATTTAATAATGACTGCTGGGTTTTTAGATGGGTAATGTTGTTAAGAATAGTACGCTACTGTCGAAAAAAGGCTATTGAAAATAATACCTCTACTTGGATTAGAAAATGCAGTAACTCAAAAAGATATCATAAAATTCAGTCATTTTCTAATTGAGAGTGTCAAAATATACAAAATTTTACTAAAAAAAATATATAACAATCTCCTGACGAACAAGAAAAAGTAAAGATTACGTAAACATGTATTTTCAAATATATTAAATATGGTTTGGAGAAAATTAAACAACGTGATCTTTAATCAAGGTATTTTACATGTGTCGTGACCTAAAAAAAATTAAAATAGTCAATCTCTTTGGTCTGTATTCATGCAAACCAATGTGTTTATATTAAAAGTAAATTCAAATATAACTCACTTGAGTAATGAATTTTCTGTTAATTTTCATAATTAAACATATACCGGGCTTACTTAAAGTCTCTAGCATTAACGTCAGTTCCAACTTGTCAATATTCTAGCACTGAAATAAGCAAAAGTATGCGGGAATGTACATATGTATGTGGAGAAACTCGCATAGCATAATATGTAGGAATGTATTCCACTGTTTTATTTAGCGCTGGTAAACATAACCTCATTTCTCGTCTAATAATTTCATATGCAAAATAACTATATATTTAGGAAAGAGGTGAAACAATAACAACTGCAAAACTGCAACAACTAAATGGTTTTAAATGAAACACATTTGTTACTAAGCTCATGTGTTTGTATGTATGTGTGAGACACTCACTTCGTAGTTGAAGACCCAGTAGGAAAACAAGATCAGGAAAAGGTTTAGAGACAAAATTTAAAAGTTAAACTCCTATATACTAGTTTTTCAAACGTAAAAATATTTAAGAACTATATTTTTTTATTTATTTAACCGTCTTCTTATTTTTAGTTAGCTGAATCATAGTTCTCTCATAGTATTCACTTCCATACTGACAACATAACCTACCCAGCACAGCAGCTATCTCTTGATTGTCTGAACTATATCAATGTCGCCGAATATCTCGTACAGCTCATCGTTCCACCGATTGTGGTATTAACCGTTGCTAATGCGCAAGGGACCATAAATCTTCAGCAGAACCTTTTTTTCGAAAATTTGTAACGCCAACTCATCAGATTTTTCCATCGCTCATACCTCTGCACTGTATAGCAGAACGGAGGTGTGAGTGACTTGCAGAGTTTGGCCTTTGCTCGTCGAGAGACGACTTTACTTCCTAATTGAGTAGGATCAATCTGAAGTAGCAAAAGTTATTTTGCTTTGGACTTCAAGTCAGACATTGTTGTTGCTGTTAATACTGGTTCTAAGATAGACGAAATTATCTACAACTTTGAAGTTTTGACTGTCAACACTGACGTGGGAGCCAAGTTACGAGTGCGACGACTGTTTGTTTGATGACAGGAGATATTTCATCTGTCCTTGTTTGGCTTCCCTATCCAGTCTGGAAAATACAGACCCAACGGCGCGGTTGTTGAGGCCAATGAAATCAATATCATCGACATACGCCAGGAACTGTACTCTTTTTTAGAATATAGTACCTACTCTAGTTAGGTCTCCAGTTCGTAGCTGCTTTTCTGTTGCATCGTACAAAGGGTTGCTTACGTTTCCAATAGACACGTTGAAACGAAATTTGAATTCTGTTTATAACCTGGTTATATCGGATAATAAAGCTTAAAATTTTGCACATTTAAAAAAAGTAATATGATGGAATCATAATCAATAAAAAATCAGTTTCGAATTTTCAGTGGTACGTTGTGGTTTAGTGCTCTTTGCTGAAATGGTTGGGACCTTATAAGAGCAAACGGTGTTGAGGTATTTTTCGAGACTTAAACATATTTTCATATTTGAGCTTTGATTAATATTTGTATATTCTGTTTACTAGAACTGAACTTTTCAACTATTCTAAGTTCTTTCTAATGGAAATAAGTAAAGATATTTATGCTCTCTGTCGATACAAAATTGCAAATATGCGAACATTTTTCTAGAATCGTTCCAAGCGATCTATAGTCTAGCATTATAAGTTATATCAATGTCGTCCATTGAAGGATTATTAGAAACGGTAACAAAATTTGACTGCAATGCTTTGTGAAATATAGATTTTTTTAAAAACCAGAAATATGTTCTGAAATATTTAAATTAGGGTTAGATGGGTTTACGGGTTTCTAAAAATCGAACAACTTTTTGTCTTTTTAAGTTCTACAACACCTCTAGAATAGGTGTCCCAAATTTTCAAGTTAATCCGAGTAATAGTTTCGGGGATACGGCCATGAGAACTTGTACGCTCGAGGCTAAACGTCTTTAAGCGTGTTTTTCTGGAAACTGTATTTTTGAAGTCGGTTAGCAAGATTTCTTGAGAGCTACTCAACCGATCTTCATGAAATGATACATAGATCGTTGAGATACAATTCTTAAAGACTTTGAAAATTTTGTGATTACAACTATTTGAAAACAAATGTCGCGAAATATTCACTGAAATTTTCACTTTTTTGTAAAATTGTCTGCCAAAAATATATTTTTAAAATTTTTCGCTTCATCTAAGTTCTAAGTTACAGTTTTAACTAAAACAAGTATTTTTTCAGTTTAAATGAACCTGTGAAGAGTTATCCTGCCATCGCGTGCGCATCTTTTTTCCGAGGGATCAGCGGAAATGTCGTTCAATGGCCAAAAATTAAAAAATATTTTTTTCCAAAAATTTCAGAATTTCTTTTTTAATAGCGAATGTTTGTAACAATAAAAATTTTAATAAATTACTTCAATTTTTATATGAGAAAAATTTGTATAAACATGGCTGTTTTTTACGCGAGGAAAACCGTGTAACCTCAAATTCGTTTATTGCTGGTGTTTGATGCTCATACATACATATTTATCTGTACAAACATATGCCAGTTGGCATGTGCATTTGTTTACGTTTTGTGGCAAGCTTTTATTACAGCGTTTTGCCTTAGCAGCCTACATACGCAAATTTTTCAAATGCAGTTATGCATGTAAATACATATCTATACACATGCATACATATACAAATGTATGTGTCTGCTTAGTTATTATTGTATTTGTGTACGTGCGGTTTGTTTTGTAGCTTGTTGTTGCTCATTTGGTTAGACATAGTCGGTTATAATGGCATTTGTTATTATTGTTTTACACACGTAGAATGCAGCAATGTAACCGTAAATTCTTTAACAACGTGCAGATATAAATATGTACAAGTACCAGACATATATGCATGTATGTACAAGCTTATATGTGCCACATACCACATTAGTTGTCATAATGGCCATAGAAACTTACCTAAATGCATATATGAAAGTAGCAAGTGTAGCTGTATATGCACAAGCACACACCTACTTAATAATACATACACAAACATACAGTATATAGCACTCACGAGTAGCACACATATTCTCTTTCCGCGACAAATGCAGTGCTCTCGAAGCCCTTCGCACAACGCAATCACCTTCAACCAGCCACCTGGCTTAATGTCTTCGGCGCATATTTGCTTTAAAAGCTTGCCGCTGTTCTTACTGTTACCGGCAGTATTTGTTGTTAGTCTTGTTGTTGTTGATCCTCTGCGGGCGAAAGTACATATACTTGGCACATAGTTGAGCGCGCCTGAAAGAGGTCCTTTCGTCGACGCCAAAAACTGGGTCAAACGACTGCTGCTTCTGCTGCTGCTGTTGAAATGCTTTTGCCGCCTTTTTCACGGCGGTTGCAACAACAATTGTTATTGTTCTTCGCTGGCGCCCCTCTTTATTCCTGCTGTTCTTATTCTTATTATAGTTGCTTGAAATAATGCTGCAGCGTAAACATGCATCCAGTTGTGTAGAGTGGTACACCTAGATACCTCATAGTAAAGGTGCCATTTTAGGTTATATTTCTTCTAACTTCTCTCATTTTGCTCTTCGACACCGCTGTTGGTGGCTTGTCGCTAAGTATAGTAATGCATATATCCTTATATTTTATTTGTTTACTTATTTAGTTCCATTTGTTTCATTTAGCAAATATGAATATTGCTGCCTTAATTTTTTTATGTTCGAAAGAAAGTACAGGTAAGGAAGTGCGAAGCTGGGCTGCAGCGCAACAACACAAAATCTCATAATTTTTAAAACTAAATGCGTGATGTATTCCTGACTATTTCGAAAACTTAGAAACTAACATCTTGTAAAATTTTGAATATAAAATGAATGAAAAAAATGTTGAAAAAAATTCATAAAGCATCATTTGAAAGGTGCCAAGCTTGAGACATAGATTGCGAAACCAGAAATAAATCTATGCGATTTATAGTTAGTACAAACCTTCAAAGGCGCGTACTGAAATGTGACACCTGTAGGATCATTCACTTATCTGAGGCTGTAGTTTCCTTTTCATTGGTAGGATTTCTTACGTGGCGGGTCCCAAACCCACAGCACAACCCTGGGCAGGAGATATTTCATCTTCTCACCTTAGCTAGCCTTCAAGCGGATGTTCTTAGGCCACCCAGAGGATACTTGGTCAAAGACCGGAAGTCGTCAGCTGCTTGGACCATATATAAAAGAATCGTTTCTGGCTACTCTCAAGTAAATGAGGCTTAGAGAACTTTCCTCACTTGCGTAGAAACACATGTCTCCATCTTCCAGGATCATTAGTTTGTCGATTATATTATTTTGAGTGAAGCAACTTTTGTTATTGTAAAAAGCTGAATATCTCGAGAAGTATTAATGATAGCAATTTTGACCTCGGACCTTTTTTATAGCAAATAAAATTTTCTACAAATTTGGCATGGACATTTTTTCTGCAGCTCTTGTCATTTACGAGATATATACGAAAAAATGGGAATTTCGTAGAAAAATCAGGTTTAGAGCCTCGTACTACCTCGCCGGTATGAGTTACGACTTTGTCGAACTGGGCACTTTTGTAGAGTGAACAATTCTAAGAAATATGCGTTTAAAGTCAAGGCAATGCCATAAAATACCTCTGATCTGTAGGAATTTAAAGATAAAAACTCACGATTGTAGTGTATTTTCGATGGAAAATTTTTACAGGCCTTGGTCCAGTTCTTAATGTTAATATTGAGGGCTAAAATTTTCAGGGCATTTTTTTTAGGATATTTTCAAGGAAATTTTGAACGGGACTGAAAAAAATTAATAGTTAAAAAAAAGCACCCTAATATGTATTACACTAGGGTGATTCAAAAAAATTTTTTTTTTCGTTAAGCTAAGAAAGCCTCTCCAAAATCCTATGAGTTTCATCATTCATAATGATTCTTTTTTCCATTGAGTTATAAAATTCATAAGAAATAAAAAAAATTCCCAAAAATAATCAAACTTCAACCGCTAATATCTTTTAAACGGTTGGGTTTACGAAAAAATTGTGGAGACCTTTTTTGTAGAGAATTCAATTTCCTACAAAATCTAAGGAACAAGATATTTTTTCAAGTAGTTGGAAGGAGGTTCTTCCCGTTACAATTAAGAACTCATGCTTGGAGAGGCTTTCTAAGAGGTGTCTAGGAACTTATTTTTCCGAGTACTAAACGAAACAAAATTTTTTTTTTTGAATCTCCCTAATATACACCATGTCAAAAAGGTATCGAAAATTATTCCTTTAAATCTCTTTATACGGAAGACAGGTAAATTTGTTTTCTTAGGTTGGTACTACTGTCCCTAATAACGATGCCAAAATTTAGAGAGAGATTGCTCATAAATTGGAGATGTCACACGAGAGCGTACGTATGATTATGCATGAAAAATAGCAGCAGCAAGACTTATTTCGACAGAGCTGAATTTCTTTCAAAACAGGTATCGCGAGCAGGTAGCTGCAGACATGCTCGATCGAATCAATTCGGATCCCACCTTCATGGAATGCATAATTACTGGTGACAAGACATGGGTCTACGATTATGACTCACTTACGAACCAGCAGTCATAGCGGTCCAAAAGCGTGTCAAAGCCGAAAAAAAAACGCCAAAGCCGATCGAAAGTGAAGGTAATTCTCATTGTCTTCTTCGGTATTCGTGGTATCATCTAGTATGAATACGCTTTAACTTGGTGTTATGAGACGCTTACGACACGCCACCCGTAGTAAACGTCCGAGTTTGTGGGCCAACAATTCATGGATTCTTAGTCATGATATAGCACCATCGCACAAAGCCATCATTGTGAACGAAACACTCAACAAATATCAGCCCCTGTGACTTTTTTTATTCTCCACACTCAAATATCCATTTCGGGGAACACGCCTCTACTCAATTGAAGATATCAAAACAAATTCGACGCGGCAGCTGAAGGCCATTCCGAAAAGTGCTTATAAAAAATGTTTTAACGATTGGAAGAAGCTTTGGCGTATGTGCATCGCTTCAAATGGATGTTACATTGAGGGCGATAAAATAAATTTGGATAATGATTGAAAATTTTTCGTTTTATTTATAAATTCCCGATACTTTCTTGATATGGCGTACTTTGTACTTAGCAGCAATGATTTTTTGTTATTTGAAAGTTTTTAAATCATTTAAAACTGCAATTTTTTTGTTTCGCTGTTAGAACACGACGAGACATTGTAACAAGCATAACAAAAAATCATATATTTGACAATCGATAAATCTAAAGAATAAACTCAGTGTTTCAATGTCGAAAAATTTGCTTAAAACAGACTTAAAATTTGTTTGTAACGATTTGCATTCAAACAACCAAATTCACATAATAAAACAGTGTATAATGCATTAAAATATGAAAATATTTCATAACCAAAATTTTCATACAAGCGGTTCGTCATATAACCGATATATACTATATATTAAACTTAATAGAGGGCGGGACCAAACCCATTTTTTCAAAACTTTACGCTCATCTACGAACTTGTAATTTTTTTGTGCTTAGAAACCCTCCTACCTAATTTCATCGAGATATTTAAATTTTTACTCAAGTTATAGCTTGCATGGACGAATGGACGGACAAACACACAGACCGCCAGCCGGATTTCAACTTTTCTCGTCATCCTCATCATTTGTGTATATATAAACCTACTTATCTCGCTTAGTTTTAGATAATACGTACTTTCCGTTAGGTGAACTCTGCAACAACTGGTTGCAAACGAAGAAATTGAGTAAACAAATAGCAAAAGCGCACATAGCCGAACTTCTCAAATTTTGATTAAAAAAAATATATTAAAAAAAAACATTTATTGCAAAACAAAGTTTACTAGTTAACTCATAACATGCTTGGTTTATATCTCAAATATTTGTATTATGTTAAAATCATTCTAATTAAACCGCTTATCTTAATTTTTAGCGATTTAACCTGTGGTTAGTGCAGCTTTAACGCGGTCACGGCAACTTTTTAAGAAGTTTTTAACCACAAATATTCCAAGTTATTCTGATACACTACATCGTTATGACTTCTCTTACGACTTTCAGTGGCGTTGCTAGAGGTTTAGTCAGCCTACAGCAGAGTCAATTCTTTTAGAAAAAGTTTGTTTTTCTTACATTATTTAGAACAGCAAAAAAATTATCGCACAGGGGCGAGTGTTAAGCGAATTTGTGGTTTTCACAAATATTTTTCTTGATAAGGAATTAAAATACGATTTAAGTTTCTTAAGGCGTACAGATTCGATATTAAATTTGATTATTTCAGTAAGTGTAAGTGAGCTGGTCTGCAAGCCCGATTTATTGTGGAGGAAATATAATAACAGCAACAGAAAATTAATAAATATGAACAAATTAAAAGTAGGCAATTTGTATGTAATACTCGCCTGCATACTATGTCAACTGATCATAAACAACAAATTTCTGCTGGCGCACACTACCGAAATGAAGTTAATCAAAACTACTGTTGAACCACTATCCACTTGGGCCCCCGATTGCTATAGCGATGAGAAGACTACTTGTGATCGCGGTAGCAAAGATTGTAAATGTATAATTGTCGACGGAATCAATATTATTACCATCAACATTTTTGGAGACCTTCAGTATCTGTTGGTAAAGTGTAATACTATAGTCACAGAAACTAATATCGATTTCCTACTCAAACACAAATTTCAGTCAATTTTAATTAAAATACGTTATATCGAAGTGAAAAATTGCATGAATTTCACACACGAAATTTATATAAATGACAAAGTGTGGGTAATTCTCAAAAATATGAATGAGCTGAATAAAGTAACAATAATCTATAACATTGACCTTGTTGCAGAAGCAAAAGTATCTTATAATCTAACCATGAAAGAGACTCACCTGCAAGTAATTATTAAATCAAATCGAAATGAAATCCGGGAAGCAGATATTATAAGCATGCTAACTGATATAATTCATAGACCGAATCAAGTGGAGACGCTTACGCTTAGCGCACAAGGTCTAAGAAACCAGTACTTATCACTGAAAAACTTGACGCAACCATACTTTAAGAACCTCATTGCGCTCAGACAGCTTGATTTAGCCGGAAATAATATAAGAATTTTGGACGCAAATACGTTTGTAGAGGTAACGCAATTGAATTGTCTGAATTTGAGCCATAATGAAATCCGGGAATTGCCCGAAAGTCTGTTTGCATATCAGCGTGAACTTTTCATACTGGATCTGAGCCACAATTTATTGACATATTTAAGGCCACACCTTTTTGATCACACTCCTTGGCTATGGCAGTTGAAACTTGGTGGAAATCACCTGCACGACACCACAAATCTTATGGTAAATCTGAAACCGTTGCATTATCTACATAGGCTAGACGTAAGCCAGAACCATCTGCAAACTAATTGGAGCAGCGAGACGTCCGTCAATACAACGCCAAGGTTACTGACACATTTTCGGTACAACATGAGTTCGGCTTTAGCCGAGAGTCTTAATTATATTACCAAGTTGCAACCAGAAAATTACGAAGGTAGCAAGATTAACTCAACAGTAATCAATTTAAGTGGCAATCGTTTCCGTGAAATCAATTTGGATTGGCTTGTAGCTGCAAACATTACATGTCCTTTTGAAATAAACTTAGAGCACAATTGGATTAAACACATTTTTGCTTTACAAAAGACTGACGATTGTACGCCCAAAATCAAACTAACTGGTAACCCGATCGTGTGCGATTGTAAATCGGCTTCGACTTATAGTGAAAACTTTCATTCGCTGTTCAACGGCTTACAGTGCGTTCAGACATCAACCAAGGTAGTAAAAGATCTCGCGCAGCTGCAACGTAATGAACTGTGTGCTTGGGAACCAGTATTGTGCCCCAGCAAATGCAATTGTTACACACAATTTGAATTTCTGCACATCAATTGCAAGGGTGCGCAACATATCGAACAGCTCCCACGCCCCGAGCAAGTTGGGCTCAAGAGTACGGTACTCGATATTAGCAATAACAATTTCATTGTATTGCCGCTAAACACCACCTTCGGCTATGCTAACGTTTCGCAACTCAACGCGTCGCACAATAAAATCACGAGCATAAATCTCAGTCAACTGCCAACCAATTTGACGGTTTTGGATCTACGAAATAATCACTTAAAAACTTTGAGCAATGAATTTTTGCGTACATACATCAATGAGAGCACAAAACTAAAATATCTCTATCTAAGTGAAAATCACTGGATTTGCGACTGTTCCACGCAGCAATTGGTGTACACCATACGTACACATCGGACACGCATACCCGATGCCGACCAGTTAGTCTGTGCTAATCTGCTGAACGATACACTCCTAATAGACAATGTGAGCGAGTTGTGTCCTACTCCTCTTAACGTTGAATATTATCAGTACTTGAATACAACTGTGATTAGTGTAGCGTTAATCATTATTATTATACTTTGCATTATCGCACTCTTCTATAAATATAAATTAGAAGTGGAAGTCTGGTTATATAGCCACAACATATTGAGATTTTGCATTCGCGAATGTGAGCTGGATAAGCATAAAACATTCGATGCGTTTATTTCATATGCACACCAGGATGCAGACTTCGTCAACCATACATTACTGCCGCAACTCGAACAGTGCGAACCACCATTTCGTGTATGCACGCACGAACGCAATTGGCTGGCTGGCGCTTATATACCTGAACAAATCATCGAATCGGTGGAACAATCGCGTCGGACGATCATTGTGCTCTCGCAGCACTTCATCGAGTCGGATTGGGCGCGTATGGAGTTTCGGACAGCGCATCAGTGCTCGTTAGTCGAGGGTCGTGCGCGCATAATAATGATTAAATATGGTGAAATCACGAAAAGTGACTTATTGGATAGAGAACTAAGGGCATATTTGGATATGAATACTTATCTGGATTGGCAAGATGTCAGATTTTGGGACAAATTACGCTACGCCATGCCACATAAAGTGGGTAGAGAGAGGAATTCGGATATGCTAAGAATTAACGGCAGAATGTATGTTATGGGACAAGTTGAGATGAATCGGTTGCGTGAAGAAATTGTTTAAATTTGTCACATTTTGTTTGTGGTAAAGAAAATTGGTTGCAGGATGGTAAGACTTTTCACAAATACATATACATATATTTAAGAAAATACAAATATATTACCTTTATTTGCAGTTATTTTTTGAAATCTTCCGATTCTTCTGTGACACAAAGAGTTGTTCAAAATGTTGCTACTAAGAGAAGGATTACAGATATCTAATCTTGGCCACTCTGCTTACCAACCAGTGGCCATCGCATACACTCTTCAATCCCATTATATTACATATATGTCTTGTAACTATTTAATCAATTTTCCTGTATAATTAATTAAAAAGCTCACAATTATGTATAACTTTTTATATATACAAAATTATTTACTAAAATATTTCAACAAGAAAGAAAGCGTAAGTTCGAGTGCAATAGAATATTCATAAATAGTCTTTAAAGATGCAATGCTTAAATGCAATGAGGAATGGTACTGTCTGGTGCTCATCAAAATTTAAGGTACTTAAAATTCAGCCAAATCCAAAATCAACAACGATGATACAAACGATTGTGAAGAGTTATGATTGAATTTGAACATTTTTTGTTCATAAGATGGCATACGGTAAAGGCATTATTCGTGCAAAGTTATTCCGTCATCCCGTTATTTAAATGCTTCCTGATTTGTGTACTGGAAAGTTAAAGAATCAAATGTAATTTCAAATTATGGTATATGGGAAGTAGGCGTGGTTGCAGTCCGATTTTGCCCATTTTCGCACTGTGCTATCGGAATATGATAGAAATATTATGTGCGAAAATTTGTCGAAATCGTTTGGTTAGGTCCCGAGATATGGGGTTTTACCAAAAAGTGTGCGGGGTCACCTCCATCGTCCAATTTTCATTTGGGCTCCTATAAAGCCCTCTTATATTTTCTCGAAGCTAAAATTCAATGTCTCTGGCGTATTTAGTTATTAATTTATTGCGCTTTTACTAGGAGCGAAAAGTACCTAATAGAGTATGTAGAGCAAAAATTAACTGATATCTGTATAGATTTTTTACATTAAGAAGTTCTTCGTATAGTATTTGTAGGGAAAATCTTTTTAATATTTCTAAATAGATGTCTTTAAAAAATTATAAGAGATTGCTTTTGATATTTCCAAAGAGACATTATTATTATTATTATTGCTAAAATATCCTTAATGATATTTCCAAAGAAATATCTTAAAAGTTTCAACGGATTACCTGCTATAAGTAAATGGAAAGTTGTTTTGGTTTATTTATTACCAAATTTATATATATAGTACTTCATACATATTTACAAAAAAATTATCTTTTTATATAGCGATATACAAAATAATAGCAATGGTTGTTTTTTTTTGTTTAGCGAATGTTTAATAATTTTTTAAAAAGTATAGCTCTTTGTCTAATTGATACCATATAAATCAAATAAAAAAAAAAACAAGAAAAGACGTTAACTTCGACTGCACCGAGGCTAATACACCCTTCACAGGTGCATTTCTTTTACTAACTATTTGTTCAGTTTGTATGTAAGCTATATGATATAGTAATCCGATCTGAATAATTTTTTCGGAGATTACATTGTTGCCTTAGAAAATAACATATACCAAATTTCGTGAATATATCTTATAAAATGTGAAAGTTTTCCATACAAGCATTTGATTCCGATCGTTCAGTTTGTATGGCAGCTATATGCTATAGTGGTCCGATATCAGCCGTTCCGACAAATGAGCAGCTTCTTGAAGAGAAAATGATGTTTGCAAAATTTCAAAACGATATCTTAAAAACTGAAGGACTAGTTCGTATATATACAGACAGACGGACAGACGGACAGACAGACAGACGGACATAGCGAAATCGACTCAGCTCAACATACTGATCATTTACATATATACTTTATAGGGTCTCTAACGATTCCTTCTGGGTTTTACAAACTTCGTGACAAACTTAATATACCCTGTTCAGGGTATAAAAATATTAACAAAATTTAGTAAAAATTAAAAATACGTTTTGTGGACAACTGTCAATACACTCAGTGATAGTATTTTTTCGGTCTTAAAACTTTAAGTTCATTCCTGAGATCATAAAAATGTGTTGGTGGCCGATCTAACTGTTTAAATTGTATTAAGCTATATAAATTTCTGGAATTACCAATTAAATACGATTGATAATTTTGTGAAAAACTGATATAATGAAATTTTTTAAAAAAGATTTTTACAGTATTATATTTGATTAAGAAATGTTTTACTTCATAAATATTTATATCGTCACTTTGAGAGACTGTGACTATAATACCAATACGAAATGTAATGCCTTGAAAAATGATTTCAGTTGTTGTTTTATGTAAATTCAAATCTGGCACTAAAGATTTTAAGTATGCTCTATTTTCGGGTTTAATATTTTCAGTACTTTTAATTGTGTATTCTTGTTGGCAAAAAATCTTTTTTTAATATATAATTGGCGAATCTCAGTGAGGATTTTATAGGTAAAGTCAATGAAATATTCGTTTTGAGGTAATGTTTCTTGCATATTGCTTGTGAAGTTGGTGTCCAGCCTCGAGTCCTAATTTTTTTATTAAGATGGATAATGCACCAGATTATGATATTTTGGCGTTAAGTATTCTTTAAATAAACTTTGGTATGTATTGTTATGCTGTTTAGTTAACAATTGAAGGTTACCTAAAGATGTATCATTTTAAGTTGGTGAAAATTTAACACAAATACATACGTTGATCAATATATTCGGTCATTGTAAAATTCGACAAAAGCTACTGAGGTCGACTGAAATAAACAGCTGCTGTAAACACACTGGTTGACAGATCGTGCTAATTTTTGACATCAGAATTAAGGACAGTTGCACCAAGCTAAGAAAAAATAGGTCAAGTTGTTTCCGAATTTTATTTATTTTAAATACAAAGATACACTGTTCAGATTAAAATGTGCTCTCTTATTTCCGGTACAAAGTCACCCGAAAGTTCGAAAATCTTTCCATTAGATATATGGAGGCTCACAGAAGTATTGACCCGATTCAACCCATTTTTGCTACACCGAATAATTTTTGTCAGCAAATGATTCTGTCTGAATTTCAATTGTATATCCCGAATATATGAGGTCAAAAGTCAACCATAGATACGCGGGTCCACATTTTCGGTACCTAGGGGCTTGAACAATTTTTATTGGATTTACACAATTTTTGGTCATAAACTAGTACACACCAAAGATATTATTCGTGCAAAGTTTTATTCCGTTAGATTAATTGCTTCTTTATTTGTGTACTGGAAACTGAACGAATCAACTGGAATTTAGAATTGTGCTATAAGGAAAATGTGGTTGTTCGAATTCGTCACTTTTTACAACGTGACATAAGATTGTAAGCAGAATTACAGGTACTAAATTTTGTGGAAATCGGTTGGTCGGGTCCTGAGATGTGGAATTTAACCCTGCTCCCACAAAGTCCTCTTATATCCTCTCGGTGGTAAAATTTAATGTTTCTTGCGGATTAAGTTATGGATTTATCTTGCTTTTAGTAGTAAGTAACAGTACCGTTATGTGGGCAGTGTGCGGGATGATCCTCCGATCTTATCCATTCTGTCGGTAAAAGACTTATGAGATTTGTACTCAGCAAATTTGGTTGCTTTAGCTCAAGTGGTATAGGAGATATTATGGGCGGAGACATGCCCACTTTTTCAAATTTTTTTTCCCGCAGTTGTCCCTTGCTACTGCAATCCTCTGTACCAAATTACAGCTTTATATCTTAATTTGGTGCTCAGTTATGACACTTTATATGTTTTCGGTTAATGGCGATTTGTCAACATGGCAGTGGTCTGATCTTCCAACTTGAATTTTTTTTTGTACTAAGGAACCCACATATCAAGTTTCATCGAGGTATCTCAATTTTTACTCAAGTAACAGCTTGCACTGACGGGTGGACAGACAGATAGACAGTCAATCGGATTTCAATTTTTTCCGATCATTTATATATGTGACCTGGTCTACGAAAAGGGAGCTATCGTGCGAAAAGTATTTTTATTTAGTTTTTTCTCATCTTCCATCCGAATCAACTAAAAAGTGCAAAAAATGAGTTTTTGACACCTAAGCCCACTTTTCGTAGACCAGGCCACATATATATAACCCTTTATCTATCTCCGAAGTCCAATCGACAGTCTTCTGAGTGCACACAAGAAAATGGTTCCAAGGCGTGGAAAATCGCCACAGTCGTCTGACAGGGTTATGGCGTCTGAATTTTGGGATGCGCATGGAATAAATTTTATTGAATACTTTAAAAAAAAAGAGCCATTAATAACGACTAAAACCCAGCATTACTGGTCTGATGCAAGTACGAAATTGCCGAAAAACGGTCGCCTTTGAAGAAAAAAAGTGCCGTTTCACTAGTTAATATACCGTATGACAAGTCAGTGAAAACGATGGCAAAAAACAATTAATTGGGCTTCGAATTGTTTCTGCATCTACCGTGTTCTCCAAATCTGGGCCCAAGCGACTATTTTCTGCTCTCAAATTTTAAAATAGTGCTCGTTGGGATGAAATTTTCCTCATATAAGTGGATCGCCGAAACTTAGGCATATTTTGAATTAAAAGACAAATCGTACTACAATACAAAAATATTATGGAAAAGTTGTTGGAAAAAAAAGCATGCGGGGGGACTTTTCAATTAATCTGTTACATTTAGAGTATGGAGCCGATCCTTTCAAGAAAAATGAATAAATTGTATAAGTTGTAACTTGTGTAATTTTGTAAACATATCTCAGATTCTGGGCGATATATAAACAGTGAAATAGAGGAAAGCTACTTAATATACGATGTACGTGACCTAGCCGAACTTACTCGACCATTTTTGAATCAGCATTGACACATGCGATGAATCCATTGCATCATCCCTTTATTCTAATAGTACACACATAGATACATATATGAAATTTTATTTATATTAAAAATGTTGGAAAGCTCCTCTTGGTCCTAAGTCCAGACTATATAGTGGACGATTGATAGCTCCAAACGCTTCTGGCCTGCCACTAGCCATGTGTGTGTCAGGCGTTGTTCTTTTGGAACACAATTCATCTTCTATTGGCTAACAGTATACAGGCTATTGCTTTTCTTAGACGGTTCAATTGTTGACAGTAATAAGTCCGTCCGCATTTCCGTACGGAGCAGCCCGTGACAAATGATCGTTTCTATCAAACACGTAGTAAAGTAAACCCTTTTTCACCGTCAATTCTGACTTGGCTTACGCTGGCTCACCTCTTTCAAACGTAGCCCAAAGTCTACAAGTCACTCATCATCTCCGTCCTATGTGCAGAGGCATGGGCGATGATAATATCTGATGAGTCGGCGTTATGACTTCTCGAGAAAGATTTAGAAAAGGAAGATTTATGGTTCTTATTCGCATTGGCACGGCGAATACCGCAGTCGATGGAATGATGAGCTGTACGAGATATACGACGACACTGACATAGTTTGAGCGAATTAAGAGGCAGCGGTTATGCTGTACCACACTACAGCTGGGAAGCAGGGAAGCAGGGAAGCAGAGGAAGTGCTGAAAATCCGAATTTGCAATTTACTCTTTCATTATTGCTGTATAAAGTAACTTGGAAATTGAAATGAAAGTTAGCTGTAAAGGTTGAAGTCTTCTTAATAACTTTTCGTTGTCGCAAAAAGTAAAATTCTGTGTTCATAACTCTAGGTGTGACTTTTCCATGCTTTGAAGGTTTCAAAAATTGATTGGTGTTAATGCACATATCTTGTATATTTATCCAAAAACATATTTACCTAACTCTTATCCATCCTACGCTGTAGTGAAATGAAGATAGGCGAACAGTAATCGCAATAAAATATTTCCCATTGACAGCCTAAATATCTGTCGTGATGTGTTCAATGATATCTTTGGTCAATAAGCCGTCAGAAAGTTAAGCAATATGAAAATAGCTTCTCAAAATAAGTGGGATTTTAATTATCTGCTATTTGTTTATCCTATATTCTCGGCTGCTACTACATGCTGATGTATTAGAGTGTGCTACTTTTAGACAATTCTTAACTTCCATTATCCATATCGATGATATGGCTTATTTTTTGTAGCTTTGACATTTGAACGTCAATAAATGGGCTAAAATAATATGCTGCCAGCAAATTTTTAGCCCTCCCACTAGGATTTGACACCTCTTTTCGAACAGTGTACCATGCCGAAGACACTTAAACTTCAAGTTTCAAATGCATGAAGTTATGACTTTTATTTATTTTGTATCTCTGCTGTGCCCAAAAAATAAGGTGACATTATATTTATTTTGAAAATTCTTTATTTATTCTTCCAAATCAATTTCATCCCCTTCAAAGTAATCCCCTCCCGATGCAATGCACTTATGCCAACGGATTTTCCAATCTACGAAACACTGGTTGTAGCCACTTTCCGGGATGGCCTTCAGTTCCGTCTTCGCTGCGGCTTGAATCTTCTCTATCGTATAAAAACGGTGTCCCCGGAGCGGTCTTTTGAGCTTGGTGAACAGCCAAAAGTCGCACGGCGCCAGATCAGGTAATTACGGTGGTTGCGGAACGATATGGGTTGAGTTTTTTGGCGAAATGATCACGAATTACGAGGGCAGTATGGGATGGTGCATTATCGTGGTGTAAAAACCAAGAATTGTCTTTCCACAATTCCGGCCTTTTAAGGCGGATAGCGTTACGCAAATAACGCATAACGTTCAAATAATATTCCTTGTTGACTGTTTGACCGGTTGGAAGGTATTCATAATGCACAACACCACGATAATCGAAGAAAACAGTCAACATGACCTTGATTTTTGAGCGACTTTGGCGCGATTTTTTTGGTCTCGGCTCTCTTTTGGCAAGATATTCGCTCGATTGATCGGTTGCGTCGGGGTTGTAAGCATAGATCCAAGTCTCATTGCCCATTATAATGCATTCCATGACACCCTGGTAGTCGGAAAGCATCGTTTCACACACTTCAACGCGACGCCTTTTTCCAAAAAATTCAATGTTTTCGGTAGCAGTCGAGATTTGACGCGCTTGAGGCCCAAAGCATCCTTCAAAATGGCATTGGCTGAGCCTTTCGATATGCCAACTTCATCAGCAAGGTTTCTAATTGTTAATCGACGGTTTTTCAACACCAAATCTTTGATTTGTTGAACGTGAGCTTCGTCGGTTGAGGTTGATGGTCGCCCTGGACGCTCTTCGTCTTCGACACGTTCACGGCCGGCTTGGAACTCACTATACCACTTGTAAACATTTTTTTAGACATAGCCTCATCACCAAAGGCTTTCGTATCCGCAGCAGAAAATTGATTCCGTAAACATAATTTATTGCAAATTCTTTGCTCAACAAATTTCGACATCGCAAAAAATAAAAAACTCACTTTTAGCAGCTCACAAAACGACACGTATCTCAAACACTAATGAATATTTTGACATGAAATTTGACATAAATGTGACTGACAGTACTACCAACATAAAATAATTCTTCAAATCCTTCGTCGCGCGCAGTTTAAATTTAAAGGTCACCTTATTTTTGGGCACAGTAGTACATGTACTAAAATTATCTGCGTGAGAAGCTGAGTCGATTTAGCCATGGCTGTCTGTCTATCGGCTTGTAAATAATGTATGAGAACTCGTCTTTAACTTTGGAGATATCAAATTGAAATTTCACACGCGCGATTTTGTACACCAGAAGCTGCTTGTTTGAACCGTCAATATAGGGCAACTATAACATACTACAGTGAGCAGATAATAGAAAGACTTTGTGGATATTTCTAAAATTCTCAATTTATCACCTTTGGCCCCAATACACTTGTGCCAACGATTTTTCCAATCCTTGAAACAGTTGCGAAAGTCAATTTCCGGAATAGCCTGCAAAGCGCGTAGCGATTTACGTTTGAAGTATTCAATTGACTTAAAACGGTTTCTCCGGAGCAGTTGATTGAGCTCGCTGAATAGCCTAAAGTCACACGGAGCTAAATCAAAGGAATGCGGTAGTTACGGAATGATATTAGTTGAAAATTTAACGAAATCAGATAAAGGATTATATATATAAATGATCAGGATGACAAGAAAAGTTGAAATCCGGTCGACTGTCTGTCTGTCCGTTTGTCCGTCCGCCCGTCCGTGCAAGCTGTAACTCGAGTAAAAAGATATCTCGATGAGACTTGGTATGTGTTCCTCGTACAAAAAAAATTTCGAGTTCTTAGATAGACGTAAAACTGCCATAACTAAGCACTAAATTAGGCTATAAAGCTGTAATTTGGTACAGAGGCTGGCAAGAGCAAAGGACACCTTTGGGCATAAATTTTTGAAAAAGTGGGCTAAACCTCGCCCTCTAATAAGTTTAATGTATATGTCTCCTAAACCGCTTAAGCTACAACAACCAAATTTCCTAAGCACAAATCCTGTAGAAATTTGTATCCACGTTGTGAAAATGGATGAAATCGGAGGATAACCCCGTTTACTCCCCTTTCTGTTAAGCACTTCTAAAAGCGCAATAAATCAATAACTAAATACGCCAGAGACAATAAAATTTTCCTTCGAGAGTATATAAGAGAGCTTTATAGAAGCCCAAATGAAAACTGAACAATGGGGGTGGCACTGCCCACGTTTTGGTGAAAAGACATATTTTGGGATCTGACCAAACCGATTTTCAAAATTTGCCACGGATATTCCGATAGCACAGTGCGAAAATGGCCGAAATCGGACTGTAACTATGCCTACTTCCCATATACCATAATTTGAAATTACATTTGATTCTTTAACTTTCCAGTACACAAATCAAGAAGCGTTTAAATAACGGGATGAAACTTTGCACGAATAATGCCTTTACCGTATGCCATCTTATGAACAAAAAATGTTCAAATTCAATCATAACTCTTCACAATCGTTTGTATCATCGTTGTTGATTTTGGATTTGGCTGAATTTTAAGTACCTTAAATTTTGATGAGCACCAGACAGTATCATTCCTCATTGCATTTAAGCATTGCATCTTTAAAGACTATTCATGAATATTCCATTGCACTCGAACTTACGCTTTCTTTCTTGTTGAAATATTTTAGTAAATAATTTTGTATATATAAAAAGTTATACATAATTGTGAGCTTTTTAATTAATTATACAGGAAAATTGATTAAATAGTTACATAATATATAATATAATGGGATTGAAGAGTGTATGCGATGACCACTGGTTGGTAAGCAGGTTGGTCAAGATTAGATATCTTCAATCCTTCTCTTAGTAGCAACATTTTGAACAACTCTTTGTGTCACAGAAGAATCGGAAGATTACAAAAAATAACTGCAAATAAAGGTAATATATTTGTATTTTCTCAAATATATGTATATGTATTTGTGAAAAGTCTTACCATCCTGCAACCAATTTTCTTTACCACAAACAAACTGTGACAAATTTAAACAATTTCTTCACGCAACCGATTCATCTCAACTTGTCCCATAACATACATTCTGCCGTTAATTCTTAGCATATCCGAATTCCTCTCTCTACCCACTTTATGTGGCATGGCGTAGCGTAATTTGTCCCAAAATCTGACATCTTGCCAATCCAGATAAGTATTCATATCCAAATATGCCCTTAGTTCTCTATCCAATAAGTCACTTTTCGTGATTTCACCATATTTAATCATTATTATGCGCGCACGACCCTCGACTAACGAGCACTGATGCGCTGTCCGAAACTCCATGCGCGCCCAATCCGACTCGATGAAGTGCTGCGAGAGCACAATGATCGTCCGACGCGATTGTTCCACCGATTCGATGATTTGTTCAGGTATATAAGCGCCAGCCAGCCAATTTCGTTCGTGTGTGCATACACGAAATGGTGGTTCGCACTGTTCGAGTTGCGGCAGTAGTGTACGGTTGACGAAGTCTGCATCCTGGTGTGCATATGAAATAAACGCATCGAATGTTTTATGCTTATCCAGCTCACATTCGCGAATGCAAAATCTCAATATGTTGTGGCTATATAACCAGACTTCCACTTCTAATTTATATTTATAGAAGAGTGCGATAATGCAAAGTAAAATAATAATGGTTAACCCTACACTAATCACAGTTGTATAGTATTCAACGTTAACAGGAGTAGGACACAACTCGCTCACATTGTCTATTAGGAGTGTATCGTTCAGCAGATTAGCACAGAGTAACTGGTCGGCATCGGGTATGCGTGTCCGATGTGTACGTATGGTGTACACCAATTGCTGCGCGGAACAGTCACAAATCCAATGATTGTCACTTAGATAGAGATATTTTAGTTTTGTGCTGTCATTGAGGTATGCACGCAAAAAATCATTACTCAAAGTTTTTAAGTGATTATTTCGTAGATCCAAAACCGTCAAATTGGTTGGCAGTTGACTGATATTAATGCTCGTGATTTTATTGTGCGACGCGTTGAGTTGCGAAACGTTAGCATAGCCGAAGGTGGTGTTTAGCGGCAATACAATGAAATTGTTATAGCTAATATCGAGTACCGTACTCTTGAGCCCAACTTGCTCGGGTCGTGGGAGCTGTTCGATGTGTTCCGCACCCTTGCAATCGATGTGCAAGAATTCAAGTTGTGTGTAACAATTGCATTTTATGGGGCACAATACTGGTCCCCAGTCACACAGTTCATTACGTTTCAGCTGCGCGAGATCTTTTATCAGTTTGGTTGACGTCTGAATGCACTGTGAACCATTGAGCAGCGAACGATAGTTTTCACTGTAAATCCAAACCAATTTACAATCGCACACGATCGGATTACCAGTTAGTTTGATTTTGGGCGCACAATTAGCAGTCGTACTGGAGAAATTTTGTAAAGCGAAAATGTTTTCAATCAAATTGTGCTCTAAGTTGATTTCAAAAGGGCATGTAATGTTCGCAGGTACAAGCCAATCCAAAGAGAATTCGCGCAAACGATTGCCACTTAAATTGATTACTGTTGAGTTAATCTTGCCACCTTCGTATATCTCTGGTTGGAACTTGGTAATATAATTAAGAACGTCGACTAAAGCCGAATCCATGTTGTATCGAAAATTTGTCAGTAACCTTGGCGTTCTATTGAAGGACTTATCGGTGCTCCAATTAGTTTGCAGATGGTTCTGGCTAACGTCTAGCCTATGTAGATAATTCAGCGGTTTCAGATTTTCCATAAGATTTGTGGTGTCGTGCAGGTGATTTCCACCAAGTTTCAACTGCCATAGCCAAGGAGTGTGATCGAAAACGTGTGGCGTTAAATATGTCAATGAATTGTGACTCAGATCCAGTATGAAAAGTTCACGCTGATATGCAAACAGACTTTCGGGCAATTCCCGGATTTCATTACGACTCAAATTCAGACAACTCAATTGCTTTAGCTTTACAAAGATGTTTGCGTCCAACATTTTCATATTATTTCCGGCTAAGTCAAGCTGTTTTAGCCCAGGGGAGTTTTTGAAGAATGTTTTCGTCAATTTTTGCAGCGATAAGGTCTGGTTTCTTAGACCTTGTACGCTAAGCGTAAGCATTTCCAGTTGATTCGTGTTATAAAGTATGTCAGTTAGTATACCTATAATATCTGCTTCCCGGATCTCATATCGATTTGATTTAATAATCAGTTGTAGGTGAGTCTCTATCCGTTCTGTTGTAAAATATCTCGGTGGTTCTGGTTCAAGGCCAACGTTATAGACTAGTGTTAATTTATTCAGCTCAGTCATTGTTATTAGAATTAACCGCACTGTGTCATTCATGTAGATTTCGTGTGTAAAATGCTTGCAATTTTTCACTGTGATATAACGTGTTTTTAGTAAAATTGACTGAAATTTATGTTTGAGTAGGAAATCGATATTAGTTTCTGCGTCTATAGTGTTACACCTTACCAACAACTCTCGAAGTCTTTCAAAAAAATTAAGGTAAATAATATTGATTCGGCGAAAATTCTACATTCATAAATTTTGCGATCCCAATCACAAGTAGTATTCTCATCGCTATAGAAATCGAGGGGCCATGTGGATAATGGTTCAATAGTAGTTTTGATTGACTTCATTTCGGTAGAGTGCGCCAGCAGAAATTAGTTATGTATGATCATTTGACTTTGTATGTAGGCGAGTATTATAAACAAATTGCGTACTTTTAGTTTGTTCATATTTTTTAATTCGCTGTTATTGTTGTTATAATTCCTCCAAAATAAATCGGGCTTGCAGACCAGCTCACTTACACTTACTGAAATACTGAAATGTAATATCCAATTGGTACGCTTTAAGAAACTTAAATCGTATTTTAATTCCTTATCAAGAAAAATATTTGTGAAAACCACAAACTCGCTCAGCACTCGCCCTTGTGCGATAATTTGTTTGTTGTTCTAGTAATATAAGAAAAACAAACTTTTTCTAAAAGAATTTACTCTTCTGTAGACTGGCTAAATCTATATTAATGTCACTGAAAGTCATAACGACGTAGTGTATCACAATAGCTTCGAATATTTGTGGTTAAAAACTTCTTAAAAAGTTGCCTTGACCGCGTTAAAGCTGCATTAACCACAGGTCAAATCGCTAAAAGTTAAGATAAGCGGCTTAATTAGAATGAGTTTAACATAATACAAGTATTTGAGACATAAAACAAGCTTGTTATGAGTTTGCTAGTAAATGTTGTTTTGCAATAAATGTTTTTAATTGGAAATTTTTTTTTAATCACAATTTCAGAAGATCCGTCATATGCGCTTTTGCGATTTCTTTACACAATTTCTTCGTTTGTATACTCTTGCAACCAGTTGCTGCAGAGTTGACCTAACGGAAAGTACGTATCACCTAAAACAAGGCTCGATAAATATAGGGTTATATATACCCAAATGATGAGGATGACAAGAAAAGTTGAAATCCGGCCATCCGTTCGTCCATGCGAGCAGTAACTTGATTAAAAATTGAGATGTCTCGATGAAACTAGGTAAAAGGGTTACTAAGTACAAAGAAATTACGGGTTCGTGGATGAGCGTTATCGGACCACTTCCACGCCCACAAATCGACATTAGCCGAAAACTTATAAAGTGTCATAACTTAGCACTAAAATAAGATATAAAACTGAAATTTGACACAGTACATCGTAGTAGCAAGGGGCACCTCCTAGCAAAAAGTTTTTAAAAATGAGTTTGGTTGAAAGGTGAATTTTGTCCATTTCATCTCCTTCAAAGTAATCCCCTCCTGCTGCAATACTCTTACACCAACGAAGTTTTCAGTCATCATAGCACTTGGAAAAATCTTTCTTCTTGATGGCGATCAGAGGCGTCCTTCGATTCAGCTTTTATATCCTCAATTTTGTCAAAACGGTGTCCTCGGAGTGGTCATTAGAATTTGCTAAATAGCCAGAAGCTATACGAAGGTAAATCAGGCAAATGCGTAACCACCACGAAGTATAAATTCAAAATTCCCTTTTCGATTTGATCCCAGTAGTACGTATCTCCTAAATCGTAAAGCTACAATAACCAAATTTTTATACTCTCGCAACAAAGTTGCTAAGGAGAGTATTCTAGTTTTGTTCACATAACGGTTGTTTGTAAGTCCTAAAACTAAAAGAGTCAGATATAGGGTTATATATACCAAAGTGGTCAGGGTGACGAGTAGAGTTGAAATCCGGATGTCTGTCTGTCCGTCCGTCCGTCTGTCCGTCCGTCCGTCTGTCCGTCCGTCCGTACAAGCTGTAACTTGAGCTGTAACTTGAGCTGTAAATTGAGTAAAAATTTAGATATCATTATGATGCTTGGTACACGTATTTCTTGGCTCCATAAGAAGGTTAAGTTCGAAGATGGGCGAAATCGGCCCACTGCGACGCCCACAAAATGGCGGAAACCGAAAACATATAAAGTGTCATAACTAAGCCATAAATGAAGATATTAAAGTGAAATTTGGCACAAAGGATCGCATTAGAGAGGGGCTTATGTGGACGTAATTTTTTTGGAAAAGTGGGCGTGGCCCCGCCCTCTACTAAGTTTTTTGTGCATATCTCGAAAACTACTATAGTTGTGTCAACCAAACTCTACAGAGTCATTTTCTTCAGGCATTTCCATAAACAGTTCAAAAATGGAAGAAATCGGATAATAACCACGCCCACCTCCCATACAAAGGTTGTGTTGAAAATCACTAAAAGTGCGTTAACCGACTAACAAAAAACGTCAGAAACACTAAATTGTATGGAAGAAGTGGCAGAAGGATGCTGCACCCAGGCTTTTTAAAAAAATTGAAAATGGGCGGGGCCTCGCCCACTTATGGACCAAAAAACATATCTCAGGAACTACTAGACCGATTTCAGCGAAATTCTGTATATAATATTTTCTTAACACCTTGATGACATGTACAAAATATGGGTGAAATCGGTTCACAACCACGCCTTCTTCCAATATAAAGCTATTTTGAATTCCATCCGATGCCTTCTCTGTATAATATATACATTATGAACCAATGATGATAGCGGAATAAAACTTTTCACAAATACGGTATTTGAAAAATATGTATATGACGGATAATGAAATCTCGATTATCACTTTATCATGCGAGAGCATAAAATGTTCGGTGACACCCGAACTTAGCGCTTCCTTACTTGTTTTCAATTCAAATACTCTAGGAACTTCTACCGACAGTATGAAAATGGGTGAAATCGGATAACGGTAATGTTACGGTTACAAAATTCGGGACTATCATTCAATGTGCGAGTTATATAATTGAAATTCAAACAGAATCCTTTTCTATCAATAGTTAGTTGTATGTCTATAATGAGTTGAATCGGGCGAATACTTCTCTTAGCCACCATATACCTAAAGTAAAGATTTTCGAACTTCCGGGTGACTTTGTATCGCATATATCGGCCATGATGTGAGTTATCTCAATGAAAAATACGCTCTCTATATCTTTGTGCATAAAATAGATAAGTTTGAGCAAAAACTTGACTTAACCCTTATAACACTAGTATCAGGATTTTCGAACATTCAGCTGACTTTACTTTTTATTTTTGGATTTTTAGTATGTGGCATGTTAGTAGTATGGCCAACAAATCACCCGGCCCGGGCAGGATCCCAGCAGAAATCCTCAAAATAATCGCTGCAGAGCGCACGGCACTACTACTGAAATGTGAAACGCCTGCCTTGAAACCGGAATATTCCCTGAACCATGGAAAAAGCAACGGCTGGTGCTAATCAGTAAGGGAAAAGGAGACTCCAATTCGCCATCAGCATACCGTCCACTATGCATGCTTGATACAGCGGGAAAGCTATACGAAAGTCTACTTAAACCCAGACTCGAAGCGGCTATCAACGATGCTGGAGGACTGTCTCCTAGACAACATGGCTTTAGACCCGGCAGATAAACTATAGGGGCAATAAAATGCGTCATTGAAAGCGTAGAAGCAGCACAGCGTAGATGGCATAAATATAAAAGAATAGTGTTATGGAGCTATTAGCTAAACATTACATAACATAAATGTATTCAAATATTAAATAAAAAAAAAAAATTATTTCAATCCGAGTATATATTTTTTTATTTATAAATGAAATAGTTTTGAATTTGTTAATAAGGGATTGTGTTACCCTTATGTATCTTCACCAATTGGGCACGATGAGGCATTGACTCCACCAGTTTTTTTAGCACAGACATATCAATTGTGTCCCATTCGGCCAAAATGGCATGCTTTAGTTGCTTAGGGCTGTCATATTGCTTGGAAGATGCATAAATTTTTCCTGAAAGAATTTCCCATAGATCCTCGATCGGATTCAGATCTGGACTTAAGGCAGACCACTCCAGCAATCCAATTTTCCGAGAGTTAAACAACGCCTTTGAGTTCTTCGCAACATGGATCGGTGCATTGTCTTGCTGAGAAATCCATTCATCGCCATGTACAGTGAGTTCAAAAAGTGTTCACGTTTAGTAAAAAATAGTGCATTGCAGCTGATATTTAGAAAAATTAACATTCAAATTAAATTTTATTTTACGAAAAGTAAAGTATGTTTAATCAAAAACTTTTTAACATAAACAAGCACTTCATTTAATAATCTCCTGTGGCTACGTTAGATATAAAGTAATACAATTTATGTGAACATTATTTGAACTTAGAGGTAAAGTGGCGATTGAAGTTCAATAACTAATAAATTGGGGGACCGCCGTTAGCTTTTATGACTGCTTTAATATGTTCAGGTATAAAGTTAATTAGATAATCTAATTTTTCTGGTGAAAAGCTATTCCAAACTCGTTCAACTTGATTCCAGAGTTCATCTATGGTTTTTGGTCTTTCTCTTTGAACAGTAAACCGTTTTTTAACAATCGCCCATAAATTTTTAATAGGATTCACATCGGGTGACTGAGCTGGCCACTCCACTACCCGAATTCCGTTAATTTTCAAGAAAGATTTTGTAATATGGTCGATATGTTTGGGGTCATTATTTTGCATGTGTAACAAATCATTGGGTACATATCCAAAAATTTCGAACCTAGGGATAAGTGAATCCTCTACAATGCTAATATAGTCCTTAGCCCCCATTATTCCGTTAATTCGACGCAGTTTTCCTACCTTTCCGCCACAGAAAAAACCCCACACCATATGTGAACCACCTCCAAATTTAAGTGTGCGCAACATATTCCTATCCGTAAGACCGCATCGGTTGTCAAACCATGTCCAAATGCGTCTATCTGAATTAATACGAATAATTTTCGTTTCGTCAGACCAAATTACTAGTTTGAACTGTTCACTTGTCCAGTTTTTGTCTTCTCTCGCAAATTTCATTCCAGCCGCTTTGTTCTTCGCTGACATGTACGGTTTTTAATCATTGGTCTTGCACGCCTATTGGAACTTTTCAGCGGATTTCGAAAGGTATTGTTGCATACTCTAGTGCCTAAAGACGATAATAACACTTTCTTAGCCTCCACTGCGTTTTTAGCTGATTCAGTCATGATAAGACGCCGTAAAGTCCTTTCTGTTGGAGGAGTGGCTTTTTGGGCCTGCCTAAATTTTTGGGTGGTGTGTTGATATTGCCTTGTTTTTTTATTTTGTTGATGACATCAATTGACATTTTATATTTTGAGCAATCTCTCTAACTGAAACCCCTCCTGCAAGTCCGAACATACAGCTTTTTGCAAAAAGCGGTTCAGTTTTTTGTCCTGTCTGAAAATTGACCAAGTTTGATAAATTTGCAATTTTTCGACCTTTAATTTTTGTTACAAACTTTAGTAAATGTGAAATACTCCGCACAATAAAATTATTAAAAATGCTAACAACTATTTTGTTACAACGAAATTAGTTACATACTGCGTCACCGAACACCAGAGATTCGAATTCTTCATCCCAAAATTTATACTTTTCATAAAATCCAATTCGTGCATTTTTATGACGTTGCTTTAGGCATTGCTTAGGCACTCGATTTTCATATTTAGGGCATAGATTTTTTCTTATTATTTGATGCACACGTTGTTTAGTCACATCTAGACCAAGTTCCACTTTTATTTGCCTGCAACTCAAATGGCTATTGGTTGCTAGCTGCCGAATCCGCCGTTTGGTCCTGCCATCAATGGTACCTACACAACCACTACGCCTAGTAACTCCATAGTTATCTGGATTTTTCAGAAAGTTTGTTATTGTGTTCCGATGCCTCATTACAGAAAAAGCAATTTGGCCAACTTTCATGCCAGATTGACTCATTCCTTTAATCAATCCACGGTCCTCATCTGATAATTCAGTTCCACGTGGCATTTTCCTACAAATTCAAGAAATGTAATTTACTTTTGTCGTCTTAAACCTTTAATCATGTACTGTTACTTACTTAAAAATTTGTATCTCCGCTTTTTCTACTGATATGTTTACTTGGCACCAATCAGAACACAAATAGTTCATTTTGCACATATAAATACATTATTTTATACGTAAGTTGCGACTTACTTCAATAGAAATAACGGTACTTTGAATACGTAGGGGCGGGCATGAACTTTTTAAATGACGCTTAACCATAAGGTAATTACAAGAAAATATGCATACCAAAAATTTTTGCCGTACCGTTAGTAGAACATAAGTTATAGAGAACACCAATTTTGCACATATAATTATTTGACTGAGGTACCTCTCGACAAAAGCATGCCCACAACTAAGGGTATTCTTAGGATACAGAAAGCAGTAAACTACATAGGCGTAAAACTGGACCCCAGACTAGCCTTCTGGGTACAAATCCAGCACGCCGCAGGAAAGGCAGCGAATATCACTTTTCAACTGAGCCGATTAATGGCCAACATAAGAGGCCCCATCCAAGAAAAGAGAAAGCTCCTACTGTCGACGAGAATCAGCGTCTTATTAAAAGCTGTGAGAGCTAGAGAAATCCTCCGATAATAACAAGAGCTCAATACTACAAACAAGGAAAGATTCAATAACATCATGGCAACAAATATGGGAGAATGAAAGTCGCAGCAGATGGACGGCCAGGCAAATAAAAGATCTATACATATGGACAAGCCGTTAATTCGGAGAAGTCGGTTTTACACAACCCAGCTATTATCCAGTCACGGATACTTCAAAAGGCTCCCCCACAGAATGGGAAAAGTCGAAGAACCGTCATGCCTACACAACGACGTAACGTTGACAAGAACGAACCGCCGTAGAAAACCTGGTTGGCCCAATAAACGCGTACAATTTAGTCAGCGTAAAAAGCAAAAATAGATAATACATATAACGATTTTCGTTTTTTAATAAACCTTATGTGTCTGTCAGTATAGGAGTTATAGATAAAATTGCTCGGATTTCGATTCTGTGGTTGAGGTTTTATCTTAAAATATTCGTCTGGCTTTGATTCTTGTAAGTTGCAAGAGTATAAAATGTTCGGTTACACCCGAATTTTGCCCTTCCTTACTTCTTACGAATAGCTTCGCCAAACGACGCATAACACTCTGATAATATTCCTTGTTGACAGTTTGATGTGTCGGAAGAAATTCGGACTTCGATAATCGAGGAAAACTGTCACATAGCCTTGATTTTTGACCAACTTTGTAGTGTTTCTTTCGGCTTCTGATCCCCTTTTTCACGATATTCTTCCGATACATCGTCTGTTTCCGGTTCGTAGGCATAGATCCAAGACTCATCGCCAGTAATAATATAGTATGCTTGATGACATCCTCGAAGTCGGAAATCATTGTTTTACAGACGTTAATTTTTTTTTTTTTTTTGTGTTTTATTGAAACGTAACAAGATATGGTTTTACATTTCATTCGAATTGCAACTAGTGACAAATGTACTAACAAGCAATATTTTTCATAACATATACGGTAAAACAATAAAAGCTCTAGTAAGAACCTTTTTCAAAAATAAACTTTGTATTAAAACTAAATATTATAATATTTGTTATTTGCTTAGAAGGTCATGGAACTTTGTTCTTTTCAATCTGCGCCTGCTATTTCTAGCCTCTCCTAGTTGTCGGGCTTCAGCGTTTACGTGGTTTTGCAACCTTGTGGCATGTTTCGATGCCGTTTCGCGAATGACTGAGTTCCGTAGATCTGAGTTCCGTATGTACCACGGGGCATTTACAATTTTTCGCAGGACTTTATTTTGGAATCTTTGCATCATTTCGATGTATAACGGTGCAGCGCATCCCCATAGCTGAATTCCGTTTGATTGTAGACTAAAATTTTATTTGAGGTTGTTAGAGGTGATTTCTTGCCGATTAACCAATTTATTTTGTTGTATTTTAGTTTTAGTTCTGCAACTTTTCTTTGTATATGCTCCTTTCACTTTAACTTTGCATCCAGCGTTAAACCAAGATATTTCGCCGAGGTGGAGTACGGAATTATTTCATTCCCAATATATAAGGGGATATACGTATCAGTTTTGTTAGTGAAGTTTATATGTATTGACTTCAACTCGTTGAGAGTAATATTCCATTTTTGTGTCCATTCCACAATTAGGTTGATTGAAGACTGCATTCTGTTCGACGACTCTACTACATTTTTACCAGTTTTTACCATTTTTACCAGTGCTGTTTGCCGGCGTAGGCATGTCGCTAGTAAACAAAATGTATAAGAGTGGTCCCAGGACACTTCCTTGGGGTACTCCTGTTTTTATTGGCTGTAACATAGTACATGATTGTCCCTGCTTGATTCTGAAGTAGCGGTTACTAAGGTAAGAGTCAAGTAGCTCAGTTAGATGCTGTGGGAAGAGAATTCTTAATTTATGAAGTAAGCCCTGGTGCCATACTCTGTCAAACGCGTGAGATACATCAAGAAAAACAGCTGTGCAAATTTGCTTTTTTCCATCGCATCCTCAATTATATCTGTTATTCGATGAACTTGATCGATTGTAGAATGTTGTGATCTAAATCCAAACTGATGAATTGGTATAAGGTCCTTTTCTTCAATTATGTTCTGAAGTCTTTTTATAATTATAACTTCAAGTAGTTTGGACAAAATAGGCAACAGTGAGATTGGACGATATGATGATGCTTCCTGTGCGCTTTTCCAGGGTTTTTGTACCATAATTATTTCAGATACCTTCCATGACAATGGAACGTATCTGAGATTTAAGCAAGCGTTTATTATCGATGTAAGTTTTTCTAATGCTTTCCGTGTTAGATTTTTCAGTACCTCAGCTGTCACCAAGTCGAAACCGGGCGCTTTTCTTGGTTTAAATCTACTTTTAATTATATTTTCCACTTCTTTAATTGTTGCTGGTTGGATTTCTTCTACGCATTGCGATCCTTCCATCTGAGGTAAAGTTCCATGGAACAGAATAGGACTAAACGTTTTAGCGAGTTTCTCTGAAAAAACTTTCGCTTTTTCTTCGTCGCTTTTGGCCCAGGATCCGTTTGGCTTTCTGATGGGTGCATTTGACAATATTGGTTTCCTAGCATTTTTTACTGCTTTCCAAAGGGAATAATCGGATTGTTTATTTGGCGTTAATTTCTCAATATAATTAGAAATATTTTGATTAGTGAATAACTTTATTTTAGTACTGAGAAGCTTGGTTAAATTGTTCAGTTCTGTTTTATATTGGGAAAATCGCGTGATTTGCCGTTTTTTGCGTAGTTTTCTCTTTTTCTTTATGAGATCTAAAATGTCCGATGGATATTTAATATAAACGTTTTTTTGTTTAGGAACAGGAGTACTTTTCCAAGCCGATTCCTGAATAACTTTCGTAAATGTATGAACTTCATCTTCTAAGATATCTTGGGTTGTTATATTTGCTTCAAAATCAATATTTTTGTCGAGCATCACTTTGAAATACTCCCAATCCGTGTGTCTATTAGAAATATAAGGCGGTATGTCTATTTCTTTTATTTGGCCATTTAGGATTAGATATACTGGCGAGTGGTCCGAATTTAAGTCCAATCCATTTTCAATAGTAATGAATGTCTTGGATATTTGTCGAGTGATGAAAAAATCGATCAGGTCAGGTAATTTCATGTGTCGGAAGGCCAGTAAGTCGGCTTGCCAGTAGACATGAAGTCGCATCCAGTAGCCGTAACAGCTTTAAATAGCTCTCTTCCCTTCGGTGTCGTAGCTCTTGAACCCCATTGTGAGTGTTTTGCGTTAAAATCACCACCCATGATGAATTTCCAATGGTGTTTTAATATAAGTTCTGTGTACAAGTCCATTTTAATATTGTGTCCAGGTGGGCTATATATTGCGGTAATGCTTATTTTTCCGAAACTAGATTCAACCGATATGGTCGTAGTTTGGAATTCTGGGATACTTATATTAATTTCTTCGTAGTGGGGAATATTATCTCTGAAAATTATGGCACTCCCCCCTCTCGCATTGTTATTTGGATGGTTCGAGCAATACGTCTTGTAGTTTTTGAATCTAACAAAAGTCTCATTTGTGAAATGAGTTTCTGATAGAAGACAAATATCAATTTTTTCAACATGGAGTAATGTTTCTAATTCTTTACTACGTTTGAGCAGGCAATTTGCATTCCAGGTCATAATTTTCATCGGCTTCATTTTTGCGCCTTATTTTCGCTGTGCTGTCTCTCTAGTTTAGTAAGACGCTCGTAGGTAAGTCTATTTTGCTCTTCTAGCTTATTAAGCTAGTTGAGAATTAACGAAAAATTACCAGTAATATCACCAGTGGCATTCGTATTTGTATGATTTTCAGATAGATGTTGTTGAGCTTTATTAGCGCCTTTAGTTATGCTGTCAAATGAGGGCTTTTCAGATTGATGATCTACATTAGTGTCTTCTTTCTGAGGAGCAGTGGAAGTGGTTGTGCTTAAGCGTTTTGGTTCATATTTATGCTTTTTATTTTTCCCAGTGGCGTTTTTAATTTTTGAAGTTGCTTTGCCACTTCACATACCCTATAGTTCGCAGGGTGATTTTGACTACAGTTACAGCATTTTGGCGGTAGTTCGGCAGGTTTTGTGCAGCTTGGTGTTGAATGATTTCCGGCACACTTTACACACCGCGGTGGCTTACAACAATAGTTTCTAGTGTGACCGAACGCCTGACAGGATTTACACTGCGGCACAAGATTCGATGGGTTGATGGGCTCGAGTTTAACGACAGAATTTAGAATATATTTGATTTCGTAAATTTTCTTAATGTTCTCTGTAGGTTCAAAACATACACTAAACATATTTAACGGGTTTTTCGTTTTATATTGAAGTTTGTTTAAGACTTTCGTAACTTTAAACCCTTGCTTTTGAAGGTCTGTGATAATACTTTCAGGCTCACATGAGTGATGAAGGTCTTTTACCATTACGCGTATATCACGCGATTGTTTGTCTTCGTACGAGTACCAAGGAATTTTCAAGTCGTTTAGTTTTCTTTGTAGTATTCTGTAGTCGGAACTATCTGAAAGATTTACTTTACAGGAACTTGGGCCAGTGAGCTTGAATGTGTAAGATTTTTTTACATCTGCGTTAATCAAGGAACGTTAATGCGACGCTGTTTTTCAAAAAAATTTAGTGATTTTGGAACCAATCGTGCTATCACTTTTCTTAAACTCAAATGGTTTTTCAAAATAGTACGATATAAGAAAAATGCCTAATTGTTAATTATCGATTCTCAAGTACCACCTACTTTATTTTACTGACAAGTTGACCATCAGATGTTGATGTTGATGTTGTTGACCGTCCTGAACGTGGTTCGTCGTTTTTTATTTTAAAAAGATATCATCACGAAATTTCGACCGGAATATTTTTTAAGGAGAAGCTTTAATTCTATAGTAAATGGTTCAGATGGGTTCTCTGAACCATATGCCTGCAATATAAGCTATTAAGGCAGCATAATGTTCTCGAGTGCAAATCTTTTTAACTTTACGAGTTATCTATACAAGATTTTGCACATATTATTTTTTGAGGCAATGGTGTCATTTTCGAATATATTGTTCATATCGGACTACTATAGTAACATATAGAGCTGCCATACCAACTGAGCGATCAATATGAAATTCTTTTATGGAGAACTTAAAAAGATTAAACAAAGGCCAGGACAGATTTATATATACCTTCTATTTGTTTTATATACTCATACCCATATTCGATTACAAGCCGACATGAGGGACTGCCACGTTGATTTTCTAGCAAGCAGCTTCAGCCAAACTACATGAACCCCACAACTAGAAGCCTCGCTAATGAAAATATATTGCTGGAAATACCACATGTATATAGAAAATATGTTTTTTGTTTTGCCGAATTTCTCTTAAAATAACTATTTACATATATATCTTATACATTTGTATGTAGTTGTGTGCTAGGTTTAGTTTTTGTTCGCACTTCTAGTTACTTAATAATAAATTTATAAATGAAAAATGAGGCAACGCGCTTTTTTATACCGCAAACTTTGTGCCCGCTCGGCAGTAGTTAAACCACCACAGCAAGCTGCTAACCAGCGAGCCAACCAACAAAAGAAACAAGCAAGAAAATTACCTTTCACTGCCAACACAGCTGGCCAATGTTCTAACCTACAGTGTAAGCGGCTGAGTGGACAATAGCTGGACTAAGGGTATACTAAAAGCAACATAAGATATATGTATGTATGTATATTGGTATGCATATATATAAATACAAAATTCTATGTATATAAATTAGCAATTTTATGCATATGTATAAATATATGTATATCTATTTTTGCCAACCGCCTAACCCTTTAAGTAGGCTACCCATGGCGTATGAGCAACCTCAGCAAAACTACAAGGCAGCCCGGCAAGCAGTTGCGGCGTTCGTTGAAGGTGCTCTACCGTCCTTGCATAGGGCATTAACAATATTTTTGCAATTTTCTCTTTAATTTCTTCTCCTCCTTTCATTTGCTCTGCACTCATTACTTTCAAACCATTTCTTCTGGTGTTTGCTTTTTCCTTTTTTTCTCCTTTTTTTTGGTTTTTTGGTCACTTCATTCCACTGTGTTCGCAAATTTGTATGTTGCTAAGCTCTGCTGACCGCTCGAGTGGTCGACGAGTGTTGTATGCAAGCAAAAAGCAGTTAAAAGCAAATTATTACGTCTCACGTGATTAAATCCAACAAACACATGCCACAGTGGCAATGGCAGCGCCATAAAACAACCAAATCTTGTACAACGAGTTGGTGTGAGCGTATGCAGCAAAGCTGGTGGTTAGTGTGTGTGTTGGTGTGCGTAGCGAGCTAAAATAAAATATTGCTTCAGTGGAAAAGGTCAGCGCACCGCATAAGTAGCGCCACTTTACGACTATGAATGCCCCACTGGAGAGGAATACCTATGTAACTAGTTGGGTGGGGGGAGTTGTAATGTGCTGGTAGCGCAGGTACTGCGGTTAGTTTGTATATTTGGTTCTTCCCCAGATTCATTCAACAAGCGTTGCGTTTTTGTGCGTTTGCTGAAGTACAAAAAAAATATATATATACGAGTGTGTTTGTATGTAGAAAAAAGGAATATTTTGAAGCTGAAAAGTGCTCAAAAAATGTGAAGGCAAAATAAAAGTGGTTAAGCGGCAGTAGTAAGTATATTTTTAAGTAGTTAATAAATGATGCGAAACTAATGCGGTGCATGTAAACTGCATGAAATATGCTTAATAAAGTTGCTTGAAAGTTAAATAATAAAAAAACGAGAAAAAACGTTAACTACGGCTGCATCGAAGCCAGCACCTTTCCAAATCTGCTTCGGCTTTAAAATCACTGGCTCGAAACTGGCTTAGATCCACAGTTTCTTAGTCAAAATTGCTCAGAGTGATCAGAAGATCATTTACCGCATATCTATGTAATTTTCCATGTTTTTGGCTACTGACTAAATCGACCGCTCTAATATACATACATATGGTCACCTAAAATGCAAAATAACCTAACTTCACTTATTATAAGTTTACAGAAGAAGTAAAAACGAGATAAAGAACCACTCATATTGAAAAAAAATTTAATATTTGTTATATCTGAAAGGGGAGGTACAAATTTTATGATACATACATATATGTATTATATTAATGTTTTTTTTGCATTTCAAATGACGATATACACTTTATATGGTCTCGGACGCTTCTTTCTGTATATAACAAGCAGAGTTCGTTTACCCTGTTCAACTTAATAACCATTTAAGTATTAATTTTATGGGATAAAAGATTGGGGAAAAATAAGTTTATGTGTAAAGTGTTAAAAAGTCATTTATAAGTGAATAATTTCAATGCCGGATCCTAGTTAAAATACTTACTACTGTATATCCAATTCCTGAAGTTATCTCCAGTCTCCCGAATGATTTGCTGACATATGAAATTATGGCTGGAGCATATATGGAACTGTGCGGAATCTGGATGCAACATAGTTTAGAATACACAGTATTAAGTACAGTATCAATTAAGTGTCCTTAAATTACATATGTATATGCTGTAGAAGAAAGACACAGTATCAAGTACAATATCAATTAAATGTCCTTAAATTACATATGTATATGTTATAGAAGAAAGATGCAGAGAACTGTAGTCTACAGGTTTTTTTGACTATCACAGTACTCACAAAGTTCAAAGAGACACGATTTGATGATTCCTGAAAAAATCTGCGGAGGCGTTTCGATTAAACAGACCAAGCTATTAGCCACCTCGAATCTCATACTACCTTTGTCTCTGTTAGGTTAGGGGGGTTAGGTTAGAGGTCACATGTGGGACGGGCTATTAGAAGCGTCTATCCGTTGTGATGTCCAGAACTCCTAATAATGGTTCAACAAGTAAGGAAGCTTCATTCTTTTCAACTTACATATGCTTAGGCCAGAGTAATACCTTCAGGTATATAATGTTTGCTAAGTAATTATCTAGACCAAGTTTTTAATCGTTTTTATCCATTTTAAGCATAAATATACACCGTTATGAGTAAAATTTCCTTCTCACTTTCATTGAGTTGACTCATTTCTTGGCCGATATATCCGGTATAAAGTCATCTGGATGTTCGAAAATGCACCTAGAGTGTATGGTCTCCAAAATGGGAAAGTGCCGCTGCCCATCTGCAATGGATAGGTCGTCTTAGTGAGTAGGTCCTTTTGGACCTTGGTGTGAATTTCGTGGTTGGAGAAAGATTCAGTCGTCGCGTCCTGCATTCAATCCGATGGATGAATGTCTAGCCACAATCCGCATTAAAGCAACCATTTTCAACATAATGTAAATTTGTGACAACGTTCCGCCGGAAGAGAAGCTCTATATACCAAATATGATTTTTATGAGCGGTTGAAGCGCGCTTATGCCGACTACCCTCGCCACGATGTAAAATTTGTGTTTAACGATTTTGGCGCTAGGGTAGACAAAGATGGGTTTTTTGGTACAACAGTTGAAAAACTCGGCCTCCATGGAGAAACCTCTTCAAATGGATTGGAGCTGATCGACTTTGCAGCACAAGAAAATTCATCATGCTGCTTGGCTCTCTCCGGACCGAAAAGTTCAAAATCGGATCAGTTTGAAAAGTAAAGTCCTCTCTCCACGAACAAAGATCGATCTTCACAAGTTCCTCATCACACCCGTCCTGCTATCAGGCCATGTTGGCCGGAAGTAAGAGAATTTTCCAGTTTCGAAGATTTTCGATTTACTACCCGCCGGTGGAAGCAATGGAAAAAGACCTGACTATACTTGGTATATAGAATTGGCGCCAAATAGCGAAAAGAAGAAACGACTCGGGCTCTGTTGCAAACTCGGCTATAACTGCGTAAGCGGTGTCTACGCCAGCAAAGAAGAAAAATAAGAGTATAGAAATGTCAGAGGAATGTTAAGTACCAAATTTGGTTGAATGAAGAGACTTCACCTAACAGAAGCGGTGCCATATCGTTCAATTTTGACCCCGGCTCTCTTAAAGTTCTTTTGTATCATACCAGGTGTAAAATTTGATATCTCTCGCGTACTTTTTTTTATTCATTTATCGCATTTTTAGTAGTATATTAGAGAAAAGTTAAATGGGGTTTCCGTCTTCTAAAATCTTTAGCCCCATGCGGCCGAAGTAAGTGTCTTAATGGAATTTACACACTGTTGACTACCATTTAAACGCTTCTTTAAGCATAAAAACAAATTTTTTTCGCATATACTATCACTCGATAGACAATTACCACCACGATCTAGAGTGATGCAGACAGAACACCACCTTGCGAACGAATTTCATAGTGCACACGCACTGAGCCGTTCCGCCATAGAAAGGTATATTTGAAATACCTGAAATTCGGTTCGACCTCAAAAATACTTAAGACCTCGCTCTATAAAAACTTACTTTTTTAAATTTCTAAAAACCGAAGGAGAGCGAGAACAAAATAACTTTAATTTCAAAACGCCAAACCTAATTTTTCACGAATGTCCATCATAAATAGGAGGATACTGCTGCAATTTCACGTTTGCTATTCGTACGAAGTTCATCAATCGACACTGGCTTGTTGGCATTGACCATAGACATGACGTAGCCTCTCCCACGACCGAGGCGACCAATTGACTGGCCACAGCCATTAACAGTATCGTGCCGGTTTTGATCATCACGGAAGAAGTACGGCACAATGATGCCGCCGGCCCATAAACCGCACCAAAACGTAATTCTTTCGGGACTCATGGAGTTGGAACATACGATGATTCTGGTGATCAAGCGCCTTCAGGGCCAGCGTCAGTTTGATCTTGTAAGAATGTAGGCCAAGATCGCTAAATTCGCTATAACGACCTCACAGAAATGGCCAACTCTTGAGAACGACATGTGAAAGACTGATTTGGGTCTTTGTCAATTCATACGCTATGTCGGTAGTAAATTTTAATAATTTCGACTCGTTCTTGGTTTGTATAACCTTCCATCATGAAATTGCAAACCTTATTGAAAAGAAATGCCGAAAGAGCGGGAAAAAATATTTACAAGGAGCGTTCCAAAGTAGCCTTTTTAAAGAAATGCAGAAATTTACAAGGAGCGTTCCAAAGTAGCCTTTTGGATGGCCTCTACGTCTGCATAACGCTTTCCTTTCATGGGAAAATCTATTTTTCCGAAAAGGAAGAAGTCGCACGGTGGTTATTGGTTAAAATGTAATTTTTGGTCAAACAATCGGTCGCAAGCGTCGATTTTTTGTGACTTTTTTGGTCGTCAGTCAATTTGTGCGGAACAAACCGCACAGTAAGCCCAAATGTTCGGTCAAAATGCGATAAATCGATCTCTTGGAGATGTTCAATTCCATTTCCATGAACTTCAATGACGATCAACTGATTTTTCATGAATTAACGCACAGTTTCAATGGAATTTCCGGTGATCACGGATTTTGATTGGCCCATATGTTGATCGACATTTATGTCCTCACGACCTCTTTGGAAACGTTGGAACTACTCCTGCACTCTGCTAGGTAATCATCGCCATAAACTTGTTTAATCAATTGAAACGTTTCGGTAAAAGTTTTACCAGTTTTGATGTTGGCTCTTTGTTCGAAGCTCATTTTCGCACCGATAACACAAACATACTGACACTTTAAACACAATAACTTCACTTCCAATCGAATGAATCGATGAAATGTCATGAAATAGACACTCACTGGACATTCGATAAAGATAGCTTATTCCAACGCACCAGTCGACATATAGATGGCTCTACCAGGGGGCGCTAGATTCAAAAAGTTCTATTTACTTTGGAATACACCTTGTATATACATAAGCCTTGGTACACATTTTCAAAATAAACACACTATTCTCTTAGTTAATGGAGAATATAATGGCATAAGAATATAAATATTATATAATACATATGTATACAACAATTGCAATGGAGCGTACAGAGCTGCTTGATAACTGGCCTTATTCAATTTATAAATTTTCATGTGAATATACACGTGCGTTCACATATATGCCACATATATATTCATAACCATTTACTGTATAAATAATAAATTAAATATACGCAAAACACACATGCAATACCGTTAATAAATAAGTGGGCTGCAATGCCAATGAATGGCGTTGCCACCTACAAATGGCAAAAATTATACGAAACTTAACCGCTGATATCACAAAAAAGCAAGCAAAAAACGGCAGAAAAAACTGCTGATATTTAACATTAAATTAAATATGCACGCAAAGGTATTTTGCAGAGAAATTACATTAAAAATGCAGAAGTGCGCGTGTGTGCTTGAAAGTGAAGCGTTTGTGAACAACGCCAGCAATAACAATGGCGTAGTAAGTGTTAAGTGTATGTGCCTGTTAATATATGTATGCATTGGTTTGTATTTATATTAACATATATGTGTGTATATATGTATGTGCGACCACAAAAGCACACAAAAACGGCATGTAAAAGGAAATTAACTTAATAAGTGGGAGTGTAAGTTTATTTATTTTCCATAAAAGTACAGTGGCATACATAGAAATGAGGCACGTAATTTTTTTAGTAAAAATTTGTATTGTTAAAGAATAAGTATTTGTTTAACAAATATTATAAAATAATTTAATGCATTCTACAACATATATTCAACAAGTTTTGTGGTATGATAAATACAACATTTATTTCACGCTATTATATGTGCCACCACTGTACATTACATTACCTACATATACTCGTATGATAGTGAATTTTTCTGTAAGCAGGTATTCATTTATGTGATTTCAAAATTGTGTGTTAACTGCGCTTGTTCGTTAACTGTAATTTTAATAAATGGAAGCTGCTGCATACGAGCAAAGTGATAATGGCGCGACTATTGAAATGCCTTAAAATGAAATAACTGCATTCCATTAAATGATATGTATGTAATACATATACAATTTGTTATCTTGAAAAGGCATTTCTGCCAAAAGTGACCCGAATGAAACCATCACATCATCTTTCTTTAGTTTCTCACATTATGTAATCTATTTGTAATACTCGGAAAGACCAGACTTATTTAAAATCCATGCTGCACTCAATTCAAGTGCATTTAAATTCCGAGTTTAAAATTTTTCACAGTCAAAATATAGAAGAATGTGCAGCTATCGCTGAGCTTACCCGTCGAAAGTAAATTAAACGCAAACATCGAAATGCACATCAAGTTCTCTTAGTGCAGACATGCTTTTCAATGTAGAAATCAAAAATCAGTCAATGTTTCCTTTACACAAGTAGTGTCTTCAAGGTATTTCATATATCTACTATCAGATTATAGATTATCAAGGACTTAGGCACCAAATCTGTGACGCCTTTGGGTATAAATTTTGCGAAAATATCGGTGACATGTCAGACATGACATGTGAAACTCGGGAAAAATATAAAACAAGTAAAACACCCCCATAGGATGCTAGTAGTACTGTTTGCCATACAGTTGGAAGCCATTCGTTTTCATTTCATCCGACTATATAACAATTTTCCAATCTTCTATGCACCAGCTTTGTAATAGTTTAGACTTGTCTTAATATTTTTATTAGACATAGCAGGTATATTCCGTTTAACGGTTTGTGGCTCTCCGAGCTGTCCAATTGCTAATACGCCGTCATATTCTACCATGATTATGAGTAACTTTTGGCCAATCACGAAGCGTGAGTCGTCGCGCAACCACCTTATTCACCAAATTTACTCTCCTGTGATTTTTTTCTGTTTTCGACACTAAAAAATCCGCTTCGGAAAACACGCTATGAGTCAATTGAAGTCTTTTAAAGTCATTCCCTGGCGCCGGTGAAGGTCAACCCAAAGCTAATAATAAGTTATAATAAGTATATTGAGGATTGGATTAAGGCTGTCATGCTTGTATTGGCTTAAAAGTATTTTGGAGGCGAAAATTATGTTTTTTTTTTTTATTAAAATAGGTGAAAATATGAACATGAAATTGTTTGTCAAATTTGATCAAACGGTACATTGTACTTTGAACTTGATATCAATATAAAGGTATTCACAAGCTCGTTTTTACTAACCACCTGCTAACGAAAGCCTCCATTTAAATTCCTCTGACACCATTAACTCGCACTGAATGCTTGAATTACTTTCTTATTATACCTTCTCAGATAGCTTTTCCACAAAATTTTTGCTTAAAAAATATTATCTGACACAGCTTTGGAAAAATTGTTTAATCCAAGTTTATATCCTTTGAAAGGAAATGTAATTTTTTGGTAAATCACGAGTTGACTATTCCATAAAAATACGAACTTTTCATAACTAAACATTCCAAACAATATTATTGTACCATTTATCTCTTTCTCGAAACTTTTGAAGTTTGAGGACAGCAAAAAGGGCATTCGGATCCTCTATATACGAGGCACGTGTGCAATTTTGGCACCGTTTTCCTGAGTAAGGTAAGGAGAGGTCCGAATAATAGAGGACTCTCTCGTCCCGCATTATGTTTAGCTCTTTCTTTAGTACCTTTGGAGTAACTGCTAATTTATACAATTGTATTTTACGGTCATCCAAAATCACTTAATGAATAGTTTTGCTGTTTTCTACGGATACAGTTTCTATTGGACAACCACTGCGTTCATTTCCTTTGGTACTTAAATGATATACATTGAGTTCAGTACTAAATGGGCGGTTGCTTAGTCCGACTTTTGTAGATTAGGTCGAACTATTGATAAATGCATTTAATTCGGGATGCTCTCTCCTAGAAACAATACAATTCAGCTTGCACGATATACAGAAATCCATAGAACGTATTATGTATAATTCCATTTAACGAGCTTATTGGTAGCCGGCTTTGACATATGGCTCCATATGTTTTCAAATAATAAATAAACAGATTTCCTCATAATATTCACAGTTTTACACCGCTGCCCATCGATTTACTATTAGTAATAAAAGTTACTCATACGTCCAGGTGTCAAGTAAAGAACAAAATAACTACGATGTTATACCAATTAACAGGAATGACAACCAATATCTGAAAATCATAATAGTAATTTGACAGCACAAAATAATGCAAATATTTATAGTGAATGAAGTGAATGAAGCTTGAATTTGATAATGAGCGCATATGAAATTATTTGAGCTGAGATTACTTCTACAATCTACAAAGCCTATTTATTTTCGAATAAAAACTGTATAAAAGCGAGGAACCTCCATTCAGTAATTACTGCTGATTATTAGTCACAAAGCATGACCAAATACGTTTATGTCAAGTACGTTTCCTACATTCCTTAGACAATTAACACAACCAATCATTATTTTGGTGAAAGTTCTAATCAATCAATCAATCTCTTACGAAAATGACTTATGTACATTTACTTTTCAAGCGTTATGTAATCATATAAGTTGGTTAGTAATTAAAAACCGAACTGTGTCAACGCAAAAGAATTTACCAATAATTAGACATAGAAAAATTATACAAAAAGTAAGCAAATAGTTTGTCATACCTTAATTGGAGAAAGCGCCTGCTGCATACCACGGTGCGAAATATTTACATTTACTCCCCTATCATTAGATCATTATATACCACATTGATTTTTCTACACGCTGAACTGTCATTAAAACTTCTTACGTTTGCTGACAAGCTGGAGAAATTGTAGCTTTGTAGGGAAGTGTTATTAATTATTTCTATTCCATACACACATATCCGTTTATATATGTAATTATTTATTTACTTAGTGCACGCGTATATTTTAAGTAAGCATAACAACCCTTTCATATATATTAATATTTTTTTCTACTCACCTAGAAGTGCATATATATTCATACATACATATTAAGCTATCTTTGTTAATATTCCAATCGTATAAAAATAATCAGACACATAAAAGCCCTTCCACTCTTTACTCCATTAGAAACTTTCATGTCACCGTTTTTTTCCTTCTCTTTCTACCGAAAGAAAGAAGTCACAAGAAAGGTAACGTAAAATTTTTGATTAGCTTCACTAAAGTGATGTCTGTCCTATTTTGTTCACGCTATAAGCAATTTTATTTGTAATAACACAATATGTATGTTGCATACTTGCAGGCGCCAAAGCAATTTTCTACTCTTTACCACAAAATGGCTTTACAAAAAGGTCATATGAGCGAAAATATGGCGCGGCTAATAATAAAGCACAAGTCCATAATTTTATTCATTTCTGTTTCCACACCTTCTATACTTTTACTAATTTATGGCGATTTTGCAATGACTTTACTTTATTTTTGCTACAATGTATTGTATATATTTAACATTACAAAACTTTGTATGTATGAGTTAAATTTCAGGATTTTATCCACTTATATGAAACAAGTGAGTAAGGGTAAGTTATTTTGTAATGTTTTTTGATTTGCTAATTTTCCTATCGTAAAAAGTCGTCTGCCCCATACATATATTCATTAGCTAAGCTTTTATAAAAAAATCACCTTCCTATTGGCAATCAGAAAAAAATTTAAACATATCGATCGACAAGTTGCCTCCTTTTTAGTATAACCCACATCATAAGACAAATAACATCATATTAATTTCTGGAAGAAGATAATCACCGATAGCTCCAACCACACAAAATTTATTTGCTGGTGATATTCTGTGAAAGATAACTTATGATAAGTGGCATTAAGTCAAACGAAAGTTTTAAAATCCTTTTATTATATAAATTAAAAGACCAGAGACTTGCTCACTTCGGCAATCACATTTATTCTGATTCTTTTTCTGATTCGATACAATTTCTTTTACTTAAAAAGCTAAGCCTACCAAGCCTACGCAAATACCAAGTGGAAATAAACAGGTTGTTGTTGATGGTGTCAGGTATGCGCTCAGCGGATGCTTTCCATAGATTTAGTTACCGCAAGTTGATGTCGCTTAGCGCGCCGTGTGCAAACTTTCCAGCGCAGTAAGCCATTTTCATACCTTTTCAATGAAGGTCATCCGCAATAAATGTTCGGGCAGTATCAATTACTAATTGTTGTTGTAGGGTGTCATTTACATATATGATTTTCTTTTAGAATTACTACAGCTAAGCGTAATTAGATTATGAATGGTAATAATGAAGAAAAAGACACGAGCGGATTCAATGATGCCTTTAGGGGAGTTGAGATGAGGGTCGATCCACTAACTTATATATTTATAATAGCTAAAAGAACCGATCTAATCTATTTTCTGCAAAACGATTTTATTCTTAACAAGAATTTCAGCAACGAAGTTGTTGTGATTGCTAGGATAGAGGGTGCTGTCGGAGAACTGTAGAGGTGAGATCCTCTATGATTTCATATAAAAGTGAAGATTTCTTTATTAATAAGAGGAGACCCTCATCTTATGTAACTGCAGGCAGAGGAGAATTTTTGACCTCACTTTGGCGTCAAGGGAAATACGTCTTTTAAACACTGTATGGAAGCTTTTGAAGTGACTATTCCTACTCTGATCATGGGTATATTTTTTTTAGTTTTCAATTGAATTGTTCTATTCAGAGAACCTTATAGAAATTTTAGAAGTACGAATTTGGACTTTTCGGCAAGAAGTTTCGATCAGCTCTTCCGCTTGCGCTGGGTAAAGTCTCGATGAAAACTACCAACGCGCTCGACGAGCACGTCGAGGTCTTCTGTTCTGTATGTTGGTATGTCTTTCAACGCTTTTATCCTCTGGAAACTCAGAACAGAGAGGGAAATCCACCAGAGTTATCGAAAATTAAATCTTTGAGCAGAAAACTGTTCAATAAAGGTCGTATAAGCGGTCTTAATGCAGATTGGCATATATGAAACGGAGATTAGGCGAAAGTCTTCTCTCGATTAAGCGTTCTTTTATGCTACTTCTGGCTGTGATTGATATTAACCGCTGATTCTGTGATCTAACGTTAGGAGTTTATGGGATTTGAACCTATAAATCTCATTTATGTTTCGCATATCGGCTTCAAACGCCGAAGTGGGCTTCAAAAGTTATTATGCGACTTCAACCATTTTTAGAGGAGATATAGCAATTTTAGAGACAGTATTTCTGGGAAGTTTAATACGAAAACCTGCACTGTTCCTTCGGAACTATCTTTATTGTAAAATTTAGTGATTCTAATGTTTGTGGCTTATTTATAGCCCTTTATAGGTCTTCGTCAAGTCATTTTGATCCTATATGTCTATCTTCGTTATCAAACTTCTTACAGTGCCAAGGAAAATAATTTTGTCAATTTTCAGTAATATACGGATGGACAGACAGACACTGGTCATCTGAATGCCTTGATCAAGCCACCGTTAGGAAATTAAAACTGTATAGCTCAGTCACTCAGTCCCAAAAGTACTTTGGGATAAGTAGCAATATAGAGATATCGAAGTCAACACTCCAAAGACAGCAAACGAGAAAAGTATATCGAAGCCATAGATTATACCGCACATTGTTAGTTGATTAATTAATCATTTTGGGTCAACCGCTATGGTATGAACAGTTTTTGCAAGTAATTCAGACTTATTATCTTCAATAAACTCGAATTTCATTATAAATATTGAGTAGTCGAAAAAGTCCCTTCGTATAATCAAACCAAAACTTTTTTTTATATTTTTATTAATAACATTATTCCATCAATGTTCATCGAAATTTCGAAATTTCCATAACGAAAGCGAGCGAATCATTGTTGTGCTGCACGAACTGATACAGCATCGCCTCCGTTAACTGCATAAATGTCATTGGTGGCTTGCGTGGCATTCTTCCCTTTTTTATACAAAAATTCCAAATGTCATTCTTTTCACTCATTTCTGAACAGTTGTAACTTTTTTCAACTTTAATTTATTAAATGAATCTGACCTATCCAAAACTATATGGTATGACACAATGTGATTGGTAGCACTGGAGATATACGACTGCAACGACATCTATTGGCAAAATACGAAACAACTTTTTCGACTACCCAATATGTGGGAATAATAGAAACTTTAAGCCACTCAAGAGTCATCACAGCGAGCTTTGTGCGACACAACGGCTAAAGATCGTGGAAAGACAAAAAGGACGGAGTCGAGCAAAGGTATTATATGTCGTCTATGTATATTTTGAGAATAATTCCTAACGAATATTTTGCAAGAGTCGTTCCAAGACGAAAGTACCATTTCATGAAGAAAAAAACTTTAATTTAAAAATTCATATCTAACGGGTGATTCAAGTAGAGGCACTTATTTCTGTAGTTCAAATAGTGTCAAGCTGTCATATTATTTTTGTTCAGTATTGTTTGGCATTTCATCATGGAAGGACTTACGCCTGAACAACATTTACAAATCGTTCTATTTTATTACGAAAATTTACGTTCTGTAAAGAATCTGATTTGCGCGCTTTACTCAATACCACATTCTTTCAACAAGCTGCGCCACCTCCCACACATCTTACCCACCAATTCATTTATTGAGAGAACACTTCGGTGAGCAGATAATTTCACGTTTTGAGCCGATCGGCTCGCCACCAAGGTCAGGTTATATCACCCCGTTAGACTTTCTCTGGATATGAAAAGTCTAAAGTCTAAGCGAACAAGCCCGTTTTGATTCAGGCGTGATATAAGCGTGTGATTCGGCAGCTACCAGTCGAAATGCTGGAACGAGCAATGGAAAATTAGATTCAATGGAGGGACCAACTCACACGTAGCCGCGGCCTACATTTGATAGAGGTAATCTTCAAAAAAATCAATCCCAAATAATGTTCTTTCAAACGGTAATAATGATTAAATATGAAGTTTCTGTATTCTTTCGTTAAAAAGGTAGAGAACCTCGAAATGGATCACCCTTTTTATATTTGACATGTCAAATGGCTGACATCTCCGCTATTATAAAAATTTGTCATCATAAGCTCAACTTTCAACCAAAACTGAATGGCTCCGTAAACAATCACTCGAAAAACTGCCAATATGAAAACATTAAAGAAATTCCGAATTCTACCGCCTATATATTTAAGTATACGGAGGGTACATATAAATTTATGCAGATATGCAAACGAAAGTAAAGAGAGTATAGTGAAGGAGGTATGTGAATAATAATTGCATGATGAACCGAAAACTTTCAAATGAATATTTAATTAGTTAATATGAAATTTAATTTGAATTTAATTAAGGAGACAGTTCAATTTAACCCTTTGTCACACACACGCACAAACACAGAAACATGAAACATTGCCGACTAAACGGCACCGCTCATTTCACAGTGCAAAACTTGCTGCTTACTACCTTCACACGAATACAGCACTGCCAAGCCGAAGGGAATTGTGGAAATTACAGAACAACAACAAGAACAGCAAGTAAATGTATGAAGAATTTCCAAAATGCCAAAAATGAATTTAATGTAAAATTTTAATTAAAATGAACACTTGTCAATCAACAGAGCAACCAGAAGCACAAAACCGAAGCCAAACTGACAAAAAAACAATGGTATTTGTATTTGCATGGGTGTGTGTGTGTATGTGACTGAAGTGATATAAATGTAGTAAGACAAAAGCCGCATACACGGCAAATGAATGCATATGAATACCGAAAATTGTATGACGACTCGCAAGGATAATAAGCAAGGAGAGGCTTGCAACGGCATGGTTGTAGTGATATGATACGCAGAGGGCTGTACATGGCCATGGCAAATGAGAGACCAACTGTCATTTTACAAACAAATATTATTTTGGGCTTCACGCTGCCATGTACGCTCTGCGGCGGAATATTCATACCCAAATATTATTACTGATACACGCCCGTGTTTGTATGCATGCGAGCCAGCTTTTGCATGTGTGTGAATGAGTGACTACGCTTAGCATGCCATGTTGAAGGAATACCCTATAATGCATTACATGTGTGTTAATTAAGTATTTGCACGCATGAAAAATTGAAAATAAAAATTGAAAATGTTAAAAACAAAAAACGAAATAAAATACGCAACATCATTTAAAAAGGACAAATGCACCGGATATGCACAGGAAATGAATATTTGTAAATATTTGGCTATCTGCAATGCTGTGAAGCTGTGAGTTCCGAATATTATGCTGGATATTGTCTTTCATTTCCAGTTGGTCAGAGGTGGAAAGTTTTTTCGTGAATAAAATTATATAAGGACTTGCATATAAAAAAATATTTATATTGTATGATATATATACATATATACATATATATATATATTTCTATATATTCTATATATATACATATATTTCTATATACTGTTTATCCTCTGCATTTAAAAAAACATACACACACTCATCAGGCTCAGACTCAACCCAAAAAAATGAAGTTAAATAGTGCAGACACTCAACATCACCACTCACTGTGGGACCGCTGCTAAATGAGTACCTTCAGGCTTTCAATACTTACAATCAAAGGTTAAGTCCAAAATGAAGCATGTATATGGTAGTTATCTATAAATACATACATTTTTATAAAAATATATGTTTTAAGTCTTGTAACAGCTCTTTATGTAAGTGTAATTGGTACAGAGTCCTTCAAGAGCTTCCACGATTTTCGACAAACAGTTGGCAAAATAATAATACACTGTAACAAACCAAAAGAAATTTTTGATTTTACAGTTTAAGGGGGTATTCTCATTTTATCACTTCGAAAATTTTTTTTATAGTACTTTGACAGTAAAACCTATTGAAAACATGCTGTGAAAAATTCAGACCGAAATTCATAGTATTTGATAAGTTACAGCTCATAGTCGCCGACGTGTCGTAAGTGACTGTCTATCAGGCGCCATGACAAGTCTGCAGCTGCTTCGTTTCTAAACGCATTTTTCTCTAATCATCATTTTCTGAAACTGTCATGGTCCTAAAAAAAAGTATCCAACCGTTTTTGTTTGAATTGGGTAGGGACGATAGCCGCAGAACTACTGAATACTAATCCATTAGATTTTTTTATTTCAGACAACATGACCAACATTTTTCGTTGGGGACTACTTTGATTTAAAATAAAATATATTAAAACTGTAAAAAACGAAATTTTTTTTTGTACATTTCAAAATACAAATAAAAACATATTAAAAAATTAAAATGTTTGAATTTTGTTGTCGCATAAAAAAAAATCCTAAAAAGTGCTTGGTTTGGACTACAAAATGGATAAATAAGAATGTCACGTTCTTCTCCTACTGTATCACACGGTTCAATTGTTGAAAGCAAGGTCAAGAAAGGGCGTTGGCATAGGCGATCAATGCATAGTAGACAACTCTTGCCAACCCCATCAAACATATAGAAAACTCTTCCTAACCGTCCAACTTGACAGAAAACTGACAAACAACCGTCGCCAATTTTTCTATAGTTACTGCGATCCCCATTAGATTGCCCACATATGCAAATAAGTCACGTTCACACCAAACACCAAACACCAAAAGCTTCTTCGGGATTGGAAAGGACCTCTCCGAGCAGTTCGATACCAAACGAGGTTTCAGACAAGGCGACTCCCTATCGTGTGACTTCTTCAATCTGCTGCTGGAGAAAATAATTCGAGCTGCAGAACTTAATCGAGCAGTCCTGTCATCACACAAACAGTTGTCTCATTCGCGAATTGGCTCTCACGTCACGTTTGACAGTCTTAACTTTGAAGTCGTAGATAATTTCGTCCATCTTGGAACTAGTGTAAACACATGTCAGCCTCCAGCTCTGAAAGTATTTTACGCTGTACCCGTCGGAGGAAGCAGAAGAAGAGGAAGCACCAGGTGGAGAAGGACCTGACATCGTTTGGAACCTCCAATTGGCGCCACGTAGCGAAACGAAGAAACGACTGGCGCGCTGTTGTTAACTCGACAATAAGCGCGTAAACGGTGTCTACGCCAGTAAAGAAGAAGAAGAAATATTACTGATTTGGGGTCCTTGCTAACTAACTGTTTTAGTAGTAAGGTACGATATAGGATATTTATGCCAGGAAGTTCGGATAAGAGATGACTTTCTATTAACTTGTCATCTTCATTAAATTTACTAAATATGAATAATTGTTTGAAGTATAATAAGAAGTAATAGTGGAACAGAAAACCGAAATAATTGTCTTGCGACGTCTTATCATTGTAATGCTAATCGATCACCACTTGTGATCTCTGATTTGTTTAATGCTGACTTTCATTTTGGAACAGAAAGAAAGGGGCGAGCTGTTTGAAATAAAAATATTTAAAAAAAAAAATTAAATTCAGGAGCGAATAAATTGAAAATAAAATTTTACTGTTCCCTTCCTATTCGGTTTGTATGCAGTTTATATACACCAACTCTCGTCAATGGGATTCTGAAGTGTTAATAGTTCAATTTGAACTGAGTTAAAGCCACATAAGAAAGTAAGTGAAATCTTCTTAATCTAGAAAATAATGGTAAAATGTGTAACTTTATCTACCCTCAAACATTTTTGGCTCAGAATATAAGTTTAAGAAGTAAAAATTATTACTACTCGATTTCTACAATAATATTTTTATATTTATTTACAGTGTATTCTTAGCTTTGCATACTTTTACTTTTACCTCTTCCATACCATATGTATGTGCATTTACCACACCAGCACGCAACTGGCCACCTCAATTTGCTTGGCGCCTTATACCTTAATACATACTCGGCTCTTGTGTTGCACACCATACTTCAGCCAACCGGAAATATAATCGAATAAATTAATGATCGCAACAGAAAAGAATGAAATAATTTCGCAAACGCGATACCACCAAGTCGCCGCCATCACAGCAGCGACGCAAGCGCTGGTATGTATGAATATGTTTATGCCTACCTCCGGTTAAAACAAAGGTCCAGGCCACGCCAGGCTGACCGCCGGCTGGTTGCCATAATCCGGCGGTATTGCTGACAATGACGGAGTTGAACATGACTGTGTTGGAGACGCCACAACAGCCGGATGTACAAACGGCGGCGGATGAGTGGACGGTGAGCTTTTGACGTTCCGAGCCAATGTACTGATAATAACAGGAGTATGGCCAATGAATGATTAAAATGCCACGCAAGTGATACATGCGCGTGCTATCACACACATACTTACACGCACCGATATTTACAATGAGTGCGTGAAGCTAACGCAATTTTTTTTGTAACTGACCATAAAGGCATACCTATAGGCGTACAGACGCATATTGAAAGGGATATGTTAATGGCGGCACATTCTCGGAATTATTAAGGTGTATGCGTAAGAGAATGTGTGTATGTGTTTGGTAAAAGGCGTGAAATAAGCGCATCACAAGTATGTAGTTAAACGTCGAGTTATACGAGTTTACTGCCATAATCGTGACACACATTTTTATGTTTCACTTATTAAAAAAATTGCTCATAATTAAAAAAAGGGGTTTGGAGAAAAGTTTTAATTATTACTATACAAGGTGCATTCCAAAGTAAACAGGGCTTTAAAAAAAAAACAGAACAAATGTTTTTTTTCGGCAAAATCAATTTATTTTATTCAAAATAGTCTCCTTCTGCTTCAATACAGCTTTTGGCACGGTCCAAAAACATGTCGAACGAGTGTTTTGACTCGTTGGCCCGTATGGCCGCCAGTATGCAAGCCTTTTGAATGGCCTCTACGTCTGCATAACGCTTTTCTTTCATTAGCAAATAAATTTTTCCGAAAAGAAAGAAGTTGCACGTTGCCATATCAGGTGAAACGGGAAGTGGTTAATGCTGAAAATTTACGAAGTTATTTAATCCATTCAGCTTTAAGGAATACTGATAAGTCGACAGTATTTGACTAGACAATAATTTAAGGAATACTGATAAGTCGACAGTAGTTGATTGGAAAATAATTTAGATCTTTTCTGACTTTGTACGTGCTACAAAATCTGGAGAACCAAACATAATTTTTTCTATAGCTTATATACTGTAGAATAGTTCACTGGAAATTGCCTTTTCTTCACTATATATATCTTCTTATTCCATCAAGAAGTAAAAATCAATAACTTCATTGTAAAATATTGTCTTCATTAATTTATGTTACGTTGAGTTCTTATACATATATAACATATAACTATTAAAATTCCCCGGGTAAATGATATTTAAAAATGTTCTTAATGATTATGGCAAATATGATCGCGATCTATCAGTCAGTTTGTTTACAGCAGCCGATTAAGTTGGTATATCTCAGTAGTGCGTTACGATTTTTAAAATGGATAAAAATATCGAACAAAGAATTTGTCTCTAATTTTGTATTTCCAACCAAATTTCGTTTGCGGAATCGCTTGAAGTGTTGAAAAAGAGTTTTATCAAAAACAAAAAGCTAGTGGGACAAATGAAAATATTTAAAAAGTGACAGATATGATGCTTGAAACTCGTCAGGCGAGTGTTAGGGTGATGACACGAAAGATCCACATCTCTCGCAAATCCGTTGCAATGATTTTGGTTGATATTTCGGGTATGAAGAGCTCACTTGCTCGATTCGTTCCGATAAAGCTGATTTTTTTTTTTTTTTCAAAAATAGTACCTTAATAAGTCTCTTGGTCTTAGTCTCTATGGAAATGTTTGAACTTACAAATTTCGATTGCCGATGAGACATGAGTTTATGAATCTAACAAGCAAACAAGTCAATAATCATGGGAATGAAGAGAAAAAACGAGCCGAAACCAGAAAGTCGCTCAAAAATCATATATTTTTTCGATATTTGTGGTTTGGTGGATCACGTATTTGGTCCGGAGGAACAAACGGTCAATAAGGAGTTCAATTTGCTTGAGAACATTTGTCAAAAACGGCGGAATTGTGGGTGAAAAGTCCATGGATTTTACACGATGATAATGCACCATCGCATCGAGCCACGATTGTCACCAAATTTAAAGCCAGTAATGCATTGAATACCATCGATCAATCATTGTATTCACCAGATTTGGCTCTGTGTGATTTTTTCTTGTTCCGTGGAACCCGCTTTCAGTCGAACGAAGAGATAAAACAAAATTCGCTTAAAGAGCTAAGGGCCATCACAAAAAATGCTTATGAAAAGTGTTTTGAAGACTAGAAAATCGTTGGTATAAGTGTATTACATCTGGGTACTTTTTTGCCACAATGTAGACTGTTTAAATCTATGCGTTGTACAAGTTACTCAATATTCAGTACAATGTTCTTGATTTTATGGAGGCGATTCTGATATATATGAAGGTTATACAGTTTGTTTCTAAGTTTCTGTCACTGAAAGGTCCAAGGTTAGAGAATTTGTATTGCGAAATTTAAATTCCTTTCCTTAGGGTGCATCTCAGCTCTTTCAGCTTCATTACGCTTTTTGGAGACGTAAGCAGCGTAAGTAAGTGACGGCTAAAATAGTGGAACTTCAGTGGAGTTGTTCCAACATATCCGATTTAAGGGTTTACTGAAGTCTAATTGCAGCGTTTGAACGTCCATAGATATAGTTGATATAGTTAGATAAACCTTGTTGGAAGTAAAAGAGGTAGTGCTGACAGCTTTATGACTGCATTACTGACAAATTTCTCATATACTAACTCTATATAAAGTAATATGTTATTAAGAAAGATACCTCTAATTATTGTAAATGCTGGTGCGTTCTCCACTAGGTCCCCTGCTGATTAAATCCCAGTTGTTTTAATAGTTTCAGTATTTGATCCACTATTTGGTAGACCAAATGATAAACAACTATTAACACACCTTCTCAAATCCTTTTTTCGGAGCTTAAGATGTACTTGTAAATTGCATTTTCTTCTATGACAATTTTGTTTCCATTTTAATCCGATTTGTTCCACTAACTTTTCGATCCACTATGTACTAAGTCTCAAGCCAAACGTAAAAAGTAATTCGCGAAAGGAGAAGAAACAAAAAATACGAAAACAAAGCAAAAAAAACAAAAACAGTCAATATAGCCGACAAGGTAGCGAAACACATGAAATATTTATCGATCGATCACAGTAGGCAACCGGCAGCCGGCAGTAAGCAGCCACGCCGTCAGGTGGCAGCTAACGGAGGCAACTACAACGTCAAGGTATTTAATATGAGTAATATACAATAAACGGTATGTGTTTGTATATTTAAGAATAAAAAAATGTTTGAAAGTGCATAAGCATTTTGTGGATGGTATACATTTATGCATCTACTAATATCAGTACATATAGCCTACACATTTCATACGGGCTTGGATGGTGGTTTTTCTAGCAAACACAGTACACTAAATGTACCATACATTCTTCTTGAGAAGACGAAGAAAAATCAACGTCATATTACAAGCACAAACGAGTTAATACCGCTTTGTGGTGGCATATGAAAAACAACAAAATTTTTGCGCTCCCAAATGTATGCTTGCAAGTAGAGAAAGTCAGCAGCAGCAGCAGTTGAGCTGCTCACCTGCTGTAATATCACGCTACCAACAATGCATACTACATTTTCATGCATATATACATATGTATATAACCAAACACCCGTCTCATGTTCAGCCATGAAGGTATTTCCGTGCCAGGAGCAGATTCCACCTGGACGAATTTTTATGATTTTTTTGCGTTCCCATTTCGTTTATGCGCCCAAAAGCTGACTGCCTGAATGGCTCAACGACATTGGCGCTGTTTGATGCCACTGCAACATGTTGTATTGGTGGTGTGCTGCATCAAAGGTATTACATTGCATGCCGGTATGCTTCAATGGGCAACACTGTCGCCACTAGTGTGGTACTTACTTTTAACGGTGCTCGCTCGGCGCACAAGCATTCTCGTATATGTATGTGTATAGATGTGAGTACATGTGTGCGTGGCAGAGTTGGTGAAAATTCATCGGTAACCTGCCGTTAACGAGAATGCTGAAATAATTGAAAGTCAAACTGTAAATATTACACAAAATTTTAATGTCACCTTTAGAGTGGATCGCCGCTGACATGAAAGGGTGTTGCCGACATTATGGTGGTCTTATAAAAATTTAATAGGTGCAAGCTGTCAAATTACGAAATTCGGTTTTGGTTGTCATGCTAGTTTTTGATGTACTTTAAATGGGTCCTGGCAATGGCAAGAGTAAAACTTAATGTCAGCGAATGAGGTTAATTTCAATGGGGTCATGAGAATCATGTTAAAGCTTATGTGCAAACAAAATGCTGAGTGTAAGCTAAAGAGTGTGTGTGCTGTTATGATTGGCGAATATATTGAAGATAGCAGTTAAAATAGTAGCATCTGATGAAATTAGACCCAGATGGACAGATAAACTTTATACCATGACGTCGCCTTCAGTGAATGCTTTGTACCATTCAAATACTTATTGGTTTCAAACTTTACACGAACAAAAAATAGGGTTTTATTTTAATTGGATTATTTTATCAGGAAAAACCTTTTAGCGATTAGGTCAGTACGGGTAAAATTTTATACGGTTGTGTTTCATTATTAATTATGTTCGAATTATCTTGTGGGTTGCACTGTAATATGTACATTAGAGCGGGTTGATTTGTCTGATGCCCAAAAAACCGAAAAACCGCATATGCAGGAAATGTTCAACAGATCATACCGAACAACTTTGCCTGAGAGACTATGGGTCTAAAACCAGTTTCGTGAATGCGATTTTTAAGGTAATTTTCTTTAGGGACCATAAAATTTGTTTGTTAGTTCATGAAATATCCGAATGTAATACGTAAGTATATTTTGATAAGCTATAGCTCGTTTGTCAGAATCGGTCAAATGGCATAGCCCGATCACATATAACCGATTATTCTCATTTTTTTAACTTCGCATATGCAACTCTGCAGAAAAAAGACCGTTCTAATATACATAGATCTTTATATGTATATCAGAACCTTAATATTTGTTGAAGATTTTTGAAACAACACATGTGAAATCATAGAATCTGACTGAAAATATAGAAGCTTTAGTGAATTCAGTAGATTTAAGATGTACAGTTATTGAAAGCTCATGCTATCAGTCTACTAGTGATGCCGCATAGAAGAAATTTGAGTCGATATGAAAATATCGTTTCATTACTAGCATACCTAGCGCGGTAGGTAGTCGCACAACTAACTTGAGATCCCTTGAAAATGTAAAATATTAAAAATATTCTAGTGATATCCACTTGTTTGATAACGATCAATATGATTTCGATGTGCTTCAATGAAATAACCATACCATAACTTTAAAACCACAGTACCGCTCGTTTTCAAAATTTGAACAGTATTTCGTACATATTTTACGGGGTAAAGCTGGTGTGCCTTATTATATTTTTTTTATCGCGTTTTTTTCTTCAAAGTGTTCTCAAACATAGAAATATTCAACTTAGCTGAATTGATCAACATCCTCGAACCGATTTACCCATTTTGAATTGAATGAGAATTTGGTACATATATTTGGTCGTATATACTAAAAACAGTGATATTGAAAACAGCAATGTAAATACCTAGATTATCATGTCGTTGCTGGTTGTACTAACTTCAAACTAATATGTACTAATTCAACCCAGTGTTCACCAAGAAAAAATTTCAGCCTTAAAATTTCAACTTAACTAATCACAAAAAATTTCATGGTCAATTAAATAAGTAAAGTTTTAAATGCAAGTATATTGACTATATTATAATCGTTTTATTGATCATAAAATATTTTAAAACTAAATGACAACGTTCGGATATAACTGTTGTACACGGTGATATATTTCGAGCTTCCCTAATTTTTTTAAGAAAAAACACAGCAAGTTCAAATTTAATGGGAAATGTTTATTATTATTCGAAAGAATATTTTTTGGCATTTATTTTTTAAAGATTATCTCTTTCAAATGTTGGGCGCGGCTCAGATGGTCCATCCATTGAGTCCAATTTTTGATGACTCGTTCGAGCATTTTGACTGGTAACTGGCATGCAAGATATTTTACTCCAAGGACTGAATCGAAGTGGAATCATCCGCATGGACATCAATCTTAACAGTAACACTAATCCCCACAGTAAAAAATTTAACGGTGTGATATCACAAGACCACGCACAAAACGTGAAATTATCTGCTCGCCGCAGTGTTCTCTCAATAGATCAATTGATTGAAGCCAAATGTCGCCAGTAAGATTCATCCTCAATTTCAGGCTTAAAATAGTCGGTTATCATGGCGCGATAACGGCCGCCGTTGATGGTTACGCACTCACCGGCATCATTTTTGAAGAAATATGGACCGATGATTCCACCATAAACCACACCAAATCGTTGTTTTTTCAGGATGAAATGTCAGCTCTTGAACCTGTCTATGTTGCTTTTTGTCTCAAAGCGACAATTTTGCTCGTTTACATACCCAACGCAGAATAAAATATATATACAGACGGACAGACGGACGTACAGACATGGCTAAATCGACTCAGCTCAACATACTGACCATTTATATGTATATATACTTTATAGGGTCTCCGACGCTTCCTTCTGGGTGTTACAAACTTCGTGGCAAACTTAATATACCCTGTTCAGGGTATAAAAATCCAAGCGGGGGCTTATTTTCGAGTCTTGAGCCTAGAAGAAGTGGAAGGTGTCACTCCCACTTTGCAATGTTATTTTACTGAATGTTAGGCAATCTTATAGACATATAATTTAATACCTTTGTCACACTTTTTGTACACAACGTCACCGATTTAAAGCAAGTAGGCGTGGTTATCATCCGATATCATCCGATTCCAAAAATATTATACTCTGCAGAAATTATTGAGAGGCTACAAAAACACCTCCTGCCCATAAGATTCATGCTTATCATAAACAAGACTAATTTACAAAAATGTGTGTCACAATACTGAAAAGTGAGAGTATAATAAGAAAATGCATTTACGCCAAAATAAAATTTCTGAGTGCTTTTAAAAAGTGAAATATAAATGTAAAACCGAAGTGAAACTTATATGTAATCAAATACCACCACAAAGAAATAAGCTCGCATTACACTCGTTGCATGTGTTACATGTTGCATGTTTACATTACGACTACATTGATGGTGATTGTAAATTTTACGTGCATTTGTGTCATAAATCCTTCATTTTGCGCTTACGAATCGAATATTAACCCTTATACTACTGCCGAACACTAACGAATTTGACAATTTCACACCAGTCATAACAATATTTCAATATACCTGCTAGGTGCCGCTAGCTGCATGCCATGGTGTGTTCTATGCATGGTGATTGCCTCACATGAAACCTTTAGTACTTGTATGCACCGTTATTTTTCGATTTCGGCATATTGACTTGACGTTTTGTGGCCGCTATGTGCGCTGCAGCCAAGCTTTGCGAAAGGATGAAAATGCAAAAATAAAGTTGGTTGGCGTTAGCGGTTCCGCCAGTCACCAGCTGCCGATAGGGAATATGCCTGTGAGAGGTATAGAAAAAGGTAATAACATACGACAATGCGCTCAGCTTCGGCAAAGGGTACTGTTCATATTTGTTATTATGGCTTTTTATTTGAAGTTTTCGTTTCGGTTAAAAGAAATATTTCGTAGCACAGCTACAGGCGTTTGAGCGGTGACTTTTTTGATCGCTTTATTGTTTGGCATGAAATGATGAAATGTGTAATGAAATACCTCTGCGTCAAGTTGCATGTACATACATGTACAGATGCAAAATGGCGAAAATACGAAAGACACACAAAAAACGGAAGGACTCATAATAATGGAATTTTTAAGGGGAAATTTGGAAGAGAATAGTAGATTTATGCGGCGGTATATAAAAATACTTGTATATTTGGAAAATTGTTGCCGTTCGCAGTAAATCACAAGCATATAGTGAAATATCGACCAAAAGACAAGGGAGCCTTGTTGGTGGAGAAATTAAATTCTTGCTAAGTTCTAATAAAATTGTTTGTTAGAGCAGAGGTTTTAGGCAAAAAGAAAATCTGAGGCAAATTTTTTTTGTGTGCAAAGTTCTTGTCAGTGATATCATCGGTCCATATTTCCTCAAAAATGATGCCGGTGAGAACGTTATTATCAGTGGCGACCGTTACCACGCCATGATAACCGATTATTTGATGCCTCAAATTGAAGCTCGTGATCTCGGTGACATTTGGTTTCAACAAGACAATACCACTTCCCACTCATCGCATCAATTAATGGATATATTGAGAGCACACTTCAGTAAGTATATAATTTGACGTTTTGGGTCGGTGGATTGGCCACCAAGATCGTGTGACTTTACGGTGTGATAAACTTTTTCCTGTGGGGATATGTAAAGTCTAAGGTCTATGTGGGCAATCCTGTTTCGATTCCTGCCTTGGAGCAAACATTACGCTTATCATTCGCCAGTTATCAGACGAAATGCTCGAACGATTTATCGAAAATTGGATACAACGGATGTATCATCTGAGCCATAGCCGCGGCCAACATTTGAAAGAGATAATTTTCAAACAATACATGCCAAAGAATGTTCTTTCGAAAATTAATAAACATTCTCCATTGAATGTGAATGTTTTTTTTTTTGTTTTTTCTTTAAAAAGGTATGGTACCTCTAAAATGGATCACCCTTTAGTTTCACCACTTTTGACTAATAGTTCACTGCAATGCTACTCCGCAAAATGTTTTCAACTTTATAGTTAGTAATTGAAATGCTTCAAAACGGATATTTTCAGAGCAGATTACCAAGAGCATTAGGTTAGGTAAGGGATTTCACTCGAACAGATATCGCAAAGTTCCCTAAAGGCCTGTGTACCGAGATAAAAGTAATAACAAATAAAGCAATAGCCGCGCAACAGAGGAGAAAGTGACAAGGTTTTTCGTAAACGCTTGTCGAGGTATAAAAGGACATACAAAATTCGATTCACTTCCAATAGGATGAAATTTAGTAAAAGGTGTCCTGAACCTCTGTGAAATTAGCTTTATTTTGGTGCTCAACATCTATTTGCCAATTTGATGACAACCACTTTGGCCTGAAAAGAACTTCAGTGGTCTGGTAGCCCATAACAAGAGTTGATGGACAAACAGCGGACTCCACCTCCCTCTTAACTTCGATCCATTCCGGAAAAAGCTCAATTTATGTGGTCTCCAACAGCTTCGTACCTTCCTACTTTGCCGTAAAAATTTACGAAACTGAATGACAACCGTTCACCCTCTCCACATAACGGTTTTGTTAATAACTATTAAAGGATAAATCGATAACTAAACACGCCAAAGAAATTAAATTTTACAACCACAATGTATACAAACAATTTTATAGGAACCAGTGCAAAAGTCGATAAGTAATATTCTTCTGGCATTCCTGCATCACAGGAAATCGGATTGCAACTACACCTATAGTACATCTTATATCTGATTCTTTCACTTTTCAGTATAGTAACTTCGACCCGTTATGAGCAAAAATCGTCCAAACTTACCTAAACAATCAATGACGAGGGAGTAGACGTCCCATTGGCCAACCATGAAAAAGTTCGAATTGTAATTATCCGTATGAAGAACAACAAAGCGTCGGGGGCCGACGGATTGCCGCTATGTCTGAATTTGGTATCCCGCAAAATGAATTCGGCCGTATAAACTGACGATGAGCAATACCAAAAGCTCTGTCAGGATCGGATAAGGCCTCTCTGAGCGGTTCGATACCAAATGAAGTTTCAGACAAGGCGAATTCTTAAATCTATTCCTGGAGAAAATAATTGGAGATGCAGATCTGAATATAGGTACGCCCATGATATCGATATCATTGGCAGTCCAGCTTGGACGGAGAGGCGAGCCAAACGGGTCTGGTAGTGAACGAGGGCAAGACGAAGTATCGCCTGTCATCAAACAAACAGGTGACGGGCTCGTGATTTGACTCCCAACAGAATAACTCTTGTTAACAGCTGCAATTTCGGATTGAGTACGAATTTGAGAAATAAAGTCCTGCTATATGGTGTAGAGGCATGAATGATGACAATATTTAGTGAGTCGACGTTACGAGTTTTCGAAAGAAAAGTCCTGCGGAAGATTTATAGTACTTTGGGTATTGGCAACGGATGAAACGATGAGTTCTACGATATTAACGACGGCATTAACATAGTTCAGTGTATTAACAGACAGCGGCCGTGTTGGTTAGGTCATATCTTTCGAATGGATGAAAACACTCCAGCTCTGAGAGTATTCGACGCTGTATCAGTCGGTAGAAACAGAGGAAGATCTTCACTCCAGTGGAAAGGCCCGGTGGAGAAGGACCTGGCTACACTTGAACTCTCTAAGTGGCAGCAAACAGCGAAAAGGAAGAACGACTGGCGCCCTGTTGTAAGCTCGGCTATAACCGCATAAGCGGTGTTTATGCCAATTAAGAAGAAGAAGGTTAAAATTGTATTCTTTTTCAAACTGTGAACGAAACTTATGCGTTTGACGTATAAGAAAGTACTCGAATATAACATGACATCGATAGTTCGCACGTGATGCCTGTAGTAAGCAAGTATTGGCACGTTTGATGCAAATCGGTACAGGTAAACGTATTCCTAACTATAACAAACTTTGCTATTGTTTCAAATAAATCAAGAGGGTATGAGTAAAAAAAATATTTTTTGGACACCCTAATGAAGTATATCTTCATATTTATTCCTTCATGAAACCTATGGGGTAACACGATTAACACGATCAATTATATAAAATAATCGGTTTTTTTTAAGTAAAATCGTCATTTTTTGGAAGTTTGCGATTTTTTGAAAGTTCGTCATTTTTGTTTTTTTTTTTTCTCAAAAAAAACTGCAATTCATTTGACAACTATCCCTGCTAATCCTGGAGTGGGCCGATTTTTTTATATTTTTTTTATTTATTTAAAAAAAAATTGTCAAATTTTCAAAAATGAAAAAAATAAAAAAAGTATTAAAAAATCGGCCCACTCCGGGATTAGCAGGGATAGTTGTCAAATGAATTGAAGTTTTTTTTGAGTAAAAACCAAAAAAAAATGGCGAAGTTTCAAAAAAAATGGCAAACTTCCAAAAAATGACGATTTTATAAAAAAAAAAAACCGATTATTTTATATAATTGATCGCGTTAAATTTTTTTCGTGTATTTTTTCGAAAAGTTCATTCAAAAGCAATTTTTTTTTTCCAAAAAAAGGTCTCCAAAAGTCAATTTCTACAAAAGTTATGGCTATTTGAAAGGGTAGAAAAGGATAGATAAGTTTCAACAACATCTAAAGGGGTCGGGTTCAAAAGTGGTCGATTTGTTATAGAATTACCCCTATACATTTTTGATGCTAAATTGACATTAATAGAATAACAATAACACAGGAGAGCAACAAAGCTCAACTTGATTCTCATTTCTGCGAAGTTTAAAATTATCAAATAATTGTTTTTCCGAACCAATTTCTATGCTATGGAAAAACAATCAATGCGGAACCCAATTTTCACAACTTAATCGCATCCGAATTTCAGTAGCTAACCCAACTAACTACACACCAGCTAAAATTACCTTTGTTTTCCTGAGTGTTACTTTTTATGGACTCCGACTAGAATATAAATATGCATATTAAGAGAAGAGGAATAAGCATGTATATGTGCGTATGAACTTTAGTAACAGTTCAAACATAATCAATACTACACCTACAGTACCTTTTATTGACCAAATGTGGGTGTGTGAGAATACACTACGCTCTCGAGTAAGCAATTGGGGCTTTCTTGCAAAAATTTCGGTATATTACAAAATTCACCAAATTCCTTGCCAGGAGAGCAATGGCATTTGCACAATTGCACTGTTCGGCAAAAGCAGCAGGCCACCCCCCTCTCTCTGCCCACCCAACTACAGTCACAACCTTATTCTGCGTCGAAGCACTTTGCCCAGCTTCCGGCAAGCCGCTTACAATCCGTACACTCAGTCATGTGGTCGCACCGATTCATATTAACTTACTCTCCGTAGCACAGTGGTCACACAGTCAGACACAGGCACACCTATATGTATATATGTTTATATGTATTAATGTGTGTTACATCCATTTTGCATGCCAACAACCATCTATCTATCGAAATATTTCGGTACCCTTGGTGCCTTACCTTAATTGGGATGGGTCCTCTCGTTCACTAAATAAGCAATTTCAATTGAAATAACCCGAAAACATTCCGAATGTGCAGTGCGCTACAACAACAAACTAAAGCGTATGCATAATAGATACATATTTCACATATATACAATGCCACAAATGCACATAAGGTATATGTATATAAGTATGTTTATGTTAAGCAATCTCATATAACATTGTAATGTAATGCCGTGAAGTTAGCGAATATAAAACAACTGTGCAGGAAAAAATTTCAAGAATCTCTCAACTTCAATTGTTTCGGTCGAAAATGCCAAATTGCTGTCTGTGGCATATGGTTTATATGTACATACATACATACATATAAACATATTATGTTTGTCTATTGTCGAGTGGTCGGTGTAAATGGTTGAGGTCTCTTCACTTCAGAGAGCAGAGGTTTTGTTCAAATACCTGTAATTAAAGTATTTTAATTGTGTATATAATTCATGTCCATCCATACCGAATCAACCAAATTTCGAATCACGGAATTATTATTATAGCAATATTAATAAAATCACTAACACCATTATATTTTTTTCCAGGAACCTATAAATATTTACTTACTCCCTTTTGTATAAAATAAGTGTTTTATAAAGATTTATTTTAGACTATTTACCGATAACAAATATTAAGCAATTAGCCCATAAAATCATCGTACATTTGCTGGACAGACTTTCATATTTGTTCTTGAAAAAAAAAGTTAGAATATGGGTAAATGTAGTATTTACCCATATTATAACTCAAATTCAGTGCAATAAAGTATATCGCCTTCAAAGTAGGCTCCTTGGAAATAAACCATACCAACGAATAATCTAATTTTCCAAATACTCATTCTAAGCCTTGGTCGGGAAATTTGGTTGTTTTGTTTTCCCACAACTCAATGTTGAAATCTTCTGCCATCTCTCTTTCAATAGGACAACTTTCATGCAATGTCTCTAAAACTTTCTCGATGTAAACGTCATTAACACTTGCTGTTAACTTCTTTAATGGTAAAAATCGCTAGATAAATTTTTCGCACACATATGTACATATGATTATCAGGAAAGGATTATCCATGAATTTAAATTATATATCTCATACATTGATCGATATTTTAGCAAATGACCGATAGTACTAGCAAATAAAAAGTGCATCCTATTTTATAATTTTTCTTAAATGAAGGCGTAACAAAAGTCTGGTGGCAGAAAATTTGAATATTCTTTATATTTCTGGACCTGGTGCCAGTTCCTGATTACTAGCTGTTCCTGTCAAAGGTTCTATGATTTTACTGATGAAATATTCGACTCTAGAGAAGATTGTGCGAATAGACTGGACTAGATTTCTGTCAATTGGGATATGAGTTTCTATAAGAAGGGACTTGTAAAATTAACGTCAAAAGAGAAACACGCTATTGAACAAATCGAAACAATGTTCATGAAACATCAAAAAATCAAACGGAATTCTTTGAATTGCTTAGTTAGGAACTTATACAGTAGCAAACATCGGAGAAAAATCCAATAATAATTGATAATTTCGAACTGTATTAGAAAGATTGAAATTGGTAATTATTTTCATATGGACCTTTCAAAATTTTAACATTTGTATCGCTAGTAATTATTGACGTTTTAATGCCACTCCATCTCGGCAGAGACCCCATCATATCCTTTAACAATGGACGGCTGAGATTAGACTATAGATCTTTATATTTCTGACTTCTGTTACTTGATTTATACTCAATATAATTTACTGTTTAATAGTAAATAGACTTAATCTGGAAAAACGTTTGCCATATCCGGGTCGCGCTAGCCATCGTGGTGGCAGTGCGCCTTGAAGGCGCTATTGTTGCACGCTTGCAGAAGTCCACTCGCTGAACCCTATTTTCGACTGTTTCAAGTTCACGTTTGTTATTCGTACGCAGTTCATCAATCGCCGCTGTGGCCGTAGCTCTACAGGAAATAGTCTAACGGCGTCAAATCGCCTGACCGAGGGGGCCAATCCACCAAACATGGTATTTAATAAATCGATTGTGCCATTCGCTGTCTGTGCTATGGTGCGGTGCGGTGTTATGGGAACCAAGCATATCATCGAATTCGGGTCACAAATATTTGGTTATCTTTGAGCGGTAGCGAATCATAGTAACGTGCCGATCTAGATCATCGTGGAAGAAATACGGCCTAATGACGCCGCCGGCTCATAAACTACACCAAACCGTAATTTTTTCGAAAGGCAATGGTGCCTCATGGCGTAAGTGTGGATTGCTCCCTGATCAATAAAATATATTTAGCTTATAGATGCAGCATTCGGCCAGAAATGAGCCTCATCACTGAACAAGATTTTCGTTGAAAATTCGGATCACTTTCAAGTTGTTGCTCAGCCCAATTCACGAGCATACGACGATTCTGGTTGTCAACCGGCTTCAGTTCTTGCACAAGTTGATCTTGTGAGGATGTAGTTCAAAATGTTTTTGCGAAATTCGCCACAACGAAGTCACATAGATGCCTAACGCTTGAGAACGTCATGTGAGAAACCGATCTGGGTCTTCCTCAATAGTTACACTAGCGGCAGTATGGGATTATTTTGTACTTTGCCTGTGGATTCAAATATTTTCACCAGACATTCAATTGTTGATCTGACAGAACGATTATGCCGACCATAAATTGGACGTAGCGCTCTTATAGTTGAGGCCACTGAATCAAAATTTCGCTAGTAAATTTTAATAATTTCCTTTGCTGGATCGCATATACTTCCATGATGAAATGGCAAGCCTTACTGAAGGGAAATGTCAAAAGAATAAAAAAATAAAAGTAAACATTCAAAAATCAAACACGAAATGCAGTCTTCTATCAATTTAGTCAAAACGCGAATTTCCAGTCGATATCCAGACTAGACGTGTGCTCATAAATAATTATTAAATTGAAAAGTCTAATGAACATTAATGTTGTACCACCAAAAATAACTTAGACTTCCTTCACTCACACTCTACTTTTAAACTGAATTTCTAATGTTTACACCTGACACCAAAAAAGGAGCTACACCAAAAACACTATAGCCCGCTGAAGTGATTGGCGCCTAAGACACACAAAGAGTAAACGACGCACCGCAGCGTTAATGCGCCCTTCAACCGGAAGCGGATAATCGAGTTTTTTAACATAAATTTCGTCTTAATATGGCAGCCTAAATGAAGAAAAATTACATTAACGCCAAAGGACTACCGAGCATGAGCAACACAAACACACGTACGCACAAATACACAGGGAAATCAGCAGGAAGGGACTGCTCAGCTCAGTTCAGCGTCATGTACCGCTTTGATGCGCGCGACTCAAAAGGAAGCTGACAAAGGCCTGAATGCGTACACATACACACACGCTAGCGTCTACGAAGTGAAACGGAGGAAGTCGAGGTTAATTTGTAACATAAGGAGCAGAAATTATATTTCTCTGTTAAAGAACATTATTTTGTTGCTCATTTTATTTAGAATGAACGTATACGCGTTGCTCGATTTAAGCGACGCAACACGACGCGTAAAGTCAATTAAATAATCACATTATCGCAGACGCAGAGGTAAGAGAGGAGTGACAGGTTTTTACTAAAAAGTCTGCACAAGGCCAAAAGCAAGGCAGATGCCCTTTTTGGCAAAAAAGATATATATATACTCGTATATATATACATGTGAATTTGAACATATTGACGTGTTTGCTTAGGCCTTCAACTTCAATGTCGACCTGGAAGGACACATGTGTCTGATGCACCAACTATCTTAACTTTATCTTCATAGTAGGGAAATTGAAGTGCCACTTGCAAGTGCAGAAAAATGTCGAAGTATGGCAAAAGCTTCGATTTTTGTTAAAAATATGGCTACAATAGCTGATAAAGACATGTCTTTCAACCTGAGGTAGATTGTGTTCATCCCTCTTCACAATGTTTTGTTACATTGCGCGTTATTGGACTTTGAAATGCAATAATTTTATTCTCTCTTCTATTGAGTATCAAGCGTTCAAGAGACAATGCACAGTGTTAGCTTACAAAATCGGGAGGAAGATATATGTACATATATATGCATATTCATAACAGAAGTGGGAAACATTTACGAACTATCTTAAGAAATTTTTGTGATAAAATATGCGAAAAGCAATTAGAACTTTCTTTTGGCGGTTTCTCACGGCTCACACCCCTGCGAGGTATTTGTGGGAAGGACGAAGCCATTGGATAAGGTATACAGTGAGCGTTTTCACAGATGGGTCGGGTGGAAGTTAAGAGAGAGAGTAGGAGGTGGAGTCGTCTATCGAGAGTTTACCAGATCACTGTATCGTTTTTCAAGCGAAGGAGGCTGTCATCAATGTACAAGTAGATTACTAATCCAAAGTCCAGTTTCCTTCAGAGTGGTGTGGTCACTCCCATAGCCGAGCGGCTATACCGACTTGGTGTAAGTTGACCATATGCTCGAAGCTAGACTAGAAGTAGCTTCAACGATATCTCCAAACTACTTCTACATTAGACTTAAATGAGTTTCTGAGCACTGCAGAATCGCCGCCAGGGAAGATCCTCTTTCCACATTTTCATCCGATTGGAAATGAGTTAGTTTTCCGATGTCTTCCTCCGTTTTGGCATTCCAACTAAAGACTTTCAGTAAGTTCAGCAAGCGCTAGTAACAACCACAAGGACTGCGACTTCAAAAAGTCAATCTTGCTACAATCGTATGTGTTCAGTCGGAAACTGTTCATTAGGTTCACATGCGGTGTGACTAAATACTTTGTCGGACGCTTTTTGATAAAGCAGCATAGAGAAAGGTGGGTGGAATCATTTAGTCACTTCCTCCTCTATTGCCCGACTTTTGCTAGACTGAGATTGAATTATTTCAGTAGACACACCTTCGGCGATCCTAGCGAACGCCTCGTCAATCTAAGAGGAATTGATGATCTAGTTTTAGAAGTTTATGGGTAACACAAATGACTAACATCTGTCCAAATAAGATTTAGATCGATCCTGCGATCTAATCTAACGAAATTAGAACAAGTTTCGTCAGCTTTTGAATCTTTCACGGTCGCATCTGAAATAACTATGACCCAATATACATACTGCTTAAAGGAGTTGTTAGTTTTTCGTACTCCTCTCTTAAAAAAAAAAACGTTAAGAGAAAGTTTCTCAATTTCGTCCGGACTACGGAGTTTACAGCAAATTTATGGTACTGAGTGACCCAATAGCACTCAAGGTTAATAATGTATCTGTAGAATTGGAACTAGTTCGGCATAAGTAACTTCACGATTCCTAGTAAAACCTAGGTATGCATCCAGTACATATGCATTACAGAATATCTATTACGACGGACGAATTATATATATATATGTATATACTTTCCCATAGTGCTTACATATCAAAGCTCGATTTAGAGTATGTAAAAAGGACGAGGTATTGTTCCGATAAAATAAGTTCTGAACTTATCTACCGAAACTACGCAATATCAGTCATATATTGAAGCTTGTTTCTCTACAAGATTGACTGGCGACCTTCTCTGAGAGATGACTAAGCATCAAAATACATCTTCTTCTTCTTTGACACTATAATTGTGAGTCGATCGGAAACGAGAACACAAGACATCACATATGGTCTCCATATCTATTCTTTGCGAGGCCACACCAATTGCACATGATTGGGCGTCCTTGGTTCCCTCGTCCACCCATCGCTCTCAAATCCAAAAAGCTGTTTGCTGAAACATCATCTTTGATGCGAGTGATAAGGCCTAACCAGTGCATTTGTTGGATTTTGATGCGCCTCACTATATTCAAGTCGCCGTGCAGCTCAGAGAGAGATATGCTTCTCAATTACCTACCGTTCCCTAACTAGAAATAATACTCTGCGTTTGATCTCCAGGGATATATTGTTGCTGGAATTTGTTCTGGTTCCGAGGGCAATCTTTGTCTTAGCCTCTTTAATCACAAGGCCAACTTTTTCTCTTCTTTTTATTGACTTGGAAAGGCTGTGCTAACGGCGAAGTTCTCATCTAGCTTTCGGCGGATGTCAAAATGAGCTTTCCACTAGCGGCCGCCTCCGACAGTCAAAGTCAAGCGCCTAGTGGATTCTAAATGCAAACTTGAAAGTTTGTTTTAGTGATTCAATAGTAAATAATTAATATCACCATTTTAATCATGCTAATTGATCTCCAAATAGTTTTTCTAGTGGTCTTCTTCGAAATTCAAAGTTGAGTTCTGTAGTGGATTTTTTTTTATTTTTTGAGTAAAAAAAAAAATAGACTTAAACAAGTAAGGAAGAGCTAAGTTCGTCACCGAACATTTTATACTCTCGCATGATAAAGTGATAATCGAGATTTCATTATACGTCATTTACATATTTTTCAAATACCGTATTTGTGTAAAGTTTTATTCCGCTATCATCATTGGTTCCAAATGTATATATTATACAGAGAAGGCATCAGATGGAAATCAAAATAGCGTTATATTGGAAGAAGGCGTGTTTGTGAACCGATTTCACCCATATTTCGTAAATGTCATCAGGGTGTTAAGAAAATATTATATACCGAATTTCATTCGAATTTCATTGAAATCGGTTGAGTAGTTCCTGAGATATGGTTTTTGGTCCATAAGTAGGCGACGCCACGCACATTTTCAATTTAAAAAAAACCTGGGTGCAGCTTCCTTCTGCCATTTCTTCCATAAAATTTAGTGTTTCTGACGTTTTTTGTTAGTCGGTTAACGCACTTTTAGTGATTTTCAACATAACCTTTGTATGGGAGGTGGGCGTGGTTATTATCCGATTTCTTCCATTTTTGAACTGTATATGGAAATGCCTGAAGGAAACGACTCTATAGAGTTTGGTTGACATAGCTATAGTAGTTTCCGAGATATGTAGAAAAAACTTAGTAGGGGGCGGGGCCACGCACAGTTTTCCAAAAAAAAATTACGTCCAAATATGCCCCTCCCTAATGCGATCCTTTGTGCCAAATTTCACTTTAATATCTTTATTTATGGCTTAGTTATGACACTTTATAAGTTTTCGGTTTTCGCCATTTTGTGGGCGTGGCAGTGGGCCGATTTCGCCCATCTTTGAACTTAACCTTCTAATGGAGCTAAGGAATATATTTAAATTTTTACTCAAGTTACAGCTTGCACGGACGGACGGACAGACAGACATCCGGACTTCAACTCTACTCGTCACCCTGATCACTTTGGTATATATAACCCTATATCTGACTCTTTTAGTTTTAGGACTTACAAACAACCGTTATGAGAACAAAACTATAATACTCTCTTTAGCAACTTTGTTGCGAGAGTATAAAAACTGAGGGACTAGTTCGTATATATACAGACGGACAGACGGACGGACAGACGGACGGGCAGACAGACGGACGGGCAGACGGACGGACAGACATCCGGATTTCAACTCTACTCGTATATATAACCCTATATCTGACTCTTTTAGTTTTAGGACTTACAAACAACCGTTATGTGAACATAACTATAATACTCTCCTTAGCAACTTTGTTGCGAGAGTATAATTACTTTTAAATATTTAATATAATAATTCAGTAATAAAAGCGTTCTGTCGATGAGATTGACGAATCATCTTACCTTAGAAACAAATTATCAAAAAAATTTCGAAAACCAGTGACAGCTTTAAAGACTAAAGCACTCAAACTGTAGCGGCGCTACTGCATTTATGATAATCAAAAAAGTTAATCGCAGTTTAAAGTGGTCTTTTCAACCATACCTAGCAGTTCACAAGGAGATTTCAAATTATCCAATTCATTCGCTTCAATACACCGTTGAAATTACTTGTCTTTAATTTTGTGAAAATCCAACAGTTTTGTAGATTTTTTCTCGGAATTTTCATGCAACCCCAACCAATTCTAATTATCTACAAGCCATTTGAGCTGCGCAAGGCTACCGCCCCAACCGTAAGCAACCGTAAGGGAGTAGCAAACTCACCTACGTGTGTGGCTGCCATACCGACAAGTCACTACCAAAAATTCCCACACCAATACACGCACAGTATTCCAACAACTTTTGTACGGTCCGTAGATACATATAACCGACTACCTTGCCATGTTCGCCGCCGCGCAGCTGTCACGGCTCAATGTTCTTCATAATAATCTTTCATTAATGGAGACTAATGTGACGTTTTTTCAATGTTCTTCTTACCTGCGAGTATTTACTGTTCAACACATTTTCCTTTCCTCATCACTTAGCCACGCTTCGTGTATTCGTTTCTTTTGGCCTTTTTGTTTTTTTGCTCGTACAGCAAATTTATGACTCGCGTCCGACAGTGGCTACCACCGCTGTGGCATCGGTCTGTGGCTGCGGAGCTACTAAGCAACCGCGGCAGCTAACGTCCAACTTTAACTAATTCGACCAGCTAAGCCAGCTTCACATTTCAAGATGCACAGCCGGTCGTATATTCTCCACCGTCTTTGTAGTCCCTCCGCTTGCTGTTCGGCTACTCGTGGTGCCCGCTGCGATACCTCAATTTCGGTTGCGGTTGTTTAAAAATTTGTCGGCTAATTTCATTTCTTTTTTACGTATTTTCTTTGGATTCCTTCCCTTTTTCTACGCTCACGCCAGGGGTTCTAACGTTGTTGCTGTACTTTTGCTACTTTCATTGTGTTGCCGCTGTTGCTTGGACTAGATCTTCGTCAGTCTGTCATTAATGGCAACCCACCTGCGGTGCTCCGCGGTATGTATGTATGTGCGCTTGTGCACCGGAGTGAATTTGTCAAGTGATGGTTGTGCCAGTGTTTTATGTTGCTTTTGTTGTCATTTTTGGTACTACTGATTATTGACCGGTTTGGTGGTAACAGGTGCTGCGGTTTTCTTCAAATGAATTTGCTGTTCTTTGTGAGTTATATGTTTTCTGTTACGTTATTTTTCCTTAAAATACGTTTTTAAATAATTTTCTCAGTTATAGAAGTGTTGACTAAAGAAAATGTTATTACCACCATAGGCGAAGAAATTTTCAAAGCTGTTGCGTAGAATATTGGCGCTCAACTAAGTTTCTCTGTTTTAGATGGCTCCAGCTGATAGTGACGATTTTGATATGTGCAACACGTCACACACTTAACTTAGCCATTTGTCAAAAAAATCGGCTGCGGAAGGCTATTGGGAACTTCAAAAAGCTTACCGAGGTGCTGCCTCGTTAAACAACGTGCCGTGGTTGGTCTCGTTGTTTCAAAGACAGCGACTTTGGTATTAAAAAACGAGGTGAAGGAAGTCCAAAAACCTTCGAAGACGCTGAATGCTCGACTAGGATCCGTGGCAAACCAAAGAGGAGCTCGCTTCAGTATTGGGAGACATCCGCCATGTTCTTTCAAAATCACTGAAAAGAAACTTGAGTTTTTTATGACTTCAGATCATCAGAAGAGGCTCGCAAAAGTGATTCTGCTGCAAGACGCTGCTCGGCCTTACCTTGGTTAACCCGTGAAATCTTACCTGAAAACATTTGAATGGGAAGTTCTACCCAACTCGTTAAATTCCCCAGATATTGCACTGCCGCATTATTTTTTGTTCCATTCGATGACACATGGTCTGTCTTAAAAGCAGTTCCACTCACACGCAACATTGAAAAATGGCTTGATTCTTGAATATCATTACAAGATGAACAATTTTGCCATAATAGCTTTGGACAGAATGAAGGAAAAAGTTGTTACTAGCGATGGGCATTACTCGAATAAGTCACTTGTAACCATTTTCTTACAATAAAGTTGCATTTTTATTAAAAACAAGTAAGGAAGGGCTAAGTTCGGGGTGTCACCGAACATTTTATACTCTCGCATGATAAAGTGATAATCGAGATTTCATTATACGTCATTTACATATTTTCAAATACCGTATTTTTTGTAAAGTTTTATTCCGCTATCATCATTGGTTCCTAATGTATATATATTATACAGAGAAGGCATCAGATGGAATTCAAAATAGCGTTATATTGGAAGAAGGCGTGGTTGTAAAACCGATTTCACCCATATTTCGTGTACATGTCATCAGGGTCGACTCTATAGAGTTTGGTTGGCATAGCTATAGTAGTTTTCGAGATATGTACAAAAAACTTAGTAGGGGCGGGGCCACGCCCACTTTTCCAAAAAAATTACGTCCAAATATGCCCCTTCCTAATGCGATTCTTTGTGCCAAATTTCACTTTAATGTCTTTATTTATGGCTTAGTTATGACACTTTATAGGTTTTCGGTTTTCGCCATTTTGTGGGCGCGGCAGTGTGCCGATTTTGCCCATCTTCGAACTTAGCCTGCCTATGGAGCCAAGAAATACGTGTACCAAGTTTCATCATGCTATCTCAATTTTTACTTAAGTTACAGCTTGCACGGACGGACGGACAGACGGACGGACGGACAGACAGACATCCGGATTTCAACTCTACTCGTCACCCTGATCACTTTGGTATATATAACCCTATATCTGACTCTTTTAGTTTTAGGACTTACAAACAACCGTTATGTGAACAAAACTATAATACTCTCCTTAGCAACAATGTTGCGAGAGTATAAAAACAGCGAGAGCTTAGTTGCGCACTTAGACATCATTTTTGCACCCTAGTGGAATGCTTGTATGGTATTACGATGTTCTATTTTTCTTGTAAATTTCAACCAGATTATGAAAGAAGGCACTTAGATTGTATTTGCTCTTTCAGCCATAAAGCAAGCACAACAAAAGCTTTCGGCGATCTCAAGTAGAGATTATCCTTACTACTGCGCTTTGTAAGGTGACCTTGAACACTGAGAGGTATTAACTTGAAAAATTGTTCGCGTCTGAAGTCTGGATAGTTAAATGTTTGATTTCCAAAATATGTTACAGCAGAAACTTGTTGCTGTGGCGCTCTACTTTGCTTAAATACGCGGTCCTTTGTAGATACCAGCCGATTAAAAGTAATACTCAAAATTATAATGTTGTTAGCTGGGTGGTTTGGCTACGTCGACAAAAATGTTAAAGTCCAGTTTGTACTCCTTGGTCCAGTTAGTAAGTAAAGCCTTACCAAATAGAATGCAAAGTACATAATTAGCAGTGAACTAAATGATAAAACTTAATAAAGAAAATGGATCTTTTAAGGGTAACTAATTTGCAAGGCCGTATCCACAAAACTAATACTGGAGCAGCTTGAGAATTTAAGCTATATTTTAGAGAATTGTTACTTAATCTTAAATTTAATATACCATGTTCAATTTAAAAAAGTAAATACGCTTTGTTAATATCAATTGCCACACGTTTTTTTTACATGTCACTAACCTTACACTTGGTTGTCCTTAAGGGTTGTTTATATTATTTTTCCACAAAAAGCACCAATCCAACTTTTTGCCAACTACTTTGTGGTACTAGAAATATTATTAAAGTAAAATTGATGTGAATAACAGCTTGGTAATACAAGTCACCAACTAAAATCTTATTATAAAGACCATAAGACCTGTCTCCTTATTACTGAGAAACATTAAAGAAAAATATTATCAAAATATTTTGTTTTCATATTAAATAAAAATGGTGGAGGTAATTGTCTTTTAACCAAATATTTTGAGAATGATCGAACGAAATGTAACGAAAATTTTACAGTATTATTATTATATAAGGTCAGTCTAGTTGTGAAGATTATTAGTCTAAGAAACGTGAAGAAATTATTTGATCTCTCGGTCAATCAATAGCATTCTTAGCACATGAAATTTCTTGTACATAAAATACACAAGATGAGGTGGAAACACTCAGATACTGGAATATCCATCCTTTACACTACTTAATCTCAAAACATCTCGGCAGTCTTACTTTCGGCAATTCAGGAGGCATTGCCGTCTTAATAAATTTATGATGGGCTCAAGCCTTTTGGTCCATTTGTGAGGGTCTTATATTCAATTAGTTTCAGATCCCATAACGAACCAGCGCTATAAGCTGTCCAAGTAAGATTCCTTTTTAGGATCGAAAAAATTTATTTTTATATTTAAAGATTAAAATAATAATAAAATAATAATAAAGATATTGAGTGGTTTTTCTTGCGAAGCAGAGGTTAGTAATAGAAATCAGATATACGGTCTTGTAAGATAAAAAATAAACCCATTATTTTTTCATATAATTGCTGGTCCTATTTAGAATCCAATTTAAGTCAAATGTGCACCAGTTTGTACGATAACGTGCTGCCATACTACAGATGGTATTATAATTTCACTTTTTAACCCGATGCATAAGAATATCCCACCAAGCTTCCGGGAAGCTTTAGCTATTCACTATCGATATATATTGCCTGACATGGTCCTCATAGAACACAATACCTTTCAATAGGCCGAAGCTTGACGCCTCTGGTTGATTGGTTTCTGCAGTCGATCCAACTGTTGATAACTCAATTCTGAACTTTGCATTTAGCCGTAGAGAAGCAGCTCACAGTAGATGATACCAAAAGCGTCATTATAAATTTTCGCGATTTCGCCTTCCGCTGCGTGGTGCAGCTTTGACATCAATTACTCGTATGCTACAATTTCAACGAAACTAAAATTGCTCTTGATTTGTATTTTCAGTAGCAGGAATTGACCGCCTGAGTGTTTTGGTTATTATTGAAAACAACTATAAAATTTTCTTTATGCTGATGTCCTTCTTTGACGTGTGCTCAAACAATACTAACGCACGACAAAACTGTCTGATCTCATTTATATCATGGGAGATACAGGTTACCACTTACACAACACAAGATATTGGAACTTTATATTTTAACTTCGAGGTCTGAGGAGATAGTTGGAACATCTCTTAGAATCTTGGTCCATACGCTAAAAGATTGTAGCATAATATATGTCGACTTTCGTGAAGATACAGGTATGAAATACAAGTCCGACGGGCCGATAGTCGCACAGACGGACGGGCATGGCTAGATCTAGAGGGTGTTCGATATTTTCTTCTCGATGTTTCAAACTTCGTGCTATATCTACTATACCCTGTTCAAGGTAAAGAAGTAAATACTTTTTGCTCATATCCAGACCATGTACCATTACATGTTGAGTCCATTCATAAAAGTTATTCAGAGCCTGCTGAAGCGAGAATCTTAAGCAATTATGGAAAGTTTTTCCAAAATCTCTCGAATCTTCTCCATTTGCTGTCTTTTGTGCTTAATGTATTAGAATTTTAGTCCGAGCAAATTAGGACATCCTGGTGCCTTGTTTTGACATTTTGATGTATATATATTCAGAACGTTTTTGACATAATGTCCGTTATTTGTGTTGCTTACAGTACCTTTGAAATATGCATCTCGGCCAAAAAAATACATACAATTACCTCGAAAATTTTCGAGAGAACATTTTTACAACTTTCGACGTGGATATATCCAGCAACAATGCATCGGTGAACCTAATTCAGTTTTAGCGATAAAGCTCCATCCAGGACCAGTGTGTATCAATGGTATGGTGAATACAATCGAAGTCGTAGAACACTTCAAGACAGGTAAAGGTAAAGGTCGTCCAAAATCGCTTGTTTTTCCCAAAAATATTAATGCTGTTCACAAACTAATATTGCGTTCAAAATACATGTTTTGGAGAGACCTCTATCAGAGTGGAAAAAGTGGTTCACAATCTATGTTCTTTAGTTGGAATACAGAGATTGAACCTATTTCTTGGCAATAAGTGTTATAACCTCTTCCATATTTATCAAAAAATGTTCTTAAACGCCCATAATTTGAAGCTTTAAATTACAATATTTGGCAAGTCTTCCGATAATTACAAAAACATGTGGCAGACACTACATGTATAAGGAATAAAGAAAATTTTACCTGAATTGAAATCTTAAAAATCAAATTCAAAAAAATATGTCAAAGAACACATTTCAAAGGATAATGCAGCAAATGATGTGTGAAACATGCGAAAGCATGTTATCACCAGATATATACATACATATAGATGTACTTAAGCCATTTCACGCCTACTTTCATCAGCTAATCATAAATGTAAATGAACACGTTGTCGATAAAAGTAAGTGAATATATGTAAGAGTAGAGTAGATACACGCATGTGTGCGTAAAAATCTAACTTTTTTGTACAAAAACAACAAAACACAGAAGCATTGATAAAGCGCAATAGATATCAAATAGCAATAACAACCACAAGTCTGAGTAAATACCGAGTTTGGGGCAAAGAAATTACATGGAAAGCAGCAACAACTAAATTGTCACAACAACAAGCACAGCGACAAAATAATCAACTCGGAGAAAGCCAAAGAGGCAGCCAGGCTGTTGTTGCTGTTGGCTATAAGCACGATAACTGCCGCTAAAAGTAAACGCACAGGTGTAGCTTTGATGCCTTATATGTTTATATATACATATTTGTATATATGAATATATATATATATGTTAGTGTGTATGTGTGGTCACGATAAATATGCAGAAAAGGCGGAAATTTAGTGTCATTGACTTCACACGCCAGCACATTGCACGCTTGTGTTATCACTTCTCCGGCTCTTGAGCGCAAGCAGCCGTTGTTGTTGAAAAATCAAAGCATGCTTTGCGGCGCATAGACATGCCTTTGCCGCTGTGTCTGTGTGTATTTAACTGCTTATTGACTGCTTTTGTGGCATATTGGCACTTTTCTTCATTTGAAAATTCACGCCCTTTCCCCGTGGTTGCTTTTGTTATTATTATAATTTTTTGTTGCTGTGCTTTTTTTGGTGCGACGGCTTGATAATAATGGCGGAAAGTCGCTGCGCGGCTGGCAGATAAAAATCAGTCAACCCGGCTCGCAGTCGAGCAGTCAAGCGGCGAGTCTGCCCGCTAAGAGCAGTCACACTGATTATGTTTATGATTATGCGGATGTTCATAGTGAGTGAAAGGAGAGTGTGGGAGGGGAGGGTGGCGCAGAATGTTAGACGGAAGTATGGCGTTGCGAGCGATGAATTAAAAACGTGAAAGCACTGGGTAATAGGTGAGCTGTTGTGAGCGCCAACATTAGCAAACCCCAGGCATTGCCGTCAGTGTGGGTCTCGCCTCGAGTACGCGCAGCCACTTCGTGCTTGCGCACGTGTCGTTATCTGTGATTAAATCAGATGGAAATGAAAATGTTAACAACAAATTGTGAGAGGAGAAAAAACGCTAAAATGGTATGCAAAATATGGAAAAAGAAAGCCAAGGAATTGCTGAAGATATCTTCTGTTTAGCAAAGCATTTCTGTGTGTACTTTTGGCAAATTAAATAAGCTATTGTTGTGGTAGAGCAATTGAAGAGAAATAAATGTCAGCAGAGAATTGACATTTTGCAAAAATTATAAAATAATAGACGTAATGAAGACAGTTTAAGCGATATGCGTCGTTATTAACTCAATTTTAGTTACAATGGAATGGAGCAAAAGAAATATTTTTATACCTTAGCAACATTTTACTACAGAGTTTAATAGTTTTGTTCACCTAACTGTCCGTATCACTTCAAACTATTCGACGTAGATATATAGTATGCATATGTGAGGTTATATATATGTATGTATATAAATGATCAGGATGGCGAGAAAAGTTGAAATCCGGCTGGCTGTCTGTCCGTCCGTCGTCCGTGTAAGCTGTAACTTGAATAAAAATTGCACATCTCTCCATGAAGCTATGTATCTGGCTTTCTAGGTGCAAAAAAATGCCGAGTTCGTAGGTGGACGTAATCGGACCCCTGCCATGCACACAAATCGCCATTACCGAAAAAATATTGAGTGACATAACCAAGCACTAAAATAAGATATAAAGCTGTAATTTAGTGCAGAGGATCGCAGTAGCAAGGGAAACTTGTGGGATTTTTTTTTTTTTTTAAGTTTGCGTGGTCTCGCCCTCTAACAAATTTATAGTAGTATTCTTATCATATTCGTATATCACGTGTAAAAATTGGTGAAATCGGACTACAGCCACGCCTACTTCCCATATAGCATAATTTTAAAATCCACTTGATTCTTTCACTTTCTTGTAAGCAAATCAAGAAGTAATTATTATAACGGTATACAATTTTGCACGAATAATGTCTTTAGTAGATGCCATTTTAAGGGCAAAAATTATCTAAATCCAACCAAAACTGTTCCAGCCCCTATGTACCGAGTATGTGAATCCCAGTATCTATAGCTGACTTTTGACCGAAATGGCGGTCATTATGTGATATATACAATAGAAATTCAGAGAAGCATTTCTTGACAACAATAAGTCTATGTATCAAAACTTAGTTGAATAGGGTCAATACTCCCCTGAGATCCCTTTTTTTGAACTTCCGCGTGACTTTATACTGTAAGTATCAAGTCAATATTTGAGTTATCTCAATGAAAATTGCCGATCGTGTTTTTACTCATAGCAGTAAAGCAGTTGCGCCTTAAGTATTACCAGGGTTTTGGTGATTGTATATGAGGTATCTTAATGAAACCCAGGGAACATTATTTTAATATGTGCTATGGTAATAGGTTGTAGATAAAAGCGGGACGATACTTTCCAAACTCTCATATGCTAAATACATATGTGACCTGGTCTACGAAAAGGGGGCTAACGTGCGAAAACTAGTTTTCTGGGAAAAGCTGTTAAAAATAATCGTCAGTTTCTCGTTATCTCATTAATTGTTCTCCTTTTTTTGACACCTAAGCCCCCTTTTCGTAGACCAGGTCACATATAATGATTTTCGTTTTTCTGACAAACCTTATGCCGAATATGTCGGTGAGTGTATGAGTTTTATATAGTATACATATGTATATAAAATTGCTTGGATTCAGATCCTCTGGTTTTATATCATAAGTTATTTCCCTGTCATTACAAAAATATAAAATGTTCATTCGCACAGGAATTTAGTCTTTTCTTGCTTGCTTTTTTTATATTTGCTACATTTTCTTCTTTTTCGAGTGAATTTCATCTTACTATTATTTTTGTTGATTTCAAGAATTATTGTAAACATTTGAAGGCTCATCTTGTCAAATATGAGGTCTGAGAAATGAAATAAGTTATTTTTCCAACACATGGCTTTAGCAATCCGCATAGTAGTTTCGTTTCATGATTGCTTGATTCAATATTGTTTGAGCAAGCACCAAAGATAGACCGCAGAAACGATAAAATACGCTATACTTTACAGTCTTCAATAAAAGCCAAAACTTAAGCGGCTGAAAATGTGAATACTGTTCTGTAACTGTAACGGCCAATCGCGATGTGCGCAAATTTGGTTTAGTCGATTCCGTTTCGGTGTATTTGATGCCAAAAATTAGGCATGCTCTGCAAATCCTTTTCTCAATAATATTCAACGCAAAGAAATCGTCGAGTCCGACATCATGTAAAAATTGTCTCGATTTCTGAGAAAACTAATATTGCCCAAAAAACGTTTAAATAAACTGGAAATAAAAAGAAGCTATCTGGCAAAGAGAACATGCGAGAATAATGTCCCGTTATTTGGTTTTGTTATTTTCTTCTATTTTTTAATCGGAAAATTACGCAATTTTTGCATCATCAGGTTAGGTGGATTGGTGCCAAAAAAACCTCATGCGCCGAACTTTAATTTTATTCTTCGGCAAAATTTTCTGTTTGAGAAATGCATTATCGATTGTAAAAAATCCAAAATATAACAAGTAATATTTGTTTGGTTCCTCAATCAATCAGCAAACAAAATTTCGATGTGTAATGCCAGAGCTGAGATATCATCGATAACTGACTATAAATACGCTCTGGTACCTTACGATCTCATATAAGAAATACATACATATATTTGAAATTGAAAGGTACATTTCATACTTTGTAAAAGGTGATCTCTGAGTCGCATTTTTATTGAATATTTGGTTTAATATTTAGTAAAACTACTGAAGAGTATAGAGGATTTTAAAGTTAAGACGAAAATTTGTAGGCATACCGTTCACACTTTACTATCGTAGATCTATGTTAACAGAATGTATCCGACCTGTTTGCACTCAACAAATATGAATCTATTATAGCTCAAAATTGCAAGAGAAACATTTTTTCGCATACAGAACATCACAATCTGGTTTTAATGTTCGTTTAAAAGATCAATCATTCATTATGTCTACGATATATGGTATACCATCTACATATACATATGTATGTAGGTGACAAACTTACGTTTTCTAAAATGTATCAAAACAATACAATGAAATTAGTGGTTGAAGAAAATTCATATAATTTAAAATTGTATTCAAAAATATTGCCGTCATGACGTTTATTTGCTTTAATACTTATATGTAAATTGTAACACCATAAGAAATCACTTAACTTAATTTTTTTTAATTTTTTAGGTTAGATTTATTGGCTGATCCTACAATATGGCAAGTGGAACCTATTTACACTGTTATATATGGTCCTTTGTGAAGCCGGATGAACAATTCCTGCAGTTGGTTATCAACTATCGGCCAAGCGCCTTGAACGTCTAACAAATCTGCTGAGGTTATTAATTTCTATTTTCGCTATTTACCCAGGATGTTTAAAAATATGAAATCTAATGCATTTTTGTCTTGATTTTTGAATGGTGGGACATTCGTGGAGGAATTGTTAAGATGATTCTATCTCATCTCCTTTCAAACAGCTAATGCAACTGACATCAGGTAAAATGTTCAGTCGCAAGAATTCCATTGGGTCAGTGTACAGTTAGAAATCTTCCAACCATTGATAGTTGCACTTTGCGGAGAGAGAAAAGTTCACTAGACCTCTGACGATTTACCTTGGATCATTAGGACTTTTCGACGGCCCAGCTCTTCGTTCTCGACCAACACCTGCTGGACTGGACTGAAGTTCAATAAGTAAGCGAGAGGTGAAGCACAAAAAAACAACGGAGCTCCTACATACTTATTCCCATTCCATAATTTTTGAAGCTGAAGTACCTGCCCTAGCAAACTCATCAGCCTTGTAATGTAATTTTTTGATTTTAAATGTATATAAATATAGCCTTACGTTACTTTTCATAAAAATATATTGTCCTTAAAACTTTAAAAATTCTTAAAAAGGAAGATATTTATGTGTTATATGGACTGAAGACTAAACAGTTTTAATTATAACATGCGTCATTTCGAGCTAGACAACTTGAAAAGTGGAATAATTTTATATAAGGGTCTTTCAAAAAATATTTATCCTCACCACCTCATGACTATGCCACCGCAGGATAAATTTACTATCGCTTGTAAAATTATCGTAGATTCGTCAAAATTTCTGATGAATCGGACTAGTCATTTTTTTTTAAGGTTAATTTAGAAATATGAAATATGAAAGAATAATATCAGGCGTTAACTCAAAGAAATGAAGCATTGAAATAAGCGAACGCTTGAATGACTCTTCTCTTTAGATTGCGACCACCCTAAATCGGAAGATCTACGTTCGGTTGTCCGAAAACGATTACCACGGAGGATAACGCAAGAAAAAATCTTTGAAATTGTGAAGAACACCATTACGGTAACGAAAAATAATAGACGATAAATTGCCAAAATTAACTATACAGCGATATTCGTAGTTGCCAGAATGTTCGGTAGATAGGCCCTGTTGTATCGGGCTCAATTGGCACTAGCTGCGCCATTTTGATACACTAGTCGTAGACCTTTTTATTATTGCTATCATGTTTTACCTGTCGTCCCTTTGGTACTTGATGGATTCAAAGTGTTCTGTGTCGGGTCTGCGATAGGGCCGGGCATTCATAGAGAAAGTGGAAAATTGTTTGTACTATTTCGCAGCCTCGGTAAATGTTGTTGTTGGGCTTACCCATTTTGGACGTATGTTCTTCAAATGGTCAATGCCCTGTTATGGTAGCAATTAGTCTGTAGATACTTTTCCTAGACATATTTAATAAGTCGTTAGTTCTTTTCTTATTTGTCGGTCATAACTTTTCTACTATGTTGGCCATAACTGCTTAGTTATATTGCATTTTTTTGTATTTTTCCATCTGTTATTTGCAACTTGTAGAAATTGTATATTAAGCTCTCTCCTGATCGATACTAGCGGGCTGGGTATTAGCTCTGCCTTGGATTCGTCAGAATGTTCGACTGGTTAAGTTTTGTTAACGGTCTAATTATAAGGGCTGCTGGATTATGCCACAGACACAGAACTCTGGTTGGAGAACTGACAATGATTGCAAATGAAATGCAAATAAGTTGTTAATTCGGCGTAGGCAGTAGGTTGTCGGATTTGAATCCTCCTCAAAAGAAAGTGGATATGTGAGACATTTAAACATCCATGTTTGAAGCTTTTATTTCAAAGAAGTTTTTGAGTCGACACGATCGAGGGCAAAACAATGGATTTCACCCGGACTTGCTCTGAAGAAGGCGTAGACTATCATATCCGCTGAAAAAGTGATGGCTAGTATTTTCTAGAAGTATCAAGGTGTTATACGTATCGACTAACTGAGCGAAAAGCTCGTTCCTTACCACTTTGCTGAAGTTTTAAGCCAATTCGATGAAATATCGGTCCAATTTGGTGAAGTAAAAATTTTTCTGAGAGAATTTTACATAATTGTTATTCACATTATGAGTTCAATAGATATTTCACATTTGATAAAGTGTGCCAAAAACCTAAATCCTGAATATCGTAAGTACTGTAGAAGCCAATTCGACATGGTTTTTGGATAATAATTCTTTTTATTTATTTGAATTCATTAATGTTTCCTGAATACTGTGTTAAGCGCAAGTTCACCGCACGATTCTACTTTTGTATGTACGATGGTAAGTATAGTATAATCCACCACCCTACTTGCAAATTTTCGCAACCCACATCCCTCCTCCATTTACAGCATACAACTCATTTAACATTGTCCCTCAATTTGCTTAATACAATCCACCTTCTATTGAGATCAACCTACGAGTATATCCTAGCACTTTCTCACGCTCTACACGTGGATTAAGTCATTTAAACCACACTGTCTGCCAGTTTCGGACATATTTTTTTGTTTTTTGGGTTTTGTGCAAATGATTTGTTCGCAATTACTCACCGCAATTACGCGTCTCGAACAATGGGCGCCGAGCTCATGGGCAGCGGCAGGCTATTGCTACCCTTCGGTTGCGCACGTGTTGCTCACGACTACCTAGGCTGCCTATAACATGCACTTACACGGTTGTTTATCAGCATATATGCGGTGTGTTTGTGTGTGCATTACAGCATAAGGTCCTGCGGTATCCTTAATTGCAAAGGAAATTTTAAATAAGCGGTTGCCTTTATTGCCGTGTGGCGTTGTGTGGCAAGCGTGGGAAATGCAACGTTTATCCTGTGCCTCCATACAAATTCATCACTCTACCTTGTATGCTTGATCCATTAAGCGTTGGTGTGGTTGAATTTTATGTTTGGTGGTTTTGTAAAGTTCAGCCGTTAATTTTCAAGTGCACCGGAGGGAATTGAAGGTAAGCTTGCAGCGTGCTGAATTTCTTCGCAATATAAGTTATTTGATATATGTTTATATATGTATATGTAAATATACAATATATTCTTTACTTATATGTAGATTTTTTCAAGTGTTTGAAGAGAGGGTCAATATCTAGTAAACAAAGGTTGTACTATGTATAGTACAAAAAGCTCTTGACTTCTTAAATACAAAAAAAAAAACAATAAATACTCTGCCAGTGAACTCTAATGGGCAAATTCTTTCTTAAATAGCACACCACACATATCATTGTACACATTTCGAATTTTAAAAGCCGTATAGGTTTTTTTTTTGAATTATATAAGTACAACTTCCTGAAAAAGCTATGTAAATAAATCTCCATGATTGTTAAAATAATTACATCTTAGCATGGCTATTTTCCAAGCATACCTAACATTGATATTAATCTCTTCTCTTTACTTTGACTGTTGAATTGATAGCATGTTACAAGAGTACTAAAAGGTATCTTCGAATTTCAATAATAAATTTCAGAGATTGACCGCTTTTTTCGGTAAATAGTAAGCCACAGGCAGTTCTTCTTCTTGATAGGCGTAGACACCGCTTACACGGTTATAGCTGAGCTTACAACAGCGCGCCAGTCGTTCTTCCTTTTCGCTGCTTGCCGCCAATTGGAGATTTCAATTGAAACCAGGTCCTTCTCCACCTGGTTTCCAACGGAGTAGAGGTCTTCCTCTTCCTCGGCGGGTATTTTGTCGAATACTTGCAGAGCTGGAATTTTTTCGTTCGTCGAGAGAGGATTTTACTTCTCAATTGCCTATTCAGTCCAAAGTAGCACCTGTTGACAAGATTTATGCTGCGTTGAACTTGGAGGCTGACGTTGTTGTTGCTGTTAATACTGGTTCCAAGAAAAGATTCAGAAATTATCTACGACTTCGAAGCTTTGACTGTCAACAGTGACGTGGGAGACATTTCGTCTTGTCCTCGTTCACTACCAGACCCATTTTCTTAGGTTCCGTATCCATTCGATTGGGTTATCGGGTACGCCATCTCCTGGTATTATGCCTTCACTTCATGCAGCAGGCCGTAAAAGTGTTCTTTTCATAACTTTACTATGCTTTGGGCATCACTCACTAGATCACCTCTAGAGGTTCTACAAGAGTATGCTCCTGTCTTGATACCTTCTGTTGGTTGTAGTGTAGAAGTTCAGGAAAGTTAGGAGAGTTCTCTGATCGCCATTCACTATGGAGTGACCAGAGATGATTCTTTTACATATGGCTCAATCAGCTCACGACTTCCGGTCTTGGACCAATAATCCTCTGGGTAACCTAAGTTTGTTCGTTTGAAGACGAGCTAAAGTGAGAAGGCGAACCATCCTGAAAACAAACAACAGCCTCTGGCGGGAGATTCCCTTTTTGGAGTCATAGACGCTGGGCTCAACATATTCGGAACTTGAAAAGACATGATGTGATTTTGACAACTTTTAGACATACTTTCAAGAAACTATTCATTCAAAATTCTATTATCGTATAACAATTACTGCTAAATTTGTACACTCTGTAGTAAATCAAATGCGAATTCAGATTATGTTATGTGAAAAGTAGTTATATTTTATGTCCGATTCCATTTATTTTCATATCGCAATATACATACAATAGAAGATAAAATCGTGTGCTGAATGTGTTTGAAATTGGTTGAATCCTCATGTAGTATACTTACATAGTACTTCAGCTAATGGTAGCAAATGCCACGCCGTTGTCCAATTGATCCGCTGCTAAAAAGCCCTCTCTTAGCACTGTCTTCATTTACGAAATCGATTTCGTGTAAGGTAATGATTTAGTGACTTTCCTTCAGTTGTTTTATGCATAATCTTTGTATGAAGAGTGGGGATTTATAACCCTTTTTCAGACATTTTCACTGTACCGGATTAAATTCGGAAAGATTTGACCTGAGCTCTTTTGAGATTGAATGGTATGTGGGATATGCATATTGAACATAGAATATTTTGTTGACATGTCCGTTTTATAAATAATAATTAAAAACTGTTGCAACATGTTACTCAGTTTTAAGATCTTAAGAAATACTCAAAAAAAAAAGACAAATATTTCTAAATAAGTGTTAAGCTCCAAACCCATTAGTAAAAATAAAAGGTTACTGAAAGTCGTCAAACATCAAAGGTGTTTCTGCATGTGTTTATATATTAATTCCGCTCCCTTTTTAAGTTGTTCTTGCATAAGAACTCATTTACGCTCTATTTTTGGAGTGAAAATTGCTCCCCTTCATTTTTATTGCTGACGACTGAGCCTCGGTGTTAAATGTTGCAAGTACTTTGGAAAAAGCGTGGAAACCCAGAAAATTGCCGCCAGCTGTAAATGAAAATACTGTTTTACAAATCAAATGGATATATAATATACATACATATATGTATATGTATATATTGTATATATACCATATATATGCTAGTATGATTGTGCTATATTCACCCGCACATAAAATCGCATCCCTGCTGTTGCCTTGCTGCCAATTTGTAATCAAAGTCATTTTAATGCAAATTTTATATGTGGCGTCACGTAGCGACGGAAAATTGTCACGATATGCTAAAATAAAGCTCAGCCAAAGCAAATAAAAACACCAACTTAACAGCGTGCCATCAAATGCCTGCGTTTGTGTGAGTGCGCAGTAAGGCTAACCATACGAATGAGTGAAAAGTGCTCCTCAATAGACTTGAAAAACAAAACAAAACACATATACACACAAACAAATGTAAATTTGTTTACGAAAAAATATAAAATATAAATTTGTGAAAGTCAGGCGACCAAAGCGTCAGTCAGTAAGGCAATTCGTAGGGGAGCCACACTGCCGGTATACAATATGCCACCGCAAATAAACAAATCGTAAAGAACTCGCCGAAATATAGGCCAATAGAGAGTGAGTTCACAAAGACACACATATACACACAAGCACCCACACATATACATATTTGTAGTTTACTGGTGTGTGGTTTGTGGTGAGCGTAGTTGGAGTGCATTAGTTGCATTTTTTGATAATTTTCTGCTTGGCCACTGACTTTTATGTGCAAACAGGATTATTTATAGCCGTAATCGTTAGATTGACTTAGGAAGTGCTTGACGTTGTGGTTTTCTCCCGTTGAGTCTTTGCATGCGTTGATATATGTGCACATACATAGATATGTATATAAAGAAGTGAGTATACAGAGTCATAAAGCTGCTAAGATAAGAAATATGAGTATTTGTGTTTGCCTTTTGGTCTTTATTCTCCAGGATACTATTTGTAAGTGCTTTAGAATGACAATCATAAAGAAAGAAATGTGGCATACGCTATTGTTAAACCTAAAGATAATATTAATTTCGAATAAATAAAGATAAATTATAATTACTCAAAATATTTAAATTTCGATGCATCATGCTACCAAAAATGCCTTCAAAATAATGTAGAAAAATTTTAAAATACCAATTGAGAAAGAAAATGAGTAACTTTTCAATATAAAGGAAATAAAAATTCTTATTGCAGATCTGAATGATGGCATTATTAAAGGGAAATTCAAGTCCAGAGGCCAGAATTTCGAGAGCTTTTTGGCAATTAATAAGATATAATAATTTTTGTAAAGTTATGCGTCTTTCAAATAGAATGTAAAAAAAATGGCGGTTGGCTTAATACACAGAAGAGTGTCGCGCAGGGTTATTCATAATACTAGGATTCATAAGCAATATCTGGCTTTAGAGGGACATTTACTAATCGATTTATATTAAGATGAATTTGACAAAATTGATAATTAAAATCAAAGAATCACAAAACAAATACCGCAGTGGTAATACGCAGTCCAACATTATTTACGCGGCTACTTCTCAGATGGTCCATCCGTTGAGTCCAATTTTAGATGAGTTGTTCGAGCATTTCGAGTGGTAACTGACGAATAATGTTTTGCTCCAAGGCCTGAATCGAAGCGGGATTTTCCGCACAGACTTTAGACTTTACATATCTCCACAAGAAAAAGTCTAACTGAAGTCATTGGATCAACGTAAACGTCTCCTATGAGGCACACTTTTACTTTTTAGTTTACTTTTAAACTGTCGATTCTGGTGCCAAGAAAATCACATTCTCATAATAACAGTTTGTGTGATTTTTGGTTTGGTGGAATCATCGATTCGCATTTCTTACCGTCAATGGTGTGCAGTATAGATTAATGATAACCAACTTTTTATGGCCGCAATTGGAGGAAGTTGATCTTGAAAACATTTGGTTCCGACAAGACGGGGAGAGCAAGAAGCGAATTATTGCGAGAAGAGTTTGAAAAGTCTATTCTTTCAAGAATTTGTGACATTGACTGGTCTTCAAGAAGTTGTGATTTATCACCATTATTTGAAGTTGCTGGTCTGTAAAAATAAAACATACTCTATTCAAGCCTGTTGCAGTTAATACATATTAAACGTTTTATTCATTACTTGATTTAGTGGAAAAAGTACTCCACAATTGAGTTCATCGAATTCGTTCCTGCAAAAGGAGGCTATTTGAGTGATGTTATGTTCAAAATTTAATTGTACCGATTGTATTTCATTTAAATAAAAAATATAAGTATTTCCTTAACAATTAGTATGGCATTATTTAAGAAATCATATTAATCTTATTGGTTTATCCTGTATAAGGAGTAAAGTTAACTAGATGTTTCAAAATCCAACATAAAGTATGTATAAGGGGTCTAGGACACGTTGTCATGTTATTTATTTTAGGCACAAGTATGTCACCCATTTTTTACAGACATACATACTATTATCAAGTATTTATTTAATATAACTTACATATTGATCGCCATTTTCAACAAAAGTTCAAAATTGGAATTGAGGTTCACCTATAAGTTATCTAGTGGCTTGAATAATTAAAGTCCGATTCCGACACTTTTTGGTGATAAGGTGGCCTACTTTAAGCGAACTATTCGAGCAAATTCTTATCCTGATATATTCCTTCGAGCTTTATTTGCATGCTGGAAAGTGAAAGAACCAGATGGAATTTAAAATTGCTTTTGGTATAGAAAGTTCTAGTCTTATTTTTACAATTTTCGTACTGTAACATTAGAGCGTTAGAGAAATATTATGGACCGAATTTGGTTGAAATTGTCGAACAGGTCCAGTTACAGGTTACAGTTTTGTGTCACAATTTGGAGCTTATTTATAGCGCTTTAATGTAGTTTAATTTTCGATTAATAGAGTGGGAGTGGTAATTGTCCAATTCCGTCCATTTGCAATACCAACCATCCTTGGGTGCCAAGAATATGTGTACTAAGTTTCATCAATATATCTGAAATTCTACTCAAGTTATCGCATGCGCGCGTCGCACCGACGGAGAGACAGTAAACCATATTTTTACTCGCGACGTCATTCCGAATCTCTATACGACGCAGGTTTTGACTGGACATGTTTATTTTACAGAGTGCCTCTAAGCTGATACTATTTCAGTGGAAAGAGGTATTCCTTTTGCTGGAAAAGTAGTGAAAATGCTTTTTTTATTGCCATTATTCGAGATATAACATGTAAGTACTCGAACAACAGATTGCTGGGCATCTATGTTATAACCAGATGCTATAGTACCGAATACCCTGCAATCCGAGCCTATTATTGTTTAAAAAATACTCAGGATTTTTAATCATTGGAAAAATATACAAAAGGAAGAACACTAGCAAACCAAAAATGGAATAGAATATGAATGGCAAATAAATAAGAACACAAATACTATTTAAAGTTTCTTTATTTAGCTCAAAAACAAAGATTCCGTCTTGGGCTAAGGATGGAGAAGTGGCCTACAAAAGGTGGTGGTATATATGCGAAAATTGCAAATGACCTTACCAAGATAGGATATAATTACGAATCGATAAGATTGCTATTTCAGAGAGTTCAGACACTACTCTTTAAATAAAACGATAGACACACCTTTTTGTAAATCGCTGCGACAGTTCGTGTCACTTTTATTTACATACATATATTCGTAAGAAAGCTACAGAATAGCAATAAAAAAAGCCATAAATATAAAAACATATACAAAATGTGTGAAAATAATCATAAATTCAGGACCAATTCGCCTTTGCTTGATATGACCACCTTTCCGCCTTAACTATGGCCTTGGGACGGTCGCAAGCTGCCCGAATGTGACTTGCCGGTATTTTGTCCCACAGCATCTCGAGACTGGTGTATTTTTTACTTCGGACCTTGCTCTCCAAAATGACCCAGCGAGAATAAACCATTAGAATCGCATTTGGTGAATTCGAGAGCCATTGTTTCGTCGTAACGATGTTCGGAACGTTGTTTTTCAGCCATTCTTGGTTCACTCGTGCTTTGTGAGACGGTACGGAGTCTTGTTGAAACGTCCATGGTTTGCGACCGAAATGTTTGTTTGCCTACGGCTTCAAAGCAGCCTCCAGAATACTTTCCCGATAATATGTCGCATTTACTTTGCCGCCAGGCTCGACGAAAACAATTGGAGAGAGCCCATCTGCGGTGACAGCGGTCCAAACCATTATTTGCGGCGGGTGCTGCCTCCTGGTGGCCAACCGATGATTTAGATTCTCGTATGAACGGTCAGTCAAGTAAACCCTATCGTTTTGAGAGTTTACGAATTGCTCAATTGGAACAATTTTTTTGTCAGAAAACACAATGTTCGGAATTTGACCACTTTCGGCTAAGCGAAGCAACTGCTTCGCTCTCTCAAGTATTACTTGATGCTGCTTCGGTGTGAGATCATGGGCCTTTTGGAACTTGTAAGGCTTGACCTTTAGCTCATTTTTCATTTCAATGGATTTCGCTCAAGTCGCTTCTTCACTTTCCTGTGCGAAAAGTAAATTGTGCAGGATAAATCAATAGTGCTCAGTTAAAGAATATTTTAAGAGAATTAAGCCAATAACCTAAACTAGACTGAGAGTGTTTCGGAATAAGATATGCTGAACTTACATATTGTTATTTGTGGTAGTATCTTGCAGAACATTCCCACCTTCGACAAAAAACAGGAAAAACTGTTAACTTCGGCAGCACCGAAGCAATAATACCCTTCATAAGTGCATTTCTTACCGCATAAAAGAGTAAAAGAATTGTTCAGCCATTATACTTGGCAGTTATATTCTTTAGAAATCCGATCTAAACTAAGAATAAAGTTTTCCAAACAAGGAATTGAGCTGGATCGTTCAGTTTGTTTTGACATCTATAGCTTTCCGATATCGGTGATTCCGGAAAATGAGCAGCGCTCACAAAAAAGAAAAAGGGCGTACGCGAAACTTCAGGTCGATATCTCTAAGTCTGATGGACTGGTTTGCGTGTGCATTGCTCGTAAAACACGCTTTGTTTTGGGTGTTACAAATATCGTGGTAAGTTTACTCTGTTCAGGATATAAAAACCTAAGTATAAGTATATGTTTAGCATGATTCAACTCTATAAAATCACCACCCCAATCAACACTTCCAACTTATCAACACCACTCATTCACACAGTTGGTCACCGCGCCTATTTAGCTGTGAACCGACAACACTTCAACACTCCGGGTGACAGCGCGTCAACAACCCACAACAACAAAACAATATTTTCAGTCCTTTAGCTGTGCGGCAAGCGTAAACAACATTGCCATTGACTGTTGCAACAACTTTTTTCTTCGCCACAATTCATTGTTTACAATTTATATGAATGCTGAGTATTTACTAGGAAGAATCACAAAAAAATAAAAAAAATAAAAAATTGTTGGAAAACAACAAAAACGCCAACGACAAAAAGTTTATGAGTAAATAATGAGCTGATATTGCAGCGCTTGCAACAAATGCAACAAAACTAAATAGCGACTTATAAGAAGTACCGAAAAAACAACCGAAAAATGTTAAATGTTTTGTAAACAAAATGTGATAGCATTGCTTGGCCCCTAACTGACTACAACAACAACAACGCAGACAAGCAATAACAACAACAATTTTTTTTTCTTGAAAAAAGAATTCCAAAATTTAACACTGATTTTTTTTTGCTGTTGTTGTTGTATTTCAATTTATTGTTGACGCGCTGTTGCTTTTGTTTTAGTTTTGTTGCTGCATTGTATTTGTCTCTCGTTTATTGACTTGTATTTAGTACGTATGTATGTTGCTGTATGGTTGTTTGTGTATACAAAGGCGTGAATCAGTATACTTTAATTGTATATATGTATGTATGTATGTATGTATATGTATAGGTGTTTTCCGTTGCGCTTGTCTCAAACTAAAATGAATGCGTTCATTGATCTTGAGTCTCGAACACATCCAATGAAATGCACGCATGACTGCAAAATACACACATGCATACACACATATACTCTCACACACATATACATATTTCTATATACATACATATATATTCATAGTGGCATCCATAAGTACATCTGGCGGTAGAAAGAGTCATTCTACACACATACGTAAGCTTTTGACGGCCACTCATTTGACATTTCGCCCTACTCACCCTCCTTGCCACGAAAATCGAATAATGGGCGGCCGCCAAAACTTGCCGAAGCTATAGCCATATATAATTTTCCGGACTGACACGAACACATAAATATACCGCAGTGTGATTGTATGTACATATGTGTGGTATATGTGTGTGATATGTGTCTGCCGTTGCACTTGGCCACACGCTCATTGCACGCATTGTTGCCGCATTCTCTTATCAGGCGCAATAAATCTTGATACGCTGTCATGTTCTGTCTAATTAGTAATATGTCAATAAACTTATTGAATTTTTGAATAGGGGAGCCACACACAGACGCACACACTCGCGTGTATGCCTGACAATCACTTTCATCGCTGCTTGCACGCTTGTCGCCATGCACGCATGTGTGTGTGTGTTCGCCAGCAGGCATTTTGGAGCATTTCGGTTTGTTGCATGTTGCCCATTGGCTGTGCCAAGCTACAGCTGCATGCTTGTTGTCTTCAATATTCGTGGAATTCAATTTACACTGCACTGCTACATGCAACATATGCTATGTTTGTATATGTGTGTCGCGTATTTGCTGTTGTTGCCGCAATTTCGCTTCATTATTGTCTATAATCTACATTTATCAGCGCTTGTTTTGTTCACATGTGTTTATCAACAATTTTCACTAGAACTGTCACAAGCATTGCTCATCTCCATCGATTGTAAGGCGGCAACCGGGGCACACACACATACATACTATTATTATATGTACATAAATTTGGGTAATATTTGTCGATTTCTGTCACTAACTATCAAATCTATTACTCCCTGATCACTTCAATTTATTTCCTATTCAGTGAGCTGAGGAAATTAGTGGCGTTTAAAGATGACTTTCTAACAACTGTGTCAGTAGAGTCAAATGCTTAAACGATTATTACTTAAATATTTGGATTTATATCTGATATGTACACACATACATACATAAGTATAGGTAACTAAAGTAGCACACCTATAGTGAAATTTCATTAACTAAAATGTTGAGCTGATATTCTAAATATTTTTATACTCTCGCAACAATGTTGCTAAGGAGAGTATTATAGTTTTGTTCACATAACGGTTGTTTGTAAGTCCTAAAACTAAAAGAGTCAGATATAGGGTTATATATACCAAAGTGATCAGGATGACGAGTAGAGTTGAAATCCAGATGTCTGTCTGTCCGTCCGTCCGTCCGTCCGTCCGTGCAAGCTGTAACTTGAGTAAAAATTGAGATATCATTCATACTAGGTACATGTATTTATTGGCTCCATAAGAAGGTTAAGTTCGATGATGGACAAAATCGGCCAACTGCCACGCCCACAAAATGGCGAAAACCGAAAACCTATAAAGTGTCCTAACTAAGCCATAAATAAAGATATTAAAGTGAAATTTGGCACAAAGGATCGAATTAAGGAGTGGCATATTTGGACGTAATTTTTTTGGAAAAGTGGGCGTGGCCCCGCCCCCTACTAAGTTTTTTGTATGGGTCTCGGAAACTACTATAGCTATGCCAACCAAACTCTACAGAGTCGTTTTCTTCAGGCATTTCCATATACAGTTCAAAAATGGAAGAAATCGGATAATAACAACGCCCACCTCCCATACAAAGGTTATGTTGAAAATCACTAAAAGTGCATTAACCGACTATCAAAAAACGTCAGAAACACTAAATTTTACGGAAGAAATTGCAGAAGGAAGCTGCACCCAGGCTTTTTTTAAAAATTGAAAATGGGCGTGTCCTCGCCCTCTTATGGACCAAAAACCATATCTCAGGAACTACTAGACCGATTTCAATGAAATTCAGTATATAATATTTCCTTAACACCCTGATGACATGTACGAAATATAGGTGAAATCGGTTTAAAACCACGCCTTCTTCCAATATAACTCTATTTTGAATTCCATCTGATGCCTTCTCTGTATTATATATACATTAGGAACCAATGATGATAGCGGAATAAAACATTACACAAATACGGTATTTGAAAAATATGTAAATGACGGATAATGAAATCTCGATTATCACTTTATCATGCGAGAGTATAAAATGTTCGGTGACACCCGAACTTAGCCCTTCCTTACTTGTTTTCTATGCATATATTGGCTCAGTTAAATCAGCTGTAACAGTTAAGTTTAAAACGCGCTTTTCTAAAAACTATGTATGTACGTGTTTGAGATATGATTGTGTGGTTCTTTTTTTTCTCTATTGGCGTGGACACCACTTACGCGGTTATAGCCGAGTTTACAACAGGGCGCCGGTCATTGGCGACAATTGGAGTTTCTAAGTATAGCCAGGTCCTTTCCACCTGCTCTTTCTGATGGAGTAGATGTCTTCCTTTTCTTGGGCTTCCCCCCGCGAGGAATGCGACAAAAACTCTGAGATCCGGAATGATTTCATTCGGGCGACATAACCTCGCCAGCGTATCCGCTGTCTCGACTGCAGTATTCGCACTGCCAATGCGCAAAGAACCATAAATCTTCCGCAGAATCTTTCTCTTGAAAATTCCCAACGCCGACTGCACCATATAGCAGGGCTTGGATCATGAGTGACTTGTGGAATTTAGTCTTTGTTCGTCGAGAGAGGACCTTACTTCTTAATTGCCTACTCAGTCCGAAGTAGCACCTTTTGGCAAGAGTTATTCTGCTTTGGATTTCAAGGCTGATATTGTTGTTGGTGTTAACACTGGTTCTAGGATGGACGAAATTATCTATGACTTTGAAGTCATGACTGTCAACAGTGACGTGAGTGCCAAGTCGCGAGCGCGACAACTGTTTGTTTGATGACAGGAGATATTTCGTCTTGCCCTCGTTCACTGCCAGACCCATTTACTTCGCTTTTTTGTCCAACCTGGAGCAAGCAGAACTAACGCCGCGGGTATTGAGATCAATGATATCAATATCATCAGCGTACGCGAGCAGCTGTACACTCTTATAGAAGATTGTACCTCGAATAATATTCTCCGATAGTTGATTGTAAAAGTCGCACGATAGGGAGATAGATAGTCACCTTGTCTGAAACCTCATTTGGTTTAGAACGGCTCAGAGTGGTCTTTTCCGATTCGGTCGCAGCTTTTGGTATTGCTCATAATTACTCGGAGGCAATTGATAATGTAGTTTTCAATGTAATGACCTTATTTATTTTTTTTATATGATTAAAAATTGAATTTTGTAAGACAAAAATCGACCGAAGTTTTAAATAAAATACAATTTTACTCTTGAAAAATGCCACCATTTTGTTAATTTTTGTTTTTGTACGTCTAATATTTTCTGGTGTTATTAGGTTTCAACTACGGAGAAGCTCGCAATGACTGCAGATGTGAAATATCTTTTTTTTAGCGCTGTCGGAGATTAAAAATATTTACTAGTCATTATAAAATAGTTATAAATAAACCCTTAAAATTAAAAAAAAAAATATTTTTGTGCTTATTATTTTCCAAAAATCTTTCTTTTCAGGTTGTCAGTCTAGGTGTGCCTATTTGGGATAGTCCGTGATGGACTTGTGCTGCAGTGTTAATTCTGCAGCCATTCGTTAACTAAACATTATTCAGTTATATTCAAAATGACTGTTAAGAGCAGAGGGTGCGGTAAGAGATAGGAAAATGGCAACCTGCTTCCACAGAGGTATGAAAATCACAATGATTTCTCTGGATTAGGTTCTACCCATACGCATCTCATTCTCATATGTTTCTTGTTAAACTAATTTTGTAAACATTTTGAAAACTCAACATTTGATTAACTATATGAGAAATTGAAATTTCTGGGAATGAAATATTAGAATGAATCAAGAATTAAAAGTTATATGTCAGCAATAAATGTGCAGAATTTCTTTTGTAAAGAAAGCTAAAATATATTTGAGCAATTCACACCACAATTCACCTGTCGTAAAGCATAGTAAAATCGTAAAATTATAAAAAAACAAGTGTAAAAATTTATAATTTTACGATTTTACGATGCTTTACGACAGGTTGTGAATTGAACAATTTAGTACAAATTTATACAAAATCAACGTTTTCCTATACTTTAAAATATTTGAAATAAAACACTCCATTTTCTTTTTTGTGAAAAACTTTCCTTATAAGATTTAGATTTCAGCTTATAGAGAACGTCTCTATTCACTTAAAGCTAGTATATTACAGAAGTTACACAAAAACTTTAGAAACAACCAAAAAATAATATTTTTAATAATTATGTGGAACTCAATGACATAAGGGAGTTCTAAGAAAACCTCAATTTACATTATTCCTAGGAGGACATACTTCTAAGGTTGTTAATATAAAAATATAGCTCAATATTGTGGTAACAATATATTGCAATATTACGTGGCATCTCGACAGGCAAAAATTTATTGTATACCAACTGTATTGCGGGGAAGATGGAGTCATGTGTAGAAGTTCACAAGGAAAATTCTCTGATCGCCATTCACTTGGGAGTGGCCAGAAACGATTCTCTTACATATGGCTCAAGCAGCTTACGACTTCTGGTCTTTGACCAAGTATCCTCTGGGTAGCCTAAGAACATCCGCTTGAAAGCGAGCTAAAGTGAGAAGGCGAAACATAGGGATGTGCGCTGTGTTTGGGACCCGTCACGTAAAAAAACGCGCCCAACGAAAATGAAAAACAAGCTTCCGATGAGAGAACTCTTGCCAACAGGTGCTACTTCGGAGTAATTGTGAAGTAAAGTCCTCTCTCGACGAACAAAAACGAAACTCTATAAGTGACTCATTATTCCCGTCCTGCTATATGGTCCATAGGCTTGGACGATTACAACAACTTATGAGTCGACGTTGCGAGTTTTCGAGAGAAAGGTTCTACGAAAGATTTATGGTCCTTTGCGCGTTGGCCACGGCGAATAGCGCATTCGATGAAACGATGAGCTGTATGAGATTTATGACGACACTGACATAGTTCAGCGAATTAAAAGACAGTGGCTACGCTGGCTAGGTCATGTTGTCCGAATGGACGGAAACACTCCAGCTCTGCAAGTAGAGGGAGAGGAAGACTCCACTCCTTTGGAAGGATCAGGTGAAGAAAGACTTGGATTCGCTTGGAACATCCTGGAACTGGCGCGCTGCTGTTAACTCGGCTATAATCGGTGTCTACGCCAGTAAAGAAGAATAAGAACTCTATTGCTGTACCTATTGCCTGTGGAGACTCCAAATTGCTTATGGAATACAATATATGGTATACTAATTTGTATGCCATATATTGAAAGCAATGAACTATCACTTTAGCTGTTTGACAGATCAGTTTTCATTTCTATGAAGAGGCAACACATCCCATTTACACATAAGTATAACGACGGTACTTTAATTTCGGTAATATTAAATTTAGTAGAGCGAGTATTAAGACGATTGTGTTAAATTATAATGTTATATAAAAATAAAGTTTTCAAACTAATTTAATACAGATTTCGCAATGACAATGGCAATAGATATGACAGTTAGTATGCCATAAACTTTAGCCTGCCGATATGTAGGGTTAAGAAACTAGTGTTTTTCTAAATTGCAAACTTTTACTTTGGGTTTCATGTCGGCCATATGTGAAAATGTACCTACTATACATATGTATACATACAATTGTTTAAATACATAATTAATTTATCAGAGTTTTTTTGCCTAAAACTGATTGATATGGTTTATGGCAGTAAGGAATTGCTTTAGAAGCTTTAATTTAATAAAAACTATTTCCTGTCAGAAGTAAATATATATTACTGAAGCTTATTCAATAGATTAACATTGTATTTTAAGAAGTTTGAGTTCATTTCAGTCAGTGAAATCCAGGTTCCCTCATCAAATGTCTATAATGAGATAATATCAACTTGTATTTGCTTAATCGTCAGCAATAAATTCTACAAATTATGCTATAAATTTGAATACATTTAATGACATATCAAAATATATTTATTTACTCATCTATTATCACTTCTGGTAAATTAAATTTTCCGTGGAATCCATAGACACTAAGTAAGAGAAAAGCTCAAATCATCGGACTACGTGAGAAAAACTAAATTGCCTGTTCACCCTTTTCGATTAACACAAGATTTATTTATGACTTCAATAAGTAAATAAAAAGTCACTTCGTGACAAAATTATAAAACACTTTCATATCTATGATTTAGGACAGCGCATTTTGATTTATACAAGTTATTAATATATCCAATTACCCAGAGGAAAAAAAGCAAGCGATAAACGCTACTAAGCGACTTATCTACAACGGAAAGGTGACGGGCACGCACCTTTTTTAATTGCATTATGTTTCAGAGCCCTTTTACTGATGTCACCTTTATTAAATTGCATTTCGAGATTATTGATAGCGATTACTGGCGTGGCGGCATGCGACTACAAATTAAAAATCGTAAATAAAAATTCGAACTTATAAATGTTTGTATGCCAGTATGTGTATATTTAATAAATGCTCAAGCGCGCTTGCCTTCACATAGTGGAATGACATTAATCGATTTTAATCTGTAAACGAATAATCGCATTTTTAATAGCCGCTAAATGTCGTTGAAATACCAAGAAAATTAATTTGTTAGGCAGAGTGCAAGCGCACAAGCAAGCGCGGCACAAGATTCTAATCGCATCACGCAAGCAAGCGTTTAAGGCAGGCGCGAAGAAAATGTGTAAACAAGCAGCAGGAAAAAGCTGAAAAACAAATATTGCGGGAAATGTGTGCATTGGTAGTCAGTGCTCGGCGGCGATAAGGACAGAATTTTTCAACACTTATCACCTCGGATGGACAAGCTTTAAAATTTTATAATCATTTACCCTCTCGTGTGACATATAACTAGTACACATCTTCATAAGTACATATTCTAAGTATATGTATAGGGTGCACCATCCATTTGCTAACAGAATGAGTAATTCATCCACAACCAAAACATTAGAAAGAACTTCTCAAAATTGTTTGAAAACGTGTTGCACAGTATCCACAAGGGTCGTATCATAACTGTTCTCAGCTCTTTATGGTACTTTGAACAAATAAAACTAACCTAATACAAACAAGTAAGGAAGGGCTAAGTTCGGGTGTCACCGAACATTTTATGCTCTCGCATGATAAAGTGATAATCGAGATTTCATTAGCCGTCATTTACATATTTTTCAAATACCCGTATT